>NC_045803.1:27701082-28043582 GCF_009873245.2 Balaenoptera musculus | reverse complement strand
TCAGA
Organism: Balaenoptera musculus; assembly: GCF_009873245.2. Classification (NCBI taxonomy): domain Eukaryota; kingdom Metazoa; phylum Chordata; class Mammalia; order Artiodactyla; family Balaenopteridae; genus Balaenoptera; species Balaenoptera musculus. The sequence continues at coordinate 28,043,577 of NC_045803.1, read as the reverse complement.
TTAATATTTGATAATGTAGAAGAGCCCTTAATCAGATTTGCTTATTTCATGACAGAATGTTTCTGCAATTATCATAATTGTTGTGCTAAATATGTTTGTCTTTGTATGTGGCTTTGGGCATAATCTTCTCTCTTGAAAGCCACTCAATGTGGAACTTCAGATTCCTGCACAAAACCCAATTAATATTAAGATGACAAGCCCCAATGAGCTCCAAAGAGGCAACAGCTGAACAGACTCTAACATTCTTAAGTACAGATACTTGAGTGATCAAGTACATCTGAGGGAGACACACAATTCAATAATCCCTTTCTCAAGAAAGTCAAGAGCCCTGTGAGATACGAGGGAAATCAAAGGAACACATCAGAAAGAAAATGACGGGTCTGGTCCTGTAGCGTCTCTATTAAAATGCAAAAGTTATGGATTTTTTTTCAGGATGATGGGAACCTTTTCTGTTTTTATTGATTTCTTTTTATAGCTTGATGATTTCTCTAAGATTATCTTAAAAGCTTAAAGAAAAAAGGGGCCTCATCAAAAGGTATCTTGCATGACAGAAGTGTATATAGTTTTGGTTAACATGATGGGGTGAAGGCTCTTACAGTCCGGGAAGAAAGGGATTCTGCTAGTTCGTCAGCCTGGGGAAGGGCTGCAGCCTCCGTGGTAAGATGAACATTTTACTACCACATTTGGTGCATGTATGTGGCAAACCCACCCTGCTTGCCCCTGCACCAGTAAGGAGAGATGAGCAGGGAGCTGAAGCTCCCCGGGCATTCCCCCAGAGACGGAGTCATAAAGCACTGTATTAACAAACGTCTTTTCTATTCACATTGTGTAAAGCCTTCATACCTTGACCCCCAGTTTCCTAGCATCCTGGGTGACTCCTTGGATTTACAGCTAACTTCACTGTCCAGAGGTGACATCCTAACCCATTGATTTGTAATCAGAAATTGGTTTCCTGTCACTTTAAAAGTGAGGCACTAAGGGGCAGTAAAAACAAGGCTGTCGGAGCTAAATGGAGCCATAGTTCAGACTCAGGGCCATTACACACTACCTTCCCCATGTATTTATTACATTAAAAAACCTCTGTAGTGCACTTTAAATGGCCGGTGACACCCTCTTAGGTGACTTACGGCTCTGTGAAATCAGTTTTGTAGAAAGTCCTTCACATGTGCCAAAACAAAACCAAAAAATAAAAAATAAAAAAAACACCAGCGTGCCTGTGTTTGTGCATAAGAACGTGCCAGACCCAGTCTCTGAGTGAGTCTCTGCGCCCAGCACTTCAGCGGCAGGAAGTCCCAGCTGTGGTCACGCAACATCACCTAGAGCTCACTTTGCTCAGGCATCACGAAAGGTGAAACCGACCAGAGTGGCCCTTGCTTGTTGCCTGATAAATATGGTGGAGCTGTGGAGTCCGCCTGCCCAATTTCAGGGTCTCTCCTAAGTGAGAAGGACCCGTACATATACCCACGTCCATCCCGCTGCAGACACACCCAACTACCCACCTCCCACACATGACACCCTGACAGTTTTTTCAGATGTCCCCTTTACAGTAAACAATAGGGAACAGGGATAATTAAAATCAAAACTACCTAGCCTGGAGTAGAAATAGGCTTCTCTGACTTAGGCTTACATTTTCAAAGATGCAAGTGCTCGAAAATTACCAAGAAAAGGTTTTCAGAGATGCCTCTTATAAACCAGACACAAATTCCACCCAAATTCAGCTCCTGGTTGGCCCCAGAGCCCCCATTTCCTTTCTCTGCTTGTCACAGCAAGGCAGGATTTCCCCAGAGAGAGACCCTCACCCTGGCAGTAATCTAGGCGCCGTGCACCATTGCATCAAAATAGACTCTTTGCCACACAAGCATGGACAATTCTACTCACAGAGTGAATTGCCCCAAATGGTGAGATATTTGAAACGAAATGTGTTCCTGTTGCCTTCTGAGGTTCCCACTAATTAATATTCAAAAGACTCAAAGAGGAAAAATGGATACCTAAATCATACATATGTATATGCCTTTTAAGCTTTATTATAAAGGCAAAATAACCCCTTACTTGGTTAAAATCCAACTTGAGTCAACATACAAAGGTGACTGCGCTGTAATACTAGACAGATCTGCATTATGTAGGCATGTTCCTGCACCACCAGAATCTCTCAATAGTAATTATTATACCAAGCACCCTGTTGGCACAATTACACTAAAGCTCTAATTAGTAGCAGTAAGATTAGAACCCCTACATGTTAAATCTGTAGAAGCAACGCTGAGTGAAGGATTTAAAACAGTTTCAAAACATTGTATTGTCTTTATTACAGTCTTTATACTTCAGTAAAGAAGGGTTTTCTATAAAATGCACTTAAAATAATCTGGTCCTGTCACTAAAAATAGGAAAGATAAGGTAATTGCAGTCAAACCTAGTGAGTCGGCTTGCTACCTAGGTGCGTTAAATCGAAAATGACAAATCTAGTGAACTCTACTGGGAGATCCATACTTCCTGCCTGCTGGACGCATTGGTATTTTTCCAGCCATCAGCCAGGGGAACATGCAGGGACCATACTTGTCACGGGCCTGCCTTTTCATTACCTCCGAGAAGCCAGGAGGCAGGCATCGGGAGCGACATCTCCCTCACCAGTCAGATTGCAGCATCCGGAGATTTACCTGTCTCCTTAGAGACAGCGGCACTCACGTTGGACGCAGCGCACGACTCCTCCCTTCCCACGGAGATGGCACCGGGGCTTAGCTCCCTGCTGGCTGGGAAGCTGGACGTCTGGGTGCCGGAGCTGGGGCCTCCAGGGAAAGGGAAGCGGAAGGGCACACCCCACAGCAGAGGTCTCGGTCAAGCTGAGAGCAGGCTGGGGGTCTGCAGCGCACACCTGAGCTGGGGAAAGCCGAACAGCCACCGCGAACTCTTGATCACAGCTCAGAGGGAAGAGGAAGGCAGACGTGGATTGCCACATGCCAGGTGTATCTGTTTGGATGTGGGACTCTCTAGATTGGATTTTCCCGTGAAACTGAGTACTCGCGACTGTGTAAACTGTTTGAAGGGCGAAAACCTAGAAGCTTAGCAGGAGGGAAAAACAAAGCCATTTCATCTGCCTGGTAGTTTCCCATTCCCTGCCCGCCCCCTACCACCTCCACAGCCAACACTGGTAGTTGAGGAAAAGCCAGGCCAAGGCCAATGGGGTGTGCCCTGCAGCCTGCCTGCCATCCAAGGGCTCATCTGGCCACCCAACCCCAGTTATCTGCAAAAATCCCTGGTCCTCTCAGCCCATCAAGTCCCCGAGTGGAAAAATAGGGAATTCTGGGCACATGAAGGTCCTGTGAAGGCTACAGGATCTAGTGGTAAATTGAGCTTATGTTAAAAGATATATATACATATATATATATATATATACCTCAGCTGCCCTGTGGGCAGAACTTGGCCTAAGTACTTTGAGACTGCAACATTAAAAACACGGTTATTCTGGAGGAATCTGTCTATAAACATCTACAGAATAGATAAACATTTGAAAAAATTCGCCTGGGCTTTTCCATGGAAGCAAATGCATTATTTATTTCGCTTCTCAAATGCTAAGCCAAACAACTTTGGCAATCTTTATGACGAAAATAGGAGACAGAAATCCCAAAATGTTACTGTAGTTCTGCTTTAGTATCACTAAACGGCAGTTATTTCCCTCTGCCAACAAACTTCCCATAATTACAGTGATACCTAGCGAGTGTGTATTTGTAAAGCATACATACGTAGACCTTCGAAATGTGTAGTGTAACTGCTATAAAACTGTCTACACTAATGTACAGTGATAAGAGGGCAGAAGTCAGAGGATGGCTTCTGAATCTTAATAATTGTATGTGTTCAGCCATGTGTTATATCTAGAAGTGCCATTTACTGTAAAATTGAAGGCCAGGAGAGTATGGCACTTTCTGGCTTCTATATTTTATGTTGGCTTCACAGCCCCAGAGTGGAAGAAGGAAACGAAAACATCCTTCTGCCTTACAGGTTATCTTATTGCCATCATAATTCCAGTATTTATATGCATGTATGTTTTATCTACAAAAGATATCCACAGGAGAGCTGATCTTTCTGCAACTGTTACAGAACTATTAAATGTATATTAGCATGGTCATTTTTATTTAATGGAAACAAATAACAGTTAATCTTATTGGAAGGGTTAAGTGGGTTTACTTGGTAAAGGGCAAATCCCTTTGGATGCTTTCTTTTTTAAAGAATAGCTGCAGTGGCTGACAGATGGTCTTTGTCTGAATGTAGCTGAGGACAGATACAGTTTCTTTTTACACATTTATGAAAGTTGTAGATATAGATGCTTAGTAATATGCGGTGGCCTAGGACAAAGAGCAAGCTTGGCGGACACAGAGGATTAGATTTCAGATCAGTGACAGATGGCCAGCTTAGCAGAGTCAGATAAAATTAAAAGGCGGGGGGTGGGGGGGGGTTGGATAAAAAGAAACCACTTTCCATGTAAAAGTTGCATCTCTTAAGACAATGGCAGCATGTAACATTCAGCTTTCTTCCCAACCCGGTGTCAAGTTCCCAGATGTAAATTCCTACATTTTACTTTTGCCTTTGCAGAAGAGGTGGGATTTTTCTTTGTTGATCAAGTTTATCAAAGGGAAACGAAGAAACAAAATAATTAACAATTTGCCTTTCAACTTGACCAGCAGAAAGTACTTCCATTTGCACAATGACACTGGATATTTGCATGTGGGTCCGTAGCCACAGCGCTTCTCCTTGGTTTGGGCAGATTTTTATAAGCCTGTTGGTAAGATCCACATTTTTGCTTACTCCATATGCACCATTTAAACTTATCACATCACCATAACCTTCGTCAAATAACCGTACAACATATTTAGTGTTAATTTGTCACGCTGAAATTATTCATCAGTGTCTTGAGTAAGTCCAGTAATATTTATGGATTATGCCATTCCATGTTTTCTGGCAATGCAGTTTGCTAGATTTCATAGATTTACTGTGTCTGCTTTTTTATGACTGACATAGCAATAACCAGATTGCAGAGATATTTATGTTGTTTGTGGCTTAGCAAGATAATTAAAGGATATAAATTAATCAAGTGCAATTAATTAGAAACTTTATGTTCGCAGCAGTCCTTCTTTGCATGTATAATTTATATTTATTGATTTCCTGGCTTTCATTAGCCTATGAGATAACAGCAAAAATGCATTAGAGAAGAAAATGTACAATTAGCGTGAGAGTGAATCTTGGCATAATGGATAGATCAGCACATGTTTGGGGCAAATATAAAGCTTTGTTAACTGTCATAAGCAGTTACAATTGATGAGTGGTATTTCACTACATATCTTTCAGCTGATTAACGGCGTTTTTAAAGAGTCCCCTTAATGGGAAGCTGATAGGTTGGCTAAATTTACATTTTAATCAGAGTATTTATGATAGAGGCAGCCCTAGAAATTCATTGGCAGAGGACCAGGCGACATTTCCTGAGGGACCGGAGCAGGGTGTGGGCTTTGGAGTGTGTCCACTCACCTATTCCTTCTCTTGTCATTTGTCCAAAAGGGTCTGTGTGTGGGAGGGACGGGAATACCAGGGGCCTCCTCACCACTGGCCACGCTCGGGCTAATCTCTTGCAGAAAGGGCCAGATGCCAGGAGAGGGGAACCCCAGTCACACTTGCGTGTCTTCTGTCACTGGGTGTCAAATGCCAGCCCCATGGGCAGCAGCGGTGGCTCCCAAGTTTCCTCACCAAGCGCTCCCGGTAGGAGGGAGCGATATCTTGGCGGAGGGAAGGGCAACACCCTCGCTGAGCCTGCTTTTTCTATTTCCCAACTGGGTTGAAAGCCAACCCAACCAGCTCCAAGGAGACCATGCAAGAGACCACAGCCCTGGATCCAAAGGTGTATCTACTCACGCCCATAGCTCAACAGCTCCCATTTTACACCTAGAAGCAGGGCCTGCCCCTGAATCGTAAAGCCATTAAAACTCTGGCTCCAGGGAGATCAGCTCGGTGCTTTGTGACCACCTAGAGGGGTGGGATAGGGAGGGTGGGAGGGAGGGAGATGCAAGAGGGAAGAGATATGGGAACATATGTATATGTATAACTGATTCACTTTGTTATAAAGCAGAAACTAACACACCATTGTAAAGCAATTATACTTCAATAAAGATGTTTAAAAAAAAAAAAAAAAAAAACAACTCTGGCTCTGCCAAGCAGGAACAGGAGTTAGGATGTGGAACAGTAAGAGGAAACTTTTGAAAGGGAGTCAAAAGTAAATCCTCACAAGGCAATACCTTGCTCCTTCCTTCAGAAAGGGAGACGGGGGATTGTTCCTCCAGAATTCCTGCTAGAAGACTGAAGTGGAATTTCCCATCACCCTCGTGAGCTGTTTCATGTCCAGAAGTGAGAAAGGACAAAAGCTATCTCCTAGACTAATACCCTGTTACCATATCATGGAGCCTGCAGGGGCAGGTTGGTTGGATCTTTTTGTTCATAAAAATAGACTCTCTGAGATGGTGTCATGGGCAGCCCCCAACAAAACACTGCAGGATTGCACAATTAATAAGGCCACAGAGTGGGATTCATGTCTTGGCTGTTCAAGTGGTCCTTCATGGACATCTCTGCAGGAGAGGACCTATTTCTTGTCAGTCCCACATGGAGATGGGACAATAGGGCAGGACAGCCATGTTATATGTTTAGAGGGCGTCCCCAATGTGGTCTTTACCTAAAGAATGTCAAGAAACCCTCTGGAAACAAAAGCAAAAGAGCGCTCCTGGAAGGGGACTCGCTCATTCCTGATTCAGAGACAAACCAGGGAGATCCTCAGTTCAGCTCAGAAAAGGACTTGAACAGAGTGACACTGGGGGCCTGGTCTTTTCTCAAGCAAGGACAAAAGCCATTGCCTGAGTCCTGCTAAGACCCTTTCCCTCTTCTTATTCCTGCTCCTATGCAGCCTGAGGGTTCAGAACCCCTCCCCTATTTCCTGGTGGAATCCCATAAGTGTGGATTGAATATTGACTTTATCTTCCCTGAATCTCCTTGCCCTGGGGCAATGAGAGTCGAACTAGGTACACCAAAGCTAGGTTACAAATAAGAAATTAGTTTTTATTTATCTCAGTGAGAAGAAACCAGAAATGAGCAAATATGAGATTAATATAAGTGAAGGAGGATACAGTTTCTGCTTTATGTGGCGATAAGCCCCCTTTTTCCTTTTCATACTAATTATTATTATCATTATTAGTATTATTTTACCCCTCAATTGCCTTAGGATGTTATCCAAGAGGAAGCACTGTATCGGCTGGCGGAAGCTCCACAGTATTATTTATTTCATGTAATAAAATGTATGTAATGATCATGATTAATGTTTGTTTATTGTTGTATCATTGTGTTTTCCTTCTAGTCTCAGTGTGATACTGGTTTAATTAAACTTGGGAGAGGGTGGGAGTGGGGTTGGGTGACAGTCTTCAGAACTTTATACAATAATGGAATCTGCATTTGGTTGCACTTACATGTCAATTATGATGAAGATGTCCCCATAAATGACTGATTCTGTTTGTTCTTTTAAAGGAAAGTCCATTCCCCATCCTTTATTGTGTAATTTACAGATAAATTTGTTGTGCCTCAGACCAAAGGCTTTTATGTACAGAAATTGCAATGACAGTAGAAATTATGGTAATTGAAGAGTGCTCTATTTTAGGTTTTTCTCTGATCACATGGAAGATCATCAGCATCTTTCCTGGCCATAATCGTGCCCCAGATTCCAAATTATTTTTTATTAGTTTGTTATCGAGTTTAACTGTTTGTTCAGGAAAGAGAAAGGCTGAGAGGGAAGAGCAAAATATTGTCTCTGCTGGTTGACTGTCTCCCCTAAGGAAAAATCAGATAGGTGCAGTCAGGGCCAATTTTTTTTCATTTCTGATGCACCCAAAATTAGTTTGCCAAGACTCTCATTACATAATTTCCTCATTTCCTTGGGAAAATCAAATGTGTGTCCTAAATGGAAGCCATAGAGCTTTGAAATAAATTAATATGTTTTTAAAAGTTTTTAAAGATGAGTTCAGATATGCCATAACATTTACAGCACCTTACAGTTTACAAAACACTTTAATATCTATTATCTCATTTTAGCATCACAACCTTTGAAGGAAGCAGCATATGAAATTCTTTTACCTAGCGTACATATAGGATATACATAGGATACTAAATACATTTTTCTGCAACTTGCTTTTTCCCTTCAGTGATACGTTGTGGGTATCTTTCATGTCAGTATGTACAACTTCTGTTTAATCGGAGACATTTAGGATGCCTTTGGATTTCCCTTATTATAGACATGGCTGAATTAATATTCTGGTGGAGGGATATGTATACATATGTACATATATACATAAACACATTCACATCCATACATGCATGTGTATACGTGCAAGTGTGCCTATGTGCATATGTGTTTGTGTGTGGGCTCCTATAAGCATTTCAGCATAGAGTGTTTTGGATCAGAATATAAATCATTTAAATTTCTGATACAGTCTGTAGACCCTATGCAACAATATTTACAGGTTTCATTTCCCACTCCTTCCAACTCTAGATAGTATCGATCTTTAAATTTTTACCAACTTTAAAGAAAAAAATTGTATCACATTATTATTTAGTTTGTGTTTTCCCAATCAGTAGTGAGGAGTGAAGCATCTTTTTATATGTTTATTAGTCACTCATATGTCTTCTTCATACAATTGTTTGTTCACATTGTTTGCAAATGTTTCTTTTCTGTTGTTTCTCATCTTCATAATTATCTATAGAGAACCTCGGTTAATATTAACTCCTGTTGATTAAATACTTTGCATCTCAGCCTCTCATTTGAGGTGCCATTTTGTCTCATTTGAGGCCCTACTCAAGTCTTCTGTTTTTTCTTTTTGAAAAAAAATTATGTAGTCAAATCAGAACAAGGGTTATATGAAGGAAGAAAGGAAATTCAGAGAGAGGGGAAGGAACTTACCCAAATGTCTTCTGCCTTTAAGCGGGATAGTCAAGATTTGATCCCCCATTTGTTAACCACTCTGCTCTCCTTCTCTGTGGAGGCTGCCATGATGTTAGTCTATAAATAGGCACCTGGAAAGTGAGCACGAAGCGCAGCTTTCCTATTTCAATTACTGGCTCCGTCAGACTCCCCTCAGCCATCTTCAACTCCCCTTCCGACTCACCTTGAAGGAAGTTTCCGCCTATCCTTCAAAACTTAGCTCCAATCACGCACCTATGAAGCTTTACCAGATACTCTCAACTCAGGCTTTGCCTTTTCTGCCATAATATGTTGGTGGTCTGGTCCTCAAGGGCACATCCATCAAAGTCTGCTTTGTGAGGCAGGTATTTATGTCACGGCTCCCTCCTGCCCTAGAGAGTGAAATTTCATAAGGTAAGGACCTGCAGTAGATTAATTGCATTAATTAACTGATCTTCCTCTCTCCTGTATCCGTGGCCTGGTGATGTGCTCCTCACATGAAGAGGTGAGGTCCATTCCTCCACCCCTTGAGTCTGGAATGACTTTGCCACTTGTCTTAAGAGGGCTTGTGTGGTTCTGCTCACACTCTCGGCACCCTACCGCTGACACCACATGAACAAGCCCAGATTTGCCTGTTGAAGGATGGGAGACCAGATGGAGGAGAATCATCCCAGGGGAGGACATCCCAGACAAGCCATAAGATGAGTCCTCACATAATCTACCAAGTGACTGCAGGCACATGAACAATTCCAGCTGCAGTCTGCTGAGTCCAACCTAGACCAGAAGAAACCCCCAACCAACTCATAGATGTATAAGCCAAGTAAATGTTTATTGTTTAAACCACATTTGGGTGGCTTGTTACACAGCAAAAGATGACTGATAACAAGCCTTCCTGCAGCAAAGTAAGCGTGGTATTACTGGGCATAAATGTGCATAGTTCCCATGTCTTACTCATTTTTGAATCCTTGAAATATAGCCTAGCATGTTACATTGTACATAGTACGTGTAAATAAGTGTCGAATTGAATTCAGTCTCCTCCTTTACCGGCAACTGAGAGTCTGAATATTTGAAAGGATTCTTTTGGTGGGAACTTCCACTTCTCAAAGCCAAGCGGAGTCTGTCCACATTCATAGTGTAAGGAAATTTGGAAGAAGCAAAAAAGATTGCTGGGTGTAGAAAATTATGCATTGTTTAGAGGACACCAATCTGAATTATCTGATTCTAGCCCTTCATTGCCTTTGAGTTATTTTATAGCCCATAAATTGTAGAGAACCAATGGCAATGCAAATGACTCTTGTCTATGAACATGCAAATGAATTCCATCTACTGGAGAAACAACAAGCCCCCCCCCACCATTACCATCATCACCAAAGAAAAAATAATTTTGCATCTACTTGCAAGTTCATTTCAATATTCCTGATCTAGAAATATGATTGTTCTTTGGATTCCCTTTTAATAAGGAGTTAAATGAAATCTTCGACACTTGTCCATTTTATATTTGCATGAGAATAATGGTTCTGTACACCCATCTTCAATATGGGGAGAGGGTTTCCCACACACAAACAAGCAGTGCTGGGACACCAGCAGGGTGTCCTACAATTTAACTCAACTCTGATGTTGTCTACCTGGAGATAGTATCAGATTCCACAGGTTAAGGGCTCAGTCCTACAAAACTGCCCTCCCTACCCGCACTTTCCATGCCAATCACAGACTCAGGCTATCACCTGTGCTTCTGGCTATAAAGTGGAGGTTCCAACGACCTCCACCTTGGATTGGATTAATTTGCTAGAGCGACTCCTAGCACTCAGAGAAACATTTTACTTATTAGATTATTGGTTTATTACAAAGGATATTAAAGGATACAAATCAACAACCAGATGAAGAGATACATAGGACAAGTATCCAAACAAAAAAGCTTCTGTCATGTTGTTTGGGGCCATACATAGTGGCTGACTGAAGTGTTCTTTTTTTTTTTTTTTTTTTTGACTGAAGTGTTCTGATTCCCCAACCTCGATGTACTCTGAACCCTGTACCTAACTCAGACTCAGGAACAGCCAGATGGAAGAGGTGCACAGGGCAAGGTATGGGCAAAGGGCATGGGGCTTCCATACCGACCTCTAGGTGTTCCACTCTCTCCAAATCTCCCTGTGTTCACTAACCAAGAAGCTCTCCAAATCCCGACATTGTGGGTTTTATGGAAACTTCATTACATAGCCATGATTGATTAAATCATTGGCCACTGGTGATTTATTCAACCTCCAGTCCCCCTCCCCTCCCTGGAAATCAGGGATTGAAAGTTCCAACCCTCTATTCATGGTGCTTTCCAAAAGTCACCTCATTTACATAAACCCAGTTGTGGTGGAAAGGGGCTTGCTATAAATAACAAGACACACATTTCACCTTTGTGGCTCTGAAGGAATTTCAGGAACTGAGGACAGGAGACCAAGCGCTATCTCCCATTGCTCTTATCACTCAAGAAATTCCAAAGGTTTTGGGATCTGTGAGCCAGGAACCCTGGATGAAGACCAAACGTATGTGAAAAACACATTTTGGTCATCTGAATGAGCAAATATATATTTCTTATAAATCACAATATTCAGAGAGTCATGGTTTTACTTTCATTTGAAAATTTTAACAGTTTGAGAGATCCTTTCAAATGCTCAGTGGATTCACCCGACAGCACTGATTAAATTTCATTGCCAAAGTAGAGAACCTCAAGGGCTGCTTAAGCCCATGCACATCTTTTCTTAGCTCCCAATCTGAATCTAAATCAGCAAAAGTACCTAACTGACTCTCTGCTTTTCCAATTTTATTCTTCTTCTCTGCTAATTTTGTGTTTTGTTTTTGCTTTTGGTCTGTCTATGGCCAATAAGTTATTTCCCATTGGTGGCAACAGTGATTGGGAACTTGGTTTGTGGTCAGACCATTTGGTGATTTTTATATATGGATTAATGGTTTTTATTGATCTAGTTTCTGTTGGGTGACTAGCACAGTGACAGAATCTCCCTTGCTAGTCTTTATTATTTGTTTATATATTTTGAGATCAAATCAAACAAAAATTGTGTACCTACTGGGAAGAATAGCTCCTCAATAGCTAGACTGGTGAATTTCTGTGTTCTGTGTTTTCTCTTAATCTGTGGCTGAAAATGCAGAATTGAAACTCCAAGATTTCTGTGTGTCTATACGTTTGTAATTCAGAAAGGACTTTACCTTTCAGTATTCAAGTATGTAAAGTTTTCATATCTCCAGGGGGACATTAATAAGTTAGATTGTAAAGTGTTTTAAGGGAGTTCTGTTCTGATTGGCTTATAGAGATAAATATGCACTTGTACAAATTAAATATTCCTAAAATTCCCAGGATAGGGGAAAATGTAACTTCTAATACTTTAAATGTTCTATACTTAAAAGAAACTAACTCAGAAACACTATAATAATTGAAATTCACATAATTGATGTAGATCTTTGGCTGACAAGACTAGTTTAATAATATTTGTTTAATGAAAAACACTATACCTTCTCTTATTCATTACTGTCAGTTATGATACAAACATTTTTTATTATACTGCAGTATGTTTTCCTAAACTTATACAGATTTAATGATCAAATAAGGTATCATTATTCCTATATAATGTTTAAGGTTATAAAAAAGTAAATGTAAATTTGTGTTTAACAAAATGGAATCATTCTCACAAACTATTTTCTTCAACAGTAATTATATTTTGTAGTATGTCAGCTTGAAGATACTTTCCAAGGTCTTTAGGTAACCTGAAACCTAGGCATGATATTGACTTAAGTAATAGACAACCATTTGATATGTAGATCATTTCTAAGTAAGACACATTACTAAAGCATTGGTTACTAAGCATAATTTCAAGTTTATGTATTTTCCTTTTTGTTTTTATTTGCTGCAAAGATACTGCATCCTTGGGCTAGGTTAATGAATGTGTTTATTTTTGGCACTTAGGGTAGTTGTATAAGGGATATGGGTGGCAGTTGGATATTAGTGACAGTTTTCAGTTATCTACCCTATAGTTTTCTTTGTGAAATGAAGTTAGTTACTTTGAGTAAAGTTTAATTTAATTAATATAAATATTTGAGACTACATTAAAAACAATAGTAAAAAAGAAATAACAACGATGGACATGATTCTGTTTTTCAAAGAAAAGAGTTTTGTCCTAAAGAAGTGGTTTTCAGTTTTGTTTGTTTTTGCCTCCAGATTTCTTTACACTTTTAAAACTTACTTAGGCTCCCAAAGAGCTTTGGTTTTTATAGGTTGTAACTACTGATACTCACTGTATTAGAAAATAAAACTGATAGCATTTTAAAATACTTATTTACTAATTGATTTGAAACTAGCTTTGATGAATGCATTGCACATGAATAACATCTTAGTGCTGCTATGAAATTAGCCCTGACCCTCTACGATCTGTCCCAAAGTGTCAATTTGTTCCCCAAACTGAAAGGACATAATGTAAGACAAAACTTTATTTAGCTTGGTTTATAGATAATACCTGAGTCTGAACAGCTGTGAAATAAAATCTTAGCAAATATTAGCACAATTTTGATGGGCGAGTTTCTTTGGTTTACTGTCCTCACCTATGATACAGGTTATTCTTTCTGTGTGTAATCTGCCTAGATAACAGAGATCCTGTGTCCTACCAAAGTAATTTTCTGTGCTTTATTCTGACTATTAAGTTCTTACTTACTTAAGAAAACAGAGTCTTCACTTATAAAAGAGTTAAAGGTAATTTACAATCACGCCATCTTCTATATTTTTTAATGTTTTATCATCTCGGATGAAATGGGTAACCAAGGATTGTTTCTCAGGCATCCATGATATTAACTTTATCAAGGGTCCAAGTCTTTGACAGCTTTTTTGATTATCACCTGCTCAAAATCATATCCTCAACATAAAAACTAAACTAAAATGAAAACCTTCAAGTTATCTTTTGCACCTAAAACTCCCTTGAGATTTCTCAGAAACTCCTTGGAAAATCACAAAGATTTGTTCTTTCCCCTTATAAAAGGGAAGGTGCTAGAAATAATTAGGTTGATTTAAAACATTACTATTGATAAATTGTTTGGGAAGGATTATCAAATCAAAAGAGATGCTCTGCCTCCTCTACATTAAATTTGTGTAAATAAAGTGTTACAAACGTACATATTTCAGAAATTGTATAGTGGGAAGTTCCCTAGAGGTTTGTCAGTGCCCTCATTCTCTGTGACATGCTTCTGTTTATCAGCGTCCTGAAGATATTAGGCAACAACAGTATAGTATTTCAGTCATGATTTGGGTTACTATGTAAAATCCTTGCTTGGTTATCACCTCACTTTAATTCAAATCTAGGATCTTCTAGGTAAGTGGGTTTTGATTGAGGATGCACTGTGAAATTTTATAAAACTACATGTCTTGGCCATATTCCAGACTTACTGATATTCTTGGTATACGAGGTTGTACAAGGGCACAACAAAAGGCAGCAAACTGGCGAAGCAGTCCAGGTTTATGGGAAGAAGTATGTTATCTACACTGAGCGAGTGCAGCAGGAGAAGGTTAATGGCAGGACCGTCCATGTAGGCATTCACCCCAGCAAGGTGGCTATCACCAGACTAAAACTGGACAAAGATTGCAAAAAGATCCTTGAACATAAAGCCAAATCTCACCAGGTAGGAAAGGAAAAGGGCAGATATAATGAAGAAGCAATTGAGAAGATGCAAGAATAAAGTAATCTTGTATACATACAACTTTCATTAAAAAAGGTTAAAATGAAAAAAAAATTCTTGGTGTATTCGTACTTTATGCCTGGTTTATTCTTGCCATATTATACTCACACACACTTACGTATGTCTTGCAAATAATTATATGAAATAGCTCAAGATTTTTCCCTTTATAAAAAATTGTGCTCAACTATTATATAAATCAGATGTAGCATTCACTGACTTCTTTGAGAATAGGCTGAATCCGTTTCATTGAAGGCAATATTTTGCAATGACTTCATTACCTTGTTTTGCTTGACACAGAAACAACCAAATTTCCTTGTCAGTTGCCTTATTCTTGTCACGAACACTAATTGGATCTTTCATTTTTGGAAATTATAAATTAATTAAAAATTAATTAATAAATTAATTAATTTATTAATAATGTGATAAATTAACCACAGCCATTTTAAGTCATCAGCATCTACACTAGTTTGTTTGTTTGTTTGTTTTTACTCTAATACTTACCAGAAGCCGCTGCCATTAGCCCCAGGCTAGAGTTCATATTCACTAAAGGACATAAACAAAGAAGGACCATCTGAGAGCTTCTTGTAAAAGGACTATGCCAGGTACTTCAAATTATTGAAACTTAAAAAAAAAAAAAAGAATTTTGGGTGAAGGCTTCTGATGTCATTGCTTAGACAACGTTCAGACCATTACAGTGGGCTGAGTCAGGATTTCCAGAACTCTTTTTATCTGAAAAGCACATGGCTTTATGAGATTGCTAACCCAATATCCTGTGGAACAAGAATGGGCCAAATGAACAAATGAAGGAAATTTTACTGGAGTGATTTGTTGTAATATTACAGATATTATTTTGCTGTTTAATTTTTCTATATATAAAAGGAAGCACTTTCTCTTTCTTGTCAAGCTGTCTGTAGCCCATGACAGTTTAGTATACTCTACTTTTGGAAATGAAAATGAAACATTTAAATAATATTTTTCTCACTAACACTCCTTCTCCGTGCCATCCCTATCAAATTATCAATTGCATTGTCACAGAACTAGAACAAAAATTTTTACAATTTGTATAGAAACACTAACTTATCAATTCTTATTAAGTATCTTTACTTTTTCATGGCAATACAGTTATTTGCGTAGACTGTCAATAAGACTGTCATTGTTTTGTCAGGATATGATTGGAAAAATTGGTTACATAATCAAGGCTTTGCCTGGAATGTCATTTGAAATGATGCTCATGTAATTGGATATGGCCTACCACTTTTAAGGAAGTAAGATTGACTTTCTGGAGCCAATGCTTACAGAACTCTCTTGGGAAAACTGGTGGCCTGGTAGGACTTACAGGGTCACAGCTCTAAGGAAGGACACTTCCTAGTAGGCCAGGAACTTTGGGATATTTTGGAAAGGGGACTTCACCAAAATTTAAAGGTACCGCAGGTAAAATCTGGTAGAGTTTTTGGGCTTGGCTTCCTAGCCTCAGGATAGCAAACAATAGAGGCTTTTAACTCCCAATCTAACATTTCATAGGGAAATTTCCAGCAAAGCAAACTTAAGAAAACCTATGTGGTAAGTTAACATTCTTGCTGCACCTATGTAAATAATGAGGCCAGAGTGAATAAGACCAGCCTTATTTTGTAATCAGCAATCACCTTTCTCTGAGGGGAGACTGTCAGGAAATGTGGAATCAGCAAAAAAGATGACCGAGCATCTCTAGTGAAAACTATGCATTATTTGGGGCTCAGGTTTCAGGTTTTTTGATTCTAGCATTCGTTGTCTTTGAATTGTAAGGTATAGAGAACTGATGGCGACCCAAATGATTCTTTTTGTGGACAGGCAACTACTACATTCTGTGGGTGGAGAAACAATTCTTCTTTGCCTTGGAAAAGACAGTTTTGCATCCAGTTTTCAAGTTCATTTCAATATTCCCAACCTAAAAACATGGCTGTTCTTTGGATTCTCCTTGGAACTGGTTGTGACATCTGCATTGTTCCCTCATTTTGGTTAATGACTTAAGTAAAAATTTTGACATGTGTTCATTGAATATCTGTACGAGAATCTTGATTTTCCCTTCTTTGAAAAAAATGATCTTTTAACAATAAATAGCAAGCTATAACCATACTGTTTGAATTCTATACTGGGATGAGTATTTCTACCATGAAGGTGATGCGAGGACAAATTCCTTCTCTTTTGGTCTCCTTTGTCTACCCAGAATCCATTCTCCCATCTTCTGATGAGAGGAAAGCTACTCCTCCCCAAGTTTTAGTTCCTGTGTTTCCCGTGGGGCTGAGCAAATCCACATGTAGGTGTGTGCATGAGACCAAGGCCTGGCCAATCTGAGTGTCACATTCACCCTGCCTACTACGATTGGATAAGGGTTGATCATTTGACCCAAGCCAGGTGAGCCAGAGACAGTGAGACTCAATTCTATAATTTTGGCTGAAAAGAGAAACTTATCTCTTCTGGATTTACTGAAAGAATAGGCTATTAAGCCTATAAACGTTTGTGGCTCTCATGTCACTGCATGGGAAAGCCTTGCCTGAAATAAGGCCATCCAGGGAAAGAAATGGAGATGAAAAAGAGAGACAGAGACAGAGAGACAGAGAGAGACAGAGAACAACCAAGTCCTGACAGTTGTGTTTGAACTGATGAACTGGCTTCTGTCATTTGCAAAAGGAAGAGTACTGATGGATCCATTTTCATGAAGCTAATCCATGGGATCTAAGGCTTGCCTACTTGGAGCCAAAGGGAGAGTCTGTTTTCAAATTGATACTGTAGAGAGAAGGCTATTGCTCTATTATTATTACTCTTTCAGTAAATACTACAGAACGAAAGCTTCTCCTTCAAACCAAACTTCCAGATCTGAGTCCTACTGACTCTGACTTGCCTGGCTGATAGCAAATAGCCAACCCTTTGTAGCTGCAGTCGAGTGTCGAGGGGCGTGTAGCTGCAGACTGCAACCTTGGAAACTCACCCAGAGATGATTTCCCCGGTCAGCGTCCCTCCCGCACTCCACCGTACTTACTCCATCAAACCCCAGCCATGGAAGGAAGGCTCTAGAATCAAACTATGAGATCCCACTGCTGTCATTCTAGCCAGAGGCATACAGGAGGCATACCGACTTGGCCTGTTATCATGTCAGCCCCAGGGGGAGATGGATGAAGTCCCTTTAGAGCTGATTAACAGAAGCAGTTCTACCCTGGGTTTTACTCCAAAGCTAAGCTCTAAATCAGAATCACGGGATTATAAATATTTGATGTTAATGCAGGCCTCCCTTAATTGCACGTAAAAATGTTTGGAAATTGTAAACAGACAGAGTGCATGGGGAAGACAAAAGTACACTTGGAAATCTGGATTACCAGGAATACATTATGACCAGTAAATATGACCGTTGAGAAAATGAGTCCCACTTAGGTGCTTTTGCCAAAAGAGATAGAGGAAATAATATTTGACAGTGTCTCCCATAATTTTGCATGCACAGCTTATGTAAGGCATAGTAGTTTATGTGTGGTTTTCTTTTAATGCTGGTATTAAGGAATTGTTGATCAGCTTAGGGATAACTGTATTCACTGAGTCATCTGACAAACAAGTTTAGGCCATTTGTGCTTAGGGACACGTGTGTGGTTTTGTGTATGTGCATGTGTGTGTGCATGTGTTGGGTTGGGGGTGTTAAAAAGGTCCTGTTGTAAGCTTATTATACCAGTGTTTTACACATAAGTTACATTTCGAGAAGCACATTTTGACCTGTGGTATGGAGAATTCCAAGTAATACCAAATTCAGTAAAAGGATTCTGTTGTAATTAAAAATTATATCCTGCAAATTACAAGCACATTTAAAATGAAGAGATGTGAAGATCATTATACATACGTGCGTGTTACCCAATCTTGTCAGAGCTGAAAGAATCTGCTAGGATACTTCATAAAATATAAATGCATTTGGGGATTTTTAACAAGTTGTTACAATCAGGAAATTTTAAGAGACATTGCAAATATGCCTACCTATACAATATTATATATGTAAATATATGTGCTGATGTTTGTACATGCACATATGTGTATACAGTCTTATCTTTCTTTGCATAACATTAATGTTCCCCTGCAAGGCAGGATAACTGTCTAAGATTGGTTACCCTACCTCACTGGCTTTTTGTGAAGACCACAATGTAGGCAAATTAAAGGCTTCTTCCTCTTTGCAATACTTCTAACTGTAAATATGTTGTGTACTGATGACTTACACGTCTGTCTCCCCCATATGATGATGACATCTTTGATGGTAGAAGCATGTCATCTATGTTTTTGACTTTAGCACTTAAAATAGGGCTGGCACAGAGTCTGAGCACAAATATTTATAGGCATATA
Organism: Balaenoptera musculus; assembly: GCF_009873245.2. NCBI lineage: Eukaryota > Metazoa > Chordata > Mammalia > Artiodactyla > Balaenopteridae > Balaenoptera > Balaenoptera musculus. The sequence continues at coordinate 28,024,535 of NC_045803.1, read as the reverse complement.
ATTCTATTAAAATGTCATATAGGAATGTACCAAGAGAAGTGGAAATTTCTTGAGAACTATTAAAGAGGGTTTAATCCTGCTGCAGAGTGGTAAATGTCTCAAGTCAGACAAGGCTGGGTTGGAATCCCCACTGACACCGCTATTTGGTGACCTTGGGCAAGTTGCATAATCCCCTGAGCACCAGTCTCCCCACCTGTACAATGTGGGTATTTATAGTGCTGACCTCATAGGCTTGTTGTGTTGAGTAAATGAGGTGTGTAGATTTACATGACATTGATTGTCACTGAGAGTCCTCAGCAAACATTAGTCTTCTCCATCATCATCAACTTTATCAGCTATTTTCATCCACTCTTTTCTTTTTTTTTTTTAACTCAGTCATCAATTTTATACACATCACTGTATACATGTCAATCCCAATCACCCAATTCAGCACACCACCATCCCCACCCCACTGCAGTTTTCCCCCCTTGGTGTCCATGCATTTGTTCTCTACATCTGTGTCTCAACTTCTGCCCTGCAACCCGGTTCATCTGTACCATTTTTCTAGGTTCCACATACATGCGTTAATATACGATATTTGTTTTTCTCTTTCTGACTTACTTCACTCTGTATGACAGTCTCTAGATCCATCCACGTCTCAACAAATGACTCAATTTCGTTCCTTTTTATGGCTGAGTAATATTCCATTGTATATATGTACCACAACTTCTTTATCCATTCGTCTGTCGATGGGCATTTAGGTTGCTTCCATGACGTGGCTATTGTAAATAGTGCTGCAATGAACATTGGGGTGCATGTATCTTTTTGAATTACGGTTTTCTCTGGGTATATGCCCAGTAGTGGGATTGCTGGGTCATATGGTAATTCTATTTTTAGTTTTTTAAGGAACCTCCATATTGTTCTCCATAGTGGCTGTATCAATTTACATTCCCACCAATAGTGCAAGAGGGTTCCCTTTTCTCCACACCCTCTCCAGCATTTGCTGTTTGTAGATTTTCTGATGACACCCATTCTAACTGGTGTGAGGTGATACCTCATTGTAGTTTTGATTTGCATTTCTCTAATAATTAGTGATGTTGAGCATCTTTTCATGTGGTTCATGGCCATCTGTATGTCTTCTTTGGACCGCTCTTTTCTTAAAATTACAACTTACCATGTATTTAGTTGCTGACTCATTAACTATGTGTTGAACATTTGTTACAAGCAAGGAACTGAACCCAGCCTAATAAAGACTTCAGCAAAACATAAGGCATGGTTTCTCCCTCGGGGGGCTTCGGAGTGAGTTCTTGGGCGAGTAGACTCAGTAGGGTATGTCTAGGCAGTGGTTCATCTTAAAGATCAGAAGCCTGAGTGGAGATGCTAATGATTGAGAGCCCCCAAGCTGCTTTGCTGGGTTCTTGGGACCACCTAGTTCTCAGGAAACAATTCATCAATATTAGAGCATTCTTTTTTTTTTTTTTACATCTTTATTGGGGTATGATTGCTTTACAATGTTGTATTAGTTTCTGCTGTATAACAAAGTGAATCAGCCATATGCATACATATATCCCCATATCTCCTCCCTCTTGCACCTCCCTCCCACCCTCCCTATCCCACCCCTCTAGGTGGTCACAAAGCACCGAGCTGATCTCCATTCTTGATGCCAAACATCCAGGTGGAGGAGGGTGCCTGGTGATGCTTAAATCATTCCCTCTTCATCCACGTTTGGTATCATGTGGACTCAGCTGGAGCCAGTAGCAGATAAGGGCTAAACCTTCTCTCCTCCTTGGTTCTCCTTCCACAGCGATGGCCAGCACCTGTTCCCAGAGTGACTCCCATTTGTGAAGGCTCTGGGCCAATGGGGAGACAGGTATAGGACACCAAACCAGAGGGCATCATAGCCAGGATCCTCAGTGGACAGACAGGGAAACTGAGACACAGTGTGGGGAAACAGGCTTTTCCCTGGATATGCAGATAGGATTAGAGCCCAGATTTCCTTTATAGTAAAGGGATGACTTAAATCTCAAATATCTACTTTAAAAAGCACCAAAAATATTTACTAATAGTAGTAACAGGAATACCATACATTTGTCGTAATTGTCCTCAACCCTAAATGCACATCAGAATCATCTTAAGAACTTTTAAAAGACATGGTACCACCCCAGACCAATTAAATGTGTATATTATGGGGGTAGAGGATGTAGAGCTGTTTTCAGATATTCCCCTGGTGATTCTGATGCAGTGAGGGTCTAGACTCAAGACTTTTGATGCGTACCTGTCTTAGAACAAATGACCTTTGACTTAAAAACAGAGATCACATTTACTTTTAGAATATACCTGCTTTTAGTACACATGGAAAACCTACAGAATGTGTGTGAATCTGCATCCTGCCTCATTTTCTGAGAGAAAGCCTCTCACTTTGAGGCTAGATAGGATGTCTCCTTGTGATGGAATCACCAGAATTTCATTACTTCTCCAGAGAACTCACCCCATCTCATGTACTCAACTTCTAGCTCAGTGGTTTGCAAAACTTAGCCCACATCAGAATCAACTGGAGAGGTTGTTAAACACAGATGGCCAGGCCTCAGCCCCAGAATTGCTGTTTCAGTGGGTGCCCAGGTAATGTCGATGCTGCTGGTTTGGAGGGGTCATACCTTGAAAAACACTGGTCTAGTTCATGCTCACTGATAATAGCAATGAAAAGAGATGTCAGTTATTTACAAAATGAAAGAAGTCAGAAAAAATCACTGAAAGATTTAGGTTGGTCCTAAAGAAGAACTTTTGATACTAAAGTGTCAAAATAAGTAATCAACAGTGACATTGTAAAGACTTCACCTTTGGAGATTTTACAAGTGGGGCCACCTCTAAGAGATGACTTTAAGCTCTCCCTATCATAATGACATCCTCGTCCATCCTTCTGCAACTCCCTTACTTGTGCCTCCTTGAAACAACTCACACGGCTTTGTCTGCTACCAGCCTAACCCTAACCCTAACCCTAACCTCACTCCTCATATGCCATTAGAGAGTTGCCATGCTCGTGGACAAATTTATAGAGAAAATAATGAATATAATGAAAAAGGGTTGTATAGTTTTCCATAGTCAATATACAGCCCACTTGCAAGTGAACTAGGTTCATATGTAAAATTCTCTGTGGATATCTGACATCAAAGAGAAAAATAATTAAATCTGTCTACAGATGTAAGCATGATCATAGCCTTGGTCTGCAGGATTCTGTCTACAGGGCTGTCTTAAAACACAGTGAAATGAAATATTGCTGTTTGTCTTAACTTATGGGCAAAAATATTTTAAATAAATAAATGTTTCCTTGAGTCTCAGCTTACAACACAAGTGCAATTGATGCCCAGGCTGCCGGGTGCTGAGGTTTATTGAATGCATAATGCTGCACTTTTGTTTGATATGATATTGTGGGAAAAGTTACAATCTCCCATTCAGAATAAAAAATTAAATGCTTTGGAAGGGGCAGGGAGAGTTTGTGCCAAAGTATGTAACCATCTCCTGTGGAAGTGTTTTAGGGACTGGATAGTTTTTCAACTAGATATGTATCAGTTTTAATTATAATGTTAAGTAGTTCTCCTATTTTGACTAGACATACTTATTATAAATAAACTTGATTCATCTATGAACTTGCACCCTGAATGGCATTTTATAATCCAAGATAAGAATTGTAATTCAGTTTGAATTATCATAATGTGCCAATCACCCTAAACATTTCCCAGGCAGACTCCTTTCTCAGTGAACCATATGAACGTTACTGAATAGTGATTTGCCCCACTGGCCCAGGAAGATGTCCTTGAAAGATTCAGGGGCTAAGATACTCAAGATTGCAGACAGACTGCAGTCTTTGGTCCAGTACACCTGGCTTGAGTACAGCTTGTGACCCTCACTGGCCCAACAACCTTGGACAAGACATACTGCCTCTGTGGGCCTCCTACTCTCATTTGTTCACTGGGGATAATAACACTCCCCTAATGAGCGATACAGGCCTCGTTCCATGGGGGTGCAACCTGTGCAGTCAGGAAGGGCCCCTCACTTGGTTTAGTGCTCTGCCAGCGCCCTCTTGAAATTCTTAATTTTTGCACAAGGGGGTTCTATATTTTTGCTTTGCACTGAGCCTTACAAATTGCATAGTTGGTCCTGACATGGTATTGATGGAGTTAAATGTGGTAACAAATGTAGGACCCACAGCACTTAGTAAATAGTAGTCCCCATCTCTTTGGGCTGTAGGATGAGCCTATAAACTGCCTACCCTGTGTCATCAGCTGTTTGAAGAACATCAAGGCAGCTGGCATGGTCTTTGCATCTGGCTCCATGTCCTAAGGCTGGATTTCAAGATGAAGGTGCACCTACCTTCAGATGGCGTCTGGAGGATACTCGTGGAAAGGAGCCTACTTGTAATTGCATGCCCTTTTGTTCTATTTAGAATGTTCCATGCACATATATTGTTAGCTCTTGAATTTTTTTAATTTAAAAGAAAAAACCAAAAAGACAACAGGATTAAGTATTCTAATCAGAATTCTCGGATGGACAAATCATTATCTTGTAGAATCTTGATTTCCCAGTGTCAAAAAAGACCTTTGGTTTCCTCAAAGTGTTGCTGTATCCTTAGTTAGTTTTAGCCCCACTGGCCTTCAGTTTATTCCACTGCTCATAAAAAGAAAACATGGTGACTGCAGCCATTTCTAGGTTGGAGAAGGCATTCTTCTGTGAACCTAGGAGTGGAAAACTCTCGTGTATCTTTGCATTCTTTGCCTTTCCTCTTCACTTTAACAACATCTTTCACACAGATGAAGTCCCTCTTTCTACTCATCCCACCTGAAATTTCAAAGGAAATTGGAAAGAGCTAATTAAAGCCAAGTGCAGCCATTATGAAGGACTATTTTATTAGATTAAATCCTCACTGTAATAAAGGATGGCATTTCCATCTAAACAGGGGTTCTGGTTGAGATTCTGTATGTGGTGAAGGGGTAGGGAATCGGATAAGAGTAACATCATGTGTCCTGGAAGTCTGCTCAAAGGTCATGGAAATTCAGGCAAAGCCAAGGCCACAGTTTTAACCTGCCTTGTCTGCCAGAGTTTCAATGAGTAATTTATTGGTGTTGGGCCAAACCATTCGCAAGTGAGCAAAACCATTTCCCCCACTTTCTACAACTTGCAAGAATCTGAGAACTTGCAAGTCCTAAGAGTGTGCTATGGAGAACGTTTTCTTTCACGGTTATTAAATGTATCAGTTGCACTTTCCACTTGCAAATTCATCTGCCATCATGCTCTTAGATTTGTCAGTGTTTAAATGGGTCTCAGGATCTGCAGTGAATCCTAGGATCAAATGAAATCCCACATTTTGATCCAATCCCCTTTCTCCGTATCTTCCTAATTCGAGGAGAGGGCTACAGAGTTGCTGTTTAAATCAAGACATGCACAGATATTTCCATCCATGGCCATAGATGTCTGTGCTACACCTGCCGAGGAGCCATTATCTAATCTTTTCTGGGAAGTTTACACTCTCTCTAGTAAACCTCGTCATGTTTACCCAGAACAGTGTTTTATGGTGTAAGAGATACTTTGCCTCTGAGTGTTAAAGCCACTTTGCACCTGGCATAAAGAAGAGAATTTTAGGAAGGCAGGGCTTGATGAATTCGCTGAATGCCTTTCATGTGAAATTTCCTGCAATTAAATCTCAGAATTCTCCCACTCCCACCAAGCTTGAACAGTCATTTCTCAAAACACTACGTAGCTAGGGTTCTGAATGTGAAGACTCCTCGGCTCTGATTTAATTTCAGGCTGACAAAGACCGGTCCTTCTTACAAAGGTGCCACCAGACATCACAGAGCTGAGGCATCGAACCGCAGAGGAAAGGGATTCTTACGTTGATGCAAAATCCCATCACAATATTTGAGGAGTTGGGTTTTGATACAGACTTCAGGGAATCTGAGAAGAGAGTACACTTTGTTAAAAGAACTGGTTTTGGATCTTCAGGGTAAGGTTGCCATTTTCATCTCAGTGTGTACGCTATTTTCATAAATAACCCCCTGAGCAGCTTCCCCAGGCTTGGGGGACAGGGGAAAGGGAAGGTCTCTGATGGCTATTAATAGTCCCAATCTCAGAAGCCTGCGGACAGAAAGTGCGCAGGAGTTTTCACATATCTGGGTATATCATTGATTCTAATTGTCAATGGATGTGGGAAAAAAATCACAATTGAGAAGGAATGGAAAGACACTAAGGCAGTAGTTCTCAAACTTGACTGCAAATTAGAATCTACTAAGGAAGTTCTAAACAATCTGATGCCTAGGGATGCCAGGCCATTGATCTCAGAACTTCTGGGTGTGGGGACTGGGAAACTTTATTTTTCAGAATTCTCCAGCTAAGCCTGATGTGTCACTGAGAATGAGAACGAGTACTCAGTGGGTTTGCTATGGGCGCTTCCCAACCTGAGTGTCCCATATGCACCCAGGGGCAACATACAACCCTGATAGAAGTAGGCTTCCCTCAAGCAGACCCAGGAGAGAAGAAGCAAGCTTGATGGTTTATGGTGACAGTTAGTGCCCTGTGACCCGGTGACCACAGAAACTGGACTCAAGTAGAAGAATGTGAAGAAAGTATGAGTTTCCAGGAGAGGGGAGGTCTTGCAGGGAATATCTATAAAATTAAGACCTGTAAATCACTGGGATTTGGAAGGGAGAGATGAGTAAGTAATTTAGGTGTAATAAAGCATCCATTGTAAAATGCCCCCGAACCAAAAAAAAAAAAAAAGACAGAATAAAAATAAAGGTGCTTGCAATCCAAACTTGCCACCATCCCTTTTCCTCCCCTGTCTGTGTGCTAAAAGTCTGAAGCCTAAAAAGAAGGAAAAGAAGGAGGGTGGGAGGAAAAAATTATTCTGTGCTGTCCATTTGTTGAGTGCTTCATAAAAAGACCAAATCAAAGCAAATGTTTAAAAAAAAATTATTTAATGAGTGAACAAATCTTACAATCAAAATAATGGATGGTCTTCCTTTTGCAGAATGAGAGTAGTAAGAAAAAAAACAGGTGCTTATTTTTAAACATAGCTGGCATTATAAAATGAGCAGAAAGGATGATTTTTGCCCTATTCAATTTGCAAAATAGGATTTGGAAAGGCATTGGGGATTTTCATCAAATCCAAACTCTTGCTGGAGACTCTCCCAGTCGCAGAGATAGGGTGAGCTCTCTATATGGTGGGAGTTGGAAAACCATTTAGGGATGGGATTGGAAATGTCCATCTTTTCACGCCACAAAATAATGGCCCCTTCCATCGTGTAATTGAATCGTGTTTCTGTCTCCTTGTCTTCTCCTAAACCTCCAATCCGTTCACCTTCCTTCTAGAGCCCCTTCAATTCTCCGGTCTCATCTCTGCAAAACAGAAAGGAAAAAGTGTGATCGTGAACTAGGCATTTGGTTCAAGGTCTTAGAAACAAAATGAATGCCTAAAAAAATAAAGTAGAGGCTTGAGATGCAGTGTGTCCCCATTTCTTCCTCGCTCCTGCACTGCCGAGAGGACCAGTTTTCCTTCAAGCCTCCACAATGCTCTATTTTTCGAGAGTCCTTCCGTCTCCAAGGACAATGCTTCCTGTTTCCTTAGGCAGAGGCTGTTGGATTCTGAATGACCTAGGGGACCATGGGGACCAGTGTCTCACTCTCAAGGCTCTAAGTGAAAATCCTATTGCCTGTCCGCTCCAGAAATTCAGCTTGAGACACAGTCCCATTCTGTGACATTGCACTGTCCTTGGAACATGGGCCCTCAGGATAACTCCTTTTGCCTCCTCTTAATTTGGGAAGAAGAAAAATAAAATAAAATCCACAGGATTGTCTTCTAACATTAAGTAAATTCCTTTTTAAGAAAACATCTATTTAAAAGGTGGTAATAAATGTATGTCCCCAGACTGAATCCTTTGCAAAATCCCTGGAATTCTAAACCTCTGTGTGTCTGGAATCTGGAGCAATTACACCTAAGGGCCAGAACTGTGGTAATGCCCCAAATGACTTTCTGGAGGGGGTGCCCGGGCGGGGGGGTGGGGCGGTGGTTCCTGTTATTTTAAAGGCAAGACTTCAAACCAAATGTTTCTCTCTTTATTGATCTGCTTTCATCTCCTTTCATTGCATTTCCTGTTTGGCTTTTTCCTCTTTTTTTTTTCCACCCTGGTGGTGAACACCCTCAAATTGGTGATTGAAGACCTTGAAGGTGCTGTTTACAAAGGCTATTAATGCCCCCCCCCTCATTTCCTGGTTTACTGCCAACAAGCCTGACACAAAGCCCTCCTTGGCAGACACTAAAATATTGGCGAGGCCCCACTGAGTTTCTCAGTTTGCAGATAGCGGAGGATTGAGGAGGAAAGGTGGCTTCTCTTCCCTGTGGCTGGCTAGGAAGTTTCCCTTTAGTAGCTATTTAAAGAGAGATTTTAGAAATGCTGAATGATTCAGATGGAAGGGACGTCTCACATCTTTGGGCTCCAGAGGCTCTTGATCTGAAACGTACTCATATTGACAAGACTTGGGGATGAGGTCCAAGGGGATAGGGGACCCCCCACATCATATGCAAATATTGCACGAATGTGTACTCATGTACTCTCTTCTGGGGAGAGATTCTATGACCTAAAAAAACTTAAGAACCATTGACGGCCCAACCTCCTTTTACAGATATGGAAACAGGTAGAAATCAGCTGAAATTATTTTTCCCAGTTTTTAATATAATGTCATGCTTATCATCTATTGTCTATTTTGGTGTCCTAACTTGACCCATATTGCATCATTACCTCTATTTAGAGGCCTCGGTTTTCTTGCCTCTAAAACAATGAGCTTGTCTTTGATCAGAGCTTTTCAACTCTTGAGAACGAAATAATAGGATGAGGGCCAGGCCATCAGACTCTAGAATCAACCAGATCTGGTTGAAACCCAGATCAATCACTTGTGCGCACTGAAAACTTTGGTAAGTTTCTTAACCTTTTAAGGCTTGTGTTCCTTCATTAATTTAATAAAGAGAATATTAGTACCCACCCTTATTCTTATCATAAGAATTAAATGAGACAATATGTGACTGCCTAACACACAGTATTCAATAAATGCTAACCACTTTCTAAATGACTACTGTTATGTCATGGTGGGCAAGATGGGTAATATACACATACGTGACATAGTTCCATGAATGCAACCAGATTCTGGGAAAAAAAAAAAAGTCTGAAAAGAATTTCAGGAAAAGAAATCTAATTGTGCATGGAAACACCTTTCTTATTCAGGTTTTACCAGCAATAGCAGATCAAGCAAGGCGTGCCTAAGTTGGCTCTGTGTGGTAGGTAATTCCCAATGCCTCTTCTTTCCCCCCCTCCCCAAAGAACAAAGCAGATGTTAAAGGCACTCTATGAAAGTGATGTAATAATATAAAGAAACTTGATTCTGCTCTAACTGATAGTTTTTGAAGGTAAGCCATTCAACAACTTTGGTATCACAATATCAGGAATAATTAACTTCTTAGCACAGTGTGTCATAGAGTAAGCCAGTATTACTGTCACCATCATCATTATCACCATCATCATCATTTCAACTGTTATCGCATGATTTGAGAATCACTCTGCAAGATTATCCTTGAGGTTCTCTTTTATTTTTAACAGTCTGTCTTTTTAACATTTAAAAATGGTTTATGTTAAATAATTCAAAGTAGTTACATTGAATTTTTAAGGTTAAGGAAAAATAATAAAATATACATGCATGTACTCATCAACCTAACTTAAGAAATGGATTAGCAATGCATTTAACACTCTCATAATGTAAATGTTGTTTTATCATTCTCTTGTTTTCTTGCATATCTCTAATCTGTTGAGTCTTGTATGCTCTAGAGCAAAGGGATTCTTACGTTAGATTTTCATCTGTTACTCTGTTCCCTCCGCAGTGTCTTCAACTTTATCAATGTTGATGTGAAGCTATTGAAAATATAATTTTCACTTTTTGGTGGTAGTAATCCATTCTCCTATCTCCATTCTCCTGTCTATAGCTATTTGTGTTTCTTCAGGTTTTTGTTTTATTTTGCTTTTGCTAAAACAAACTTTGCTGCTATCAATCAGCTTGTTAATGTGTACTGTGAGAGGTTTTCTAGGTTGTGCTTCTAGGCGTAAAATTTGATTTTTAGGTATTTGGTTTTTAACTGTACTAAATAATAAATGCAAAATCGTTTTCCAAAGTGGTTGAACTAATTTACATTTCCACCAGAAGTATGTAATACTTAATATAATCAACACATTTAATACAATCGACATTTAAAAGTTTTGCCGATCCATTAGGTGTAAAATATCACTCAGCTTCAATTTGAAATTTCCGGTTTTTAATGACCATCAGCATATTTTCCTATGTTTATTGGCAATTCATGATTCCTGTTTTGAAAAGTTTGGTCAAGAATTCTGCCTATTTTCCTATTGGGTTGCTTGTCTTTTTTCTCACTGGTTTGTAGGAGTTTCTTAAACATTTTGGGTACCACCCTTTTACTGGTTATGTGTGTTTCAAGTATCTTCCATTTTAAGAACTCTCTTTGTTCTCCTTATTAGAGTCCTTTTTTTTTTTTGGTTTTTTTTGGGTTTTTTTTGGTTTTTTTTTGTTTTTTTTTTAAACATCTTTATTGAAGTATAATTGCCTTACAATAGTGTGTTAGCTTCTGCTTTATAACAAAGTGAATCAGTTATACATATACAATATGTTCCCATTTCTCTTCCCTCTTGCATCTCCCTCCCTCCCACCCTCCCCATCCCACCCCTCTAGGTGGTCACAAAGCACCGAGCTGATCTCCCTGTGCTATGCGGCTGCTTCCCACTAGCTATCTATTTTACATTTGGTAGTGTATATATGTCCATGACACTCTCTTACCCTGTCACATCTCACCCCACCCCCTCCCCATATCCTCAAGTCCATTCTCTAGTAGGTCTGTGTCTTTATTCCCGTCTTGCCACTAGGTTCTTCATGGCCTTTTTTTTTTTTTTTTTCCTTAGATTCCGTATATATGTGTTAGCATACTGTATTTGTTTTTCTCTTTCTGACTTACTTCACTCTGTATGACAGACTCTAACTCCATCCACCTCATTACAAATACCTCCATTTCATTTCTTTTTATGGCTGAGTAATATTCCATTGTATATATGTGCCACATCTTCTTTATCCATTCATCTGTCGATGGACACTTAGGTTGCTTCCAGGTCCTGGCTATTGTAAATAGAGCTGCAATGAACATTGTGGTACATGACACTTTTTGACCTATGGTTTTCTCAGGGTATATGCCCAGTAGTGGGATTGCTGGGTCATATGGTAGTTCTATTTGTAGTTTTTTAAGGAACCTCCATACTGTTCTCCATAGTGGCTGTATCAATTTACATTCCCACCAACAGTGCAAGAGTGTTCCCTTTCCTCTTAGAGTCCTTTGATAAGCATAATTTATTAATCTTTTCCTTTGTGATTTATGCTTTATTTTAAAATTTTGTTTAAAAAATCTTACCGTTCCAAAGGGTAAGATTTACAGTCCTGAGTATTCATTTTTAACTGAATGTCAAACTCAACTTCCATTGGAATTTTGAATGGAATTCCATTGATCTATAGAGAAATCTGGGGACAAATTATATTTTTTATTATATTAATGTTTTCTATCCTGCCTTGTAGTTAAAGAATGTCTTTCAGTATGATTTCCTAATTTCCTCCTTAAGGATCTGGCAGATCTTCTGTTTGGTTTATTCTTACATGTTTTATGTCTTATGTTGCTACTGTAAATCCTATTTTTTTATACTTTCTAGCTGTTAATGGTGTTTAGAAAGGCTGTTCACCTCTATATTTTGTAACAGGCAACCTTGTTAAACTCTTTTTAATTTTTGTAATTTTTTGGTAGATAAAAAGACCTCATATTGTATGAAATGTCCAGAATAGGCAAATCTATAGGGACAGAAAGTAGATTATTGGTTACCTCGTGCTGGGGTAGAGGGTTGCGGGGAGACGGGGAGTGATACTAATGGGTATGAGGTTTCTTTTGGAGGAATGGAAATGTTATAAAATTGCTGTGGTGGTGTTTGCACAACTCTGTGGATATACTAAAAATCATTTTATACTTTAACAGGTAAATTGTACTATATATGAATTATATCTCAATGCAGCTTTTATATAAAAAGAAACTAGACAAATCTCATATGATTAGACATGAGAAACCGTACTCTGAATAATCATGAATCGAGGATGAAATCTTAATAGAAATGAGAATATATTTAGACCTAAATAATAAAAAATACTGTTTAAAAAACTTGTGAGATTAGATAAAGCTTTCTTAGATGAAAAATTATAGATTTTGATTAAATGACTATATTAGAAAATCACAAGCTGGTATTCAATAAGCTAAACATTCAACTTGGTTTGACAATAACAAATTCAAAAATAGAAGGATGAAGATAATAAAAATAACAGCAGGTATTAATGAGATGGAAAATAAATTTACACTATAGTGTTTCAATAAAACCAAATACTGGTTTTCTTAAAGGACTAATAAAATTGACAAACTTTTGATGAGTCTTATTGTGAATAAAGGCAGGAAAGGAGCCCATAAATACATCAGAAATGAAAATGAGAATAACCACAGAGCTGTCAAGATTAGAAAGATAATAAATTAGTAATGATTTAGTCTAAGATATTTGAAAATAGATAATATGGACAAATCTTAGAAAGAGAATAAACTAACAATTTGACTCAGAAGAAATAGAAAATTAGAATAATCTTATAATCATTAAAGAAACTGAGACACTATCATGTAAATTTATTTTCCATCTCATTAATACCTGCTGTTATTTTAATTATTTTCATCCTTCTATTTTTGGATTTGTTATTGTCACACCAAGTTGAATGTTTAGTTTTTGAATGGACTCATGCTTTTTGAATTGAAGATTTGTGTCTTTCATAAATTTTGGAAAAATATTACCTTCAAGTTTTACCTCTCCCTCAGTTTCTCATCTTGTCTTTCTGGAAACTTGATTAAACGTATGTTGGACCTTCTCTTTCTCTCCTCTTAAGTGCTTCCTTTTTCTCTTATTTCCCTGTCTCCCCATGATGCATTCTGGATAATTCCTTCAGGTTAAACATCTAGTTCATACCTTTGGCTAATTAGAATTTACAATTAAAAACACCCATTAAGCTTTTAACTTCAAATACTATATATGTTTTTCAGTTTTAGAAATTCAGTTTGGTACTTTTCCAAATCTACTGTTTTGTATTCTCTCTTGCTCGTAACTCAGATTTTAATTCCCTCTTATATTTTTCTAATTATACTAAACATGCTTTGTTTATATTTTGCATTTTATGATTTTATTACCAAAACTTTGTTGTTGTTATTCTATGGGCTTTATTTTAATTAGCTCAAATTCCACTTGTTGCTGTGATGTTCAACTGTGAGCCTATATTTCTTGGAATTCCATCCTTCCAGAGAATATTTTATTTGCCTCGGCCAGTTGTCTGGGGGCTCTATAAACTTGGGATCAATTTAAAACAAGTTCTCAGCCTGAGGGGCTTTTGGACAACAATGAGACAAGTTTCATGATTAAAAATCCTCTTTATCCATTCTCAAAGTGGAGCAATCCAGTTCAGTTTCCTTGATGTTTCCAGATGTAGCACATGTATACAAAGAACACTTCTATTTTACCCTTCCAGTAAGGATAGGGTGTTTTGATGTCCCCTTGTCTTTCATGCTTTGTGTCTTCTGTAGCCATTTAAAAGGAAAAAGCCAGATTGAGTACTACATTTCCTCTTTAGATCCCTCTTTTCCTTTTGTTTTCTTCTCTCTGGGAATCTTTACTTTTTAAAAGAAGGAATGTCAGTAATTCATTTAAAAATATGAGGAGTTTCCCCCTGTTTTTTTTCAGCACAGTTTTTTAAAATTTCAATGTGAGCATCCTTTTGTGTGTGTTTATAGGTGTGTGTGTGTGTGTGTTCATGTGTGCATGTGTACAGCGAATAATTTATTCCACCATACTTCTGGAAGCAGGCAGCCTTTCAGACTCTGATTCTTCTATCTCTTCTGAAAGTACCTGTTACACTACAGTGTAAAATATTTTTAGTGTGTGAGATTAAATTATTTCCTTATATTTCATTGATGCATGCTCATGTATTCTCATTTGCCAAATAAATTAGGAGAAAAACTCAACTCTCAGACTTCCTGGATAATATGTCTAGTTTTTACTTTAGGGTTTCAAGTACACTGTGCTTGCGTTTTATAACTTAATTCTCTAATGCCAGGGGAAGACATATCTGTGCTGTAAATAGGGAAGCTTTTAGGTTCTGAAACAGATTTTGCTGTCCATTAGCAGGCAGAAAAGCTCCCAAAGTTGTAAAAAATTGTATTGATTAGAAAAAAAATTGAAATATCCTATTATGGCACTAAATAAACAAAAGGGGAGGTAATACAGGAGAACTGGAATTTTAAACCAATATCTTGAGCCCTCACACCAGCTTCATGTTTGAAGTGAGTAATTTGATTCAATGAAACATATTAGTAGAGAATTAAGAACAGTGGCTCCACAAGGAATTTGTAGTCTTTAGTAATTTAGGAACAGGGACAATATCACTGTGCCCTGCTTGAAGGTATTATACCATGCTGATCAAGGTCATGGACTCTGAAATCAGACAGGCTTGGGTTTGAATTCCTGACTCTGTTGCTTGACCTCTCTAAGCCTCTGTTTCCTGTTCTGAAAATAGGGATAATATTAGAAACTACGTCATATGACTGTTGTGAGAATTGACAACACTGTATTTGACAAGAATTGACAAGCACTTGTCATAGTTTATGACATATTGTGAGAGTTCAAAAAATTGAGTTTCCTTATAATTATGATTCAGGAGTTTTTGTCCAGGATGAACTAAAACTATCGATACCTTCAATGATGCACCAGCTGGACAGGAGCCAGGGTTAAGTCTTATAATTCCAAAAGTGATTACGGGTGCCCCGAAAGATGTTGGACAATTCCCCAAACATCCTTGAAATAAACATGTTTTCAATTCATAATACAAGACAACTACATTGTAAGACATTGTGCTTGAAAAGGAGAAAATGATTGAAGGGGATTGCAAAAATAAACAGCTAGACCACATCCCAATTTCTAAATACTAGAGACCACCCCTGCATAGAGAGGGGCAAGATGGTGTCCCATTATTTAACATAGTCTATGTTCAGCAAAGAAAGGGAGTGAATTTCCTTTTTATCTGTTGTTGGATGACAAGGCTAGTTTGAAGACCACGATGAAATGTATGTTAGGAAATAAAGAGACCTAAAATGGGTTTAACTCTAGAGATGCTAAAAGCATGGCAAAATGTGTGTGCCAATAGTGCAACTTGATCCAAACTACATTTGGACTGAGCCTGTAATAAATTGTCAGAGCCAGCCTTTGCATTCACTTAAGCTAATACTGAGTGTCTCATTTCTACAAAGTAAATCACAGTGGCTTTGGTTCTTTATTTTCCATCTTGTGTATAAGTAAACTGCAGGATCAATTGGGAGGTAGAATCAATCTGCTATTTATTACCTTGAAATGTGACACCCTATTTTAAGTGCCCTATTCCCTTATGATTTCACTTGAGAACAGTATTATGTCCAAACAATATAGAAACCAGCTTTACAGCTCCTGGGTTTTTTTACATCAGCCTGGATGGATTTATATTGTATATAACTTTCAGAACCTAAATAAGTTACTTAGTGGGTTTTGAAACAAGCATGTAAACGAGGAAGAGTCATTTGGGATTTGGGGGGTCTTAAATCTTAGCTGAGTGCACTCATGACCAGAGCACATTTTCATCAAAACAAAAAAAAAAAATGCGTGCAGGACTCCCATTGACCCACCGATCATGGCTTAACGTTCCAAAGAAAATAAATAAAAATCTCATGTCGAGGGAAAAGAGTTAGACTTCATGGGGATTCTGTCATCTTGTCATTACACTTTGCAAAGAAACCTTGGCCTCTAATTTATGGGTTTCAGAAAGAATGCCTCCTCACACTGCTGTGAGGTTGAAAGGGCAAGAGATCTGATGTATATCAGGAAGGTTAAACCTAATCTTTGTGACCTGCCACCCGCTTTTCCTGATTAAAACATGAGGGTCTGAGGCCCAGCAAAGACTCTTACTCTAAAGCGCTACCTGTATCCTAGTCCCTGATCTCAGTCTTAGGTTTTGCTTTATTTCAGAACGGTCATTATTGGGCTTGGTGGTGACTACACAAAACGTCTCTAGCGAATGTGATAAAACATTTTTAAATGCCCCAAACTGAGTTAGATGAAACTGAAGAGAAACTGACAGTAATGAAAAGCTGGTGACAAGCTTGATCCCCATAAATTTGTATTTTATTAGGGCTTAAACTTAAGGTTAACCAGAAAGAGAAGGGAAGAAAGACGAAAACCTTAAAGGTGGTTCACAAAAGACCATGGCAACATCACATATCTCCTTAGCTAACAGTGGATTGTTTCTTTCTCCCTTCCTTCCTTCCTCCCTCCCTCCCTCCCTTCCTTCCTTTCTTTCTTTCTCTCTATAAATGTGTACACCCTATTACGTGTAAGTTCTTAAAACTTTCATGCTCAACAGCATTTCATATTGAATTCATCCAGGGCTTCTTGGAAGATAAAATTAAGAAGGAAGGATGCTTTCTTCCTTTACAAAAGTAAATTCATTAATCCTCCAATTTTTCAAGATGCAACCAACTTTAGCCTTTCCTTATCCTTCAGAAAGCCTGAACTGTACATTCTAAGCCTTTGGCATCATCTCCAATTGACCAAGGCTTGTAGGACAAAGCATGAATTAAAAGGGCATTAGTGTATACGCTGCGATGTAATTTAAACCCGAGCGTCATTGTATATGCATGAGTGTGTGTGTATGAAAAATTTCCTCCTTTTCTCTTCATCCCTTCAGACCCCCCAAAACTTGTCTAGAACAGCCAATGTGTTCTGGGATTTATAGGAAAATTTGTTATCTTAAAGATAAAATAAAATTTTACATTGTATACAGCCTAGGACAGACTCTGAAAATAAATGTAATTCTCCTAAATTATAAGGAAACACAACTTCTGGGTAAGTTCTTATATCATTGCCATGTAACCTTCAGTCAACCTGGAAATCACAAGGGACTTTTGATCCTAAACAATGAAGTTCGAGAGAGACATATCCAGAGGGACCAAATTCATAAGTGTCCTTAAAGACAAAAGGGGTGAATGGGGTGGGGAAATGGACAGAAAATAAAGACAGGCGAACTATTCATTTCTTATCACAGCCAGCCAATGTTAATTAAAACATCATTGCAAATGTATATCAGCAAGGAAACTTCTGCTGGTTCAGGAGGCATGTGCCTATATAATCATAAAGATATCTTGGTTATTTATCTGCTGTTTGGATCTTATCCTTTGCCTCAACAAGCAAGTCCCTCTCCACCCCTGTCACTGCTCTCATTTTATTACAGGCACTCGGTATAATCCACCATAAAAAGGAGGGAAACATATGGGCCTTTATTTGAACTTCTGTAATGAATCCTTCCAATATACTGTTTCCTTCAAAAGTTCTTTTTGATTTTATTGCAGTCTGTTTGTGTATTCTCCCCAGTCATCACTTGGACAATATTCGTATCGGTAAAATGGCTTGGAAGGGTTCTCGCCTCTGAGAAAATTGCCGATTGACAGGGCATGCCGGTGATTAAGGGTGCTCTTGTGTATTTAGGCTCCCCGGGCATGCTGGCTGCTTCCTGCGTGAAGGGGGAGTAGGATGGCTTCCTTCCCAGAGCCCAGGACCCCTCCCCATTGTTGTTTTGTTTTCTTTTCAATGAAAGACTTGCCACTAGTGATTCTCACTCTCCATCTGCCAGAATCCCCCTTAACTCCTCTCCAGTAAACACACCAGAGTTTTGAAGCTGAGGGCCCATGTGCCAGGTTTGGCCCACAGTTGGGTTTTGGTGGATGTGCACAGTTAAAAAATATTTTAAAAAGAATTTGTAAATACTTAAAAATTATGTTTTCACATAAAAAAGCTGGGTTTATAGAATAGTTGTTAGGTTTTTTTCCCCCTGACCATGGGAACAACTGTGTGAAGATTTCCTCCTGAAAAATTAGAAGAACTAGCAAGCTGGGCCCACCTTCGCACATGGCAGCCAGCTTCATCCTGCACTTTGGAGGGTATTTAAATGCAGGCTCATTGTTTAGGACAGTTGATTTTAATCATTGAAGTACCTGCCCGGTCCCTTGGTAGGCACTGAATTTGGCACCCTGAAGTAACCAGTTCTAGAGACAAGGTAGCACAAGGTTTGTTTGTTGTTGGATTGATAGGAAAAAGCAATAGATATCTGAATTTCAATTGTTTCATGCTTCTTTTGAAGGTGCTTAGGAACTCCCTTTTCCAGGCATGCCTGGAAAATAAGTTAAAAATAATTTATTCATCTTTTCCTCCCTCAGCCCCAGCCATGAGGTGTAGTTCCATGCATTACATATATTCTATGATTTGATGAATGAAAGAATGAGTAAGTGAATGAGACTCTTGTCAGAGGCTAACAGAATTTACATCTGATAGGTGTATGAAAATATATTACTTGAAGACTCCCTTCCACCTCTTGCTCTAATGATGGCAGCTGGATCTCCCCCCCATCCTACAGTCATTCCTCTGAAACCCCAGTACCAACAAAAGGGATTGACCACAGGAGGCAGGCAATACAATACTTATTAGATAAATTAACTAGTTGATGGATTTTCAAAAATAGTAGCTAACTTTTATTGAGCATGTATGATGTTCCAGGCACTGATCTAAGTACTTTCTATGAATTAATGCAAAACTTTAGTACCATTTTACACACGAGAAAACCAAGACAGAAAGATTTTTTTTCCTGAGTCTGAAGGTAGTAAAATTTGGAGCTGGGCATATGAACCCAGGCACCCAGGCAATCTGACTAAAGAGTTCGCTTTGGTTTTTGTTTGTTCGTTTTTGTTTTTAGTTTTTAATTAAGGTATTATTTTTTGAACTACAATTGTATACTGGCTATGCATATTTGTAGGGGAGGGCCTACTTCCTTAAGCTTAATTTCATTTTCTCAAGCAATTTGATCTTAAGAGTAGAAAATATAAACCTATCTAATGTGCTTGAAACTTTAATTTTAAGAGGTTTTTAAAGACCCATTGGACAGTATGAACAGGAATCACATGAGCCCAGAGCATCTGGCCTTTAGAGAGTTGCTCCCTTTTGATATATGGGCTCTTGGTGTAGTTAGATAATGCTAGCTGCTGTAACAAATAGACCCAGTTTATATATATATATATATATGGTCTCGAACTTAGTAGAAGTATAGTGTTCCCTGTGTAGACCAAGGTAGGCATTCTGGGTGAAAGAGGGCAGCTTTCTTCCATGCAGACATGCAGGGATTCAGGCTGATGGAGCCTCTTTCATTTTCAACACATTATGTACGATTTTGTGATAGTGGTGCTCTTGCATCCAGCCAGAAGCAGATGAGAGCATAGAGGAGCCCATAGAGGAAGGTTTTATGGGCCAAGCCTGGAAGTGACTCATATCACATCCTGCCATGTTCCATTGATGAGAATTGTATTATTTGGCCTTGCCTAACTTTAAAAAAGGGAGACTGAGAAATGTAGGTTTGCTGTCTGCCCAGGAAGAACAGAAAACAAAGACTTTGGTGGACAGCTCAGCACCATCTCTGCCTTCCTGAAGTGGAAGATATTTGTGTAAGGAAGATTTGCCTAGACTATGTGTTTAAGAAACACCAACATGATGCAACCAATTCTCTCAGAGCTTTTGAAAGTCTGTGGGCATACTGCATTTTAGAAATTGAGCTAAGAGGTATCTTTGGAAGACATTTTAGTAACAGCAGTATACACTGAAAGATCAACACTCTAAAACTCTAGAGAATGAGTCTTTTTAGAGAATATTAGAGAATTTTTAAAAGAATATTTAGAGAAAATTGAAAATATTTTTCTCAGTCCTTTCAGTACATCCCAAATTAACAGAGACAGCTCTAGGGTCACTACTAATGCAATCAAGGGGTTGGTTAGTTTCTGTTTCCTTTTTAAGGGGCAGAGATAGCAAAACAAAGTTTCACACATTTGACTTTTGATATTAATAGTGCTTCCCAGGGAAATTTTATTTTATTTTTGTTAGTGTGTGTTTGTTTTGTCTTGTTTTTCATGAGGGCCTAGGGATAAAATAAGGGAAGGACAAATTATGAAAACTTGGTCAACCTGAAAATTTATCTATTGGGCATTCCTTCTTTGCTTCAACTAGCAGAAACTAAGCCCAATAGAAATTTTTTTGGACTCGTCTGCAACTTGGTGTTTTCACACCATTGTTTGTCTTCTGACAAAAGCAGTGTAGGACATCACTAGCTCCGAGAGTATAGTCTGTAAATACCATGTCCACTGAAGAAATGGCTGATTCCAGGTCTTAGGAGGAAATGTACAAGGCAAGCCTGGAATATTTTGTCATTCCAGAAAGCAAAAAAGATATAAACGACTACTGAGATTTTGTCAAAACGACTCAGAAGGCAGAGAACTCAGAAGATTCCCACTGGCCAAAAAATGGGATAATTGGAACATTAAATGCATAATAAGTATAACAGATTGAAATATATTACACATACTTACAAATCCATGAAATCATAATGATATAAAAACAACTCAACAAACACATAAACAGCAATAACAACAAAGCTCTCAGTGTTCATCTTTGGATGTTGACAGGAAACACATTATTTCAAAAATAGTAAAGAAAATAATTAAGCATTTGTCCTGCATTTCATCTATAAACTGTTCATTAAGGTAATCAAATAGTTAATAATTAATAGTAAAGGGAAATTTCTCTTTATAGAAGTATTACAGCTTCTGGAATAAATGAAAGAGGAATGATAGAATTAGAAGATCACCATTTTGTGGTCCCTAATGAGGTAATGGGTCTAGGTAATAATTATCACTGGCTGCTAAGATCACAGAAAGAAAGACACCAGATTTTAGGTGCCTCCTATTGGAAGAATACATTTCCTAAGAAGTAACCTTGACAATGTTTTGTTTTGTTTTTTAATTGAATCTTCATAGATACAGAGAACAATATGGTGGTTTCCAGAGGCAGGGGTAGGCAGTGTGGGAAATGGATGAAGTTAAAAAAAATAATGAGAGAGTCCCTGAAGTTTTAGTAAAATGCTCTTAAAATATAGTTCATTTATTTTTCAATGCCCCTTTAAATTTCTGCATTATAAATTACTTTTAGAGATTAAAGCTCTGAAAAACCTTGTTTCCTAGTGATCTGCTATGCTTCCTGTTAATTGTGTAACATGCACCATGTAGCTTCTTTTGATTTCTTTGCCTTGGCAACCAGGAAGCTCAAAGTTAATTTTTATGCTAAATTTAGGTTTTACTGTGTACAAATCTTTAATGAAAAAATTTAATCTGATCAAGCCTCTAGAAATAACTACCAATTTACTAGAAATGCAGGGAGCAGAGAAAATGTTCAAAAACAGCATGAGAACATAAATAGGAAAATCCAAATTGTGGGAAACACACAGGACAAATGGCTTCTTCTACAAATAAATTGTATCATTAGAAAAAGGAGTTTAAAAGAGATGGAAAGAGCAATCAAATACAATGTATGAATGTTGCTTGGATCCAAATTTAAATAGAAACTTATTTACTTTTATGCAGTATTTATGAGATAATTGGAGAAATGTGACTACTGATTGGATATTGAATGTAATTAAAAATCATTGTTGGGGACTTTCCTGGAGGCACAGTGCTTAAGAATCCACCTGCCAATGCAGGGGCCATGGGTTCGAGCCCTGGTCCAGGAAGATCCCACATGCCACGGAGCCCGTGCACCACAACTACTGAGCCTGCACTCTAGAGCCCGCAAACCACAACTACTGAGCCCAAGTGCCACAACTACTGAAGCCCGCGTGCCTAGAGCCTGTGCTCTGCAACGAGAGAAGCCACCGCACTGAGAATCCCGCACACCACAACGAAGAGTAGCCCCCGCTCACTGCAACTAGAGAAAGCCTGCGTGCAACAATGAAGACCCAACACAGCCAAAAATAAATAAATAAATAAATTTATTTTAAAAAATCATTGTTAATTCTGAATGCAAGAGCGGAATTGTGTTTGTGTTTTATGAGTCCTTATATTTTAGAGATACATACTGAAATATTTATGAATCAAATTACATATGCCTGGGATTTGTTTCAAAATAATTGGGGAGTGGGAAAGAGTAGGGTAAAATGAGATTGACCATAAAGTAATGATTGCTAAAGCTAAGTAATAGGTATGAGGGTTCACTGTTTAAGATATGTTTAAAATTTTAGAAGTTTAGAAAGAAAGAAAATAAAAAAGAAAGGAAAATAAAAGAAAGAAAAAGAAAAAGCAGAGTGGTTAAGAGTAAAGGCTCAGAGCCAAACTGCCTGGGGTCAAATCTTCTTTTTTGTCATTACGAGCTATGTGATCCCAGGCAAGGGAGTCCAGACAATTACCTAAGCTTTTGGTGCCTCGGATTCCTGACCTGTATAATGAGTTTAATAATAGCACCCCATTAGGTTGTGAGGATTAAATAAGCTAATAGCTGGGAAGCAGTTTGTACATTTCTGACACGAAACAGATGTCCATAAGTGTTTACTATTATTATAATTATTATTAGATGTGCTGTCGCATTACCCTGGAGCTGGTTGTGCCATGGGGAGCACATCCGTGGTACCAGTGCGTGCTTTGGTTTCCTGAACCAGAACGGAGACGCCCGTGGGCCTCCTAGGTGCCCAGTCTCCTTCTCTAGACCAAGACGGCACACAGAATTTAGGCCACAATTTCAAAACCCTCTGCTCTCTGGCCTCATGGTGCTCTGGCTCCCCAATTCAATCTGCTTCCAGTAACACATAACCCTTTACCCATTCTTGTCTTTGTTCCTTTGCTCTTGTTGACATCTTTGGCTGAGAATGCCTTTCTTCCTTCTCTCCAAACCTTGGTCATTCTGGATGCCTAGATCCCATTCCTGTTTCCCAAAGAACCCTTTCCTGAATGAGAGGTTACTCTGACCTCCTCCTCCTCTGAGCTGCAAGACATTTACTGCACATGCCATAAATCTAGCTTTCCATTATGTTCACTCGTGGGGTAGAGCCAGCTCACACTGGCTCAAAAGAGAGCCTACTGTGCAATCTCTTCTCAACTCTTCTTTCGGAGACGTCACTTTGGTAGCTTGAAATTGGCCGTGTCCATGTGGGGAGTATTTATACCACAGCAAATACTACAAACCAGGGATCCTCTTCCTTCCCTGTGAGCAGGTTGTTAAACATTTACCAGCACAGCAGTAGTTATATCTACCCATAGCTATCTGCAATGGACTGAATGTTTGTGTCCCCCCGCCCAAAATTCATATGCTGAAATTCCAACCCCCAATGTGATGGTGTTAGGAGGTCGGGCCTTTAAAGGTGATTAGGTCATAAGAGTGGGGCCTTCATGAACAGGATTAGCATCCTTATAAAGAGACCCCAGGGAGTTGTCTAGTCCCTTTTCTGCCACGTGAGGACACAGTGAGAAGTCAGCAGTCTGCATCCCAGAAGAGGGCTCTCACCAGAATCCAACCATGCTGACTTCCAGCCTCTAGAACTGTGAAAAATAAATATCTGTTGTGCATAAACCACCCAGTCTATGATAATTTATTATAGCAGCCTGAACTAAGACATTGTCCCTCTATCCATCTGTGTCTCTACCCTGTGCCTTGCACTGAGTGACCCATAGAAGGCCTGCAATAGTTGTTTGACTGCTGAATGCTACCTGTATTTTTTACCTTTCCTTACAAGTTTAAAACACCTTAAAAGTAGAAATCGTGTCTCATTCTCCATACTGCCTAAGAGAGCGGTGCACGTAGTAGGTGGTCAGTAAAAACTCATTATCGATTGATTACAGAAAGAAGTTTAATAACATCCTTCAGTTTTAAGCAGAAGATCCACTTTTCTTTTTCTCTTTATGGTCGACAATACCCAGATACTCAAACCTAAGATGTGAGGGACAGTTTTACAACTCTTTAAAGTAAACCAAAATCCTCTTTAAGCAGCATCTTTAAAGTCTTTGAACATCCCAACCAGGTTTCCTCTATGCCAAGCTATGATCACCTTGGGGGATTTATGGTGAGGTCCCTTCTCATAATTGCAGGGCTGGGCTTGAAGCAAAGTTCCTGTACAAAGCTTTGCCTGGTTTGGAGGCTTTATTCATCTTGGCAAATGGGAATAAGGCCAGAAACCGGGGCTGCAGCTGAGAGCCAGGGGTCCCCTCCCTATTCCTTCAGACTAAGGCACAGGCACGGCCAGCTTCAGAGGGGTGGGGGAGAGGTGTCTCTCCCACATAAGGTCTCTGCCCCATCCAGACCCTACACCTGCCCACACTCGGAAGTGGTGGGTGGCTGTCCCTTGAAGAGGCCATTCGCCTTTAATATTTTACATGAGGATTCTTTCTTTAATGTTTTCCCATGATGTATGGAATGTGCAGAGTTTATGAAAGAAGCAATTAAGTGGGCGGAACCTGTAAATCAGGCTGATATTTAAAAGTATGCTCATTTACTGCTGTGCCATTATAATTATTCCACTCACCCTCTCCCAGCCCACTCCCCTCCCAATCCCATTGTCTCCTCAGGGGTGCAGGGTTTCTGGTTCTGATGCTTCCTCACCTCCCCCTCTGTGTACCGGAGCTTTGGAGATAATCTGAACTCAGGCTTCTTCTCCAGTGAGTAAAGCTGGGCTGCTCTGTCTTTTCACCATTATTGTCATAACCAGCCTCTGCACGTTGCCTTCTTAAATGTTTATAACTCTGTTCCCTTCCATGAGCTCATCAAATTTCCTCAAATTCTTATACTATAGATCGGGCTTAATTGAAAGATTCCAGGTGCTGTGTAAAGATTAAGGGCTTTGGAGGTGGAGGAGCCTTTCAAACTCCATCACCTTCCAAAGTGGGACTCTAGGACTGTTGTCTGATCTCTTTGAGCTACGGTTTTGTCACCAATGAAACAGCAAAATAGGGAGAATTATACCTTCCAGAGAGAGCTGTTAAGGCATTCAAGTGGAGTCATGTGTTTGCACTTTTATTAGTTGGGATATGGAATGATAACTGCCATACAAACTCTGAAGTCCCAGTGGCTTAATTGAATGGAAGCTGATTTCTCATTCGCATAAACTCCAATTGAGGATGGAGTGGGCAGCCTTCCACGTGGTGACTCAGGTACTCAGGCTGCTTCCATCGAGTTATTCCCTCGAATCCGAGGGCCTTGGAATCCTCCACAGAGCCCTCTGCAGATGAAGGACAGAAGATGTGGAGGTTAGGACCAAGCCTCAAGTTACACATGTCACTTCTGTCTGCATTCCACTGGCCAGATCAGACACCTGGCCCCCTCTAACTGCAGACGAGGCTAAGGATGCTATTTTGCTGTATCCAG
Organism: Balaenoptera musculus; assembly: GCF_009873245.2. Taxonomy (NCBI): domain Eukaryota; kingdom Metazoa; phylum Chordata; class Mammalia; order Artiodactyla; family Balaenopteridae; genus Balaenoptera; species Balaenoptera musculus. The sequence goes on along the minus strand of NC_045803.1, from coordinate 27,999,102 downwards.
GAAGAGAAGAAAATAGGATTAAGCGAACTTGTAGCACTGTCTCTGTTACTGCATCCAAAAACTGTTCTTCCCATCTGCAAATGGCTAAGCACATAGCTCAGAGAATCAGCCCAATAATCCAAGATGACAAAGCCAGGAAGTGTAAAACTAGGACTCAAAGCCAAGTCGTCTGACTCCTGGAGACTTCTCTCTGGGTACCTTATGCACTGTCACACAGAGGGCAAATGGGATGTATTTCATATACACGCTCTTGTCAGTTGCTAGTGGGTGGGGAAGTGCTGGGTTGAAAGGATTCTGAGGCGAAGCTGTTAATGATTAGTTATGTCTGCTATGGGTTCACTGCTGTTCTATTCTCTAACATCCACTCTAAAAGTGCGTAATTCCGGTGTACAGTTCTCTTCAACTCCCTTCCCAAGCAGTCAGAAGTTCACAGTTCTGAATATGGCATCCTTTCCTAGTACTCTACTAGCACTGTAAATGGACCTCTCCATTTTTAACTGAAAAGAGTAACTAAAACTGGACAATCTCACAGACTGAGGCAGACCAATGAGGGAACCATAATCCGTAAGAGGTCTTCACTCATGACATTCACACCTTTGCCTGTGCTGCACTTTCTGGCTAGGATGCTCTTTTTTATTCTACACTTTTCCACCTACCAAAATCTAAATGGTATCCTAACATCCAATTCAAATGTGAACTCCTCCTTCAGAAATTTTCCTGCTAGCATTAACATAGTTAATTAAAATTCCCTTCCCCTGGAAAGAACCTATTTGACTCTTACAGTCCTCTGCCTAGTATTATCACAGTTATGTTTATCTCTTTCTCCCTTAGACTGCAGGATCCTTGGGAGCAGGAAACATCTTGCCTTTATTGCCTTTCTTGCCCACCCTGGTCCACTTCCCATTCCCAAACACACATGCACACCCACATGCAACCAGTCACTTGGGAAGTGTCAACAAATATTTGTGTAATGGAAAGATAGCTGGGTGGATGGTGGGTGGGTGGGTTGTTCCCTGTGCCCCGACAATTATATCCATCAGGACACAGAGTCTGAGAGAGGCCACCCTCTGAAAGGAAACTCTTCCAACTGCAATTTGCTCTTTTACATAGACTTGGCCTATGGTTAATGGAGATGTGATGGAAATTTACTGGAAACCCAGCAGTAGTGGCCCCTTTAACCAGACAATCTCATGCAATGGAGAGGAAACAAGCTTAGAAAAAGGTAGACCTATTCTGGAATAGCAGCCCTGCCATTTACTCCATGACCTCTAATTATTCACCTCTCAGAAGCCCAGCTTTCTCACCTGTAAAATAGGGATCGTATCTGTAGTACATGGTTGCTGTGAGGTTTAAATGAGATAAAATATGCCTATTTCATAGCACAGGGCTTTGTACTCAGTCAAGAGCAGTTAATATTATTATTACTGTAAATATTATTATCCTGCTGATGTGAACAATGGAACACATTAGCAGGTGTCTGCTCAAAGTGCCCTTTGCGAGACATGGGCAGCTGTAGCAGTCTGCTGAGTGCCTCTTCACTCTTGTGCTTTCTTCTAAGGGCAGCGTCAAGATTCTCTAGCCCGATGGGTGATGGGGTCCAGTTTAAGGATTTGTTCAGTCAATGTTTGTTAAGAACCATATTTACATCAAGCCTTGCACTAGATGCTGGGGAAAATAGCAATGGAAGGAAACAGAATCCCTGTCTACCAGAGCTTACAGAGTGGGGAGAGGCACTGGACAGTTGGCCGTATAAACATTATCCTTGGCAGTGTAGTCCTAGGTGAGGGATCAAAACACGTGCCCAGGACTCCAGCGTGCTGCCATGTGACCTTCACCAGGTGGCTTCATCCCTCTGAGCCTGTGCTTCCTTTTATATAAGGTCACCCTCAACCTCCTTTGCTCTGAGGGAGGTTGCCAGGATCACATGAGAGCTTCCATTTGTGGGAAGAACTTTGGAAAGAAAGAGACTCCTGGGAAACCAAGGGATTCAGAAGACCCCTCTGAATATAGCCCTTTCTTGTAGGATATTTTTCCAGCAGAGTTTCCAACCAGGTGTCCCCTCAGAGAGCAAGCAGGCTTGGGTGTACAGAGAACCCTTCCCAGGAAGAAATGGACGTTCCTTCTCCTTATCACTAGCTTTGCCCCCTTAATGGCTGGCTGTCCTGGGCAGTAGGACCTGCTGTAGAATTGCTGCTCCAAGTTATCTTTCCTTGACTGTGTGGGCAGATGCTCTATCTTTGACCTTATCATCCCATCCCTTCCCATGAAGGTCATTTCCCACCTGGCACTTAGCTGCCAGGGAGCTGAAGATGGTGTGTTTGAGTTTGCATGGTGTGTGTGTGTGTGTGTGCGTGTAGGACGTGGGTTTGCTTTTATAAATTAGCTCTGCTGAGAATTTCATCTGCAGAGCTTCGGCTGGGCATGGTGGATGCTCAAGGATGTTCTGAATGCAGGGGATTTGTGGACATGGTCCTCAAACAATGACAATAACGGCAGCAGCAATAATAATGACTTCCATAAACAGCTCTTAAATCCTTCACTCTTCCCTGGGCCCAAATTTCAGGTCCCTGTCTTACTTACTTGGCAACTCAACGAGGTAAGTAATGTTATTGTTCCTTTATGTGCATTATCTCAGTGAATCCCCAGGACACTACATAAGATAACAATATAGTGGTTATCGTTTATAGAGCACTTGGTTTGGAGTGAGCACTGTCCTCTACATTTTATGTCTTAACTCATATAATATCCTATAACATCCCCATTTTGCAGATGAGGAAAGTAGGGCACATAAAGGAGATGCAATTTGCTAGACTACCGACCTGCCAGTGGCAAGCTGGTAAATCCCAGAGGAGTCTGACTCAGAGCTACACTTGTAAACTCCACCCAGGCTGTCACTCCATACGAGGACATCTATCTGCCCTGGGTGTTTACTTTCTGGAGGCTTGGTGGGGGTGGGGGGCGGGTGTCCAGTGTCTCCTTTGGTAAAAAAGATAAACTCTTTTTATCTGTGCAGTAGGAATATCTCTGTCATTTTTCCTAACATCTGTCTAACACATCTGCCTTTTGAAGGCACTTTCTCATCAGCACATCTCATTCTTCCTCCTCTACATTCCCTCTTCACAGTTGGGTAGGCTGGGGTAAGTGTGTCCATTATACAGATTCTGAGAGCAATTTTAGTATTGGTCCACCTTGGGATCTCGTTCAAATGTAGATTCTGCTTTGGCCATTCTGGGCAGGCGCCCAAATATGTCTAACCTACTCCCAGGAGTGCTGAGGCTGCCCTTCTGGGACCACACACTGAGGAGTGAGGTCTTCCTGTGCCTTCCGTGTGCTGTCTCCATCCAGGGCTTACAGGGCTCCCTGACGTTTTCCTTAAATCCAGCTCTTGACTCCAGCAGGTCCTGCCGATGGGGACGGGGGTTGCTGACCTCGTCACCGGGTGAGTCAGAAAAGCCAGGAGGCCTCTCCTGGGAAGGTGAGGGCAAAGGAGGCAGAATACTCTCGGTGCCCCACGCCCCCGGGTCTTGTCACCCCTCCAGCCTTCATCTCTCTGGCGAGCTCTTTCCACTTTGGATTTCCACTTTAAAGCACAAGTGGTCACCTTCAGGTCAGTTTCAAATCCTTCCCTAGGTAATTGGCCTCAATGAGGTGAGGGCTGGACAATTATACAGCCACGGGCCGCCCCTCCCCTGGCCTCATGGCTCAGACAGAGCTCATTTTATTTCTGGTTTTATGGGGTGCATTTATTGTTGGCCTTTGGGCTGTTGGTGTCTCCTATGCCCAGTATGGGGGTTTTATGTGGATACTGGGTCCAATTGCCCTTTAGAAAGGTTCTGCTTTTAATTCAGCTTTTTTCTCTAGTTGAGCATGGGGCTTCAGCATTTTAGTGCTTTAAAAATAAAAACACATTATCCATTTTTTAATGGTCTTTCTTATTACATATCCATAATCCAAGCCAAAATTGACTGATCTCCCCAAAGCCTGTGCTCTCTCATCACAGGAAAAGTCCTTGTATTCCCCAGTGAAGACATGGAGTCACCCTCTTCTAGATGGCAGGGGCAGAAATACAGACTGTCTTGCAGGGAGAGAGGCCCAGTACCCTCTTCATGCAGTCTTTCCTTTACAGGCGTTCCCAGAGAAAAACCAGAGTCCTGCCACTCCCTCCTGCTCAGTTCAGCCCCACACAGACAGACACACTCTGCACAAGGCTTCTCCAGTTCCCCCTCGCCCACCACATTCCCACATCTTCAGATCCACCTGACCATCCAAAGTTTTGCAGTCTCTTCTGTCCTATTGCAACTATTGGGTTGCATTTTACTTGTTTTATGTATGTGTCCAGTCTTCCTAACAGGATTCATTCAACATGCATTCGTGCATTTAGTTAACAAATATTTGTTGAGTATTTACTACGTGTTGGAATCCATTCAAGATGCTGAGGATATAGGGGCAACCAAGGCAAACACACTCTACACTCACAGAGTCTATAGTCTCACCTAATTAATTATTAAATTACAATTACGGGAACTGTTATGACAGGAAAGCACATAATAGTGGCCTGACCCATATGGAACTGTGTGTTTCTTGTGTTTCCTGTGAGTCCAGGCACCAAGTTTTCTCTCTTTGAGCTAAGGGGTGATTTTGGCCTTCCTATAGAACAAGAAACATGCTATAATTGACAGACTCCTGGGATAGCCCGTTAGTACCCCCTTCTTCTGCACAAATAGAAACCATGGATTTCCCCCACCCCACCCCTCTCTTACTCCCTGTGCCAAGTATGCATTGTGGCCTCTCAACCCATATTCATTCCTCTGTTTGCTCTGTCCCTCTGGATCCAAAAGCCTGCAAACTCTATCACCTAGATCCCCTTGCCCACTGGGTACCAGGAGGCAGCATTCTCAATAGGGTGGCAGGCAGAGAGAAGCCAGAAGCTTGTCTGCTTCTAGTGACACCTCTGCAAACAGTAGTGGCGGTGACTCTTTTCTTTTTACTTTTGTTATTTTATATTTTATTTTATTTTATTTTATTGAAGTATATTTGATTTATAATGTCCTGTTAGTTTCAGGTGTACAGCAGTGATTCAATTATATATATGTATATATATATATACATATATATAGTAGGGTGTATATGTTAATCTCCACCTCCTAATTTGCACAACATCAGCATCTGGGTTTACAAAAGATGAAGCAAAAACTGATAAAACTTCAAGTAGCATCTTAACAGCAGCTCCACTGGTATTAAGGTCAACTGCATAGGTCAGTGGTTAGCACCATAAACTTGTGCTTCCAGTAACATGAACAGTGAATTTGGGCTCATGGTCTCCATCCCAGAGGCAGTAACAGGTTCACAGTGTCCAGGTAACATCCATTTCCTGTTTTGCTAGTCCAGCTTTTCCCAAAACGTTGTAACTAACACCTTGAACTAAATTCCTCTGAGCTTAAAAATCTAAAGTGGTTCCTCTTTTTTTGACAGGACATAGACTGATAACTCATCAGCACCACAACCATTTGGCCACCAACTCACCAATTCCTATCACATACGCTTCTTAAGCATCTTTAAAGTCTACATTTCCTCCATCCCCACTGTCATTCCCGTGTACTTGGTCTGAAATGTATTTTCTGTACTATAGCTAGTGCAACACAATTGGCATTCTCTAAGTGCTAGTTTCTCTCTTTCTTTCTTTCTGTCCTCCCACCTATCTTCACAATTTTTCTGTAAATTGGAAACTGATATAAAATATAAAGTTTAATTTATAAAGTGAAAAAAAGATTTTTTTCAGACAAACAAAAGCTAGGAGGAGACTCACGCTATAAGAAATGTTAAAGTAAGTCCTTCAGGCAGAAAGAAGGTGGTACCAAATAGGAATATGTATCTACACACGCACAAATTCAGATTTCCAGAAATGGTAACCACATGGATGAATAAATAAGATTTTTTTTTGTTATTTAAGTATCTTTAAAGGGTAACTAATTCTTCGTGTGAAAATTAATAATAATGTGACATAAGGTTTATAACCTATATAGAAATATATAAAATGTATGGTAATAATAGCACAATGACTGAGAAAGTAGAAATGAAGGTAAATTATTCAAAAGTTCTTTTATGCTACATGACTTGGTATAATATTACTTAAAGGTAGATAGTGATAAGTTTAAAATGTACCATAAATTTTAAAGCAACCAATAAAATAACAAAACAGTTATAGTTAATAAACCAACAAAGGAGATAAAGAAGGAATCATAAAAAGTACTTAATACAAAACTACTGGAAGAAGAAGGAAAAAAGAACAATGAATAAATGAAATCAGTAGAAAGCAACTAGAAAGACAGTATATTTATATGAATTATGTCAATAATCTTATTAAATGTAAGTGGTCTAAACACTCTAATTAAAAGGCAGAGATTGTCAGGTTAGATGAACAAGCAAGAAGCGACTATATGCTGCCTACAATAATTGCACTTTATAGACATAAATAGGTTAACAGCAAAAGGATGGGAAAAATATACCATGCTAACACTTACCAAAAGAAAGCTGTAGTGGTTTCCTGGTTAATACCAGGAAAAGTAGATTTCAGAGCAAAGAATATTACCAAACACAAGAAAGTAACTTTGTGATGATAAAGGGGTAATTTCATCAGGAAGACTTAACAATCTTGAGAGTTTATACATTTAGTAGTAGGGGTTCAAAATAGATGAAGCAAAAACTGATAAAAGTTCAAGAAAAAAAATAAAGAGATCCACAGTAACATTTGGAGATTTCAATAATTCTTAATAATTGATATAGCAAGTAGAGAGAAAATCAGTAAGGGTATAAAAGATTTTAACAGTACTATTAACCAACTTGATCTAATTGATTTTATAGAAAACTATACAACAAAAGTAGAATTCACATTGTTTTCTAGTGCATATGGAATGGTTAACAAGATAAACCATAATCTCCCAAAACTGATTTACTTATAATTTGGCACACAAACTCTGAGTATTTTTACCTTTGTGTTTTTTCACATGATGTTCCTTTGGCATGAAATACCCTTCCTGCTTACCCATCCTCACCTTCCTGACTGACTCCTGTTCATCTTTCAAAACTGCTCAGCCATTACCTCCTTTATAAGGGCTTCCTCAGCTAACCCCTTCTCTTCTGCATGATTGTAATACTTTGTGCATATATTTATCTTTGCTTGTGTCATAGTATATGAAATTATATGTATAGTTTTAATGCTTCTCCCACTAGATTTTAAAGACAAGATTTAGGATAAAAATTACCTTACTATAATTAATAGCATATGCTATAATTTACTTATTAACAAGAGGTGTTGTTTATGGTATACCGATTATTTGCCAAACACAAATATGTGTTTTTTTAATGTAGAGAATGTTAAGAAACATTTATTTATAACTGTTATGTGTTGGACTCTGGGATACTATATAGAAAGTGCCCTCCAAAACACATTTGGAAGGAGGTCCTAAAGGCAAGACGATGTGACTCTGCTAAATGACTTTTATTTTGTAGACTCACAAATCACTGCAATTTTCCAAATCAAACCAGGCAGTGTAAGGATGACATTTGTCTCCACACACTAAGGAAATCATCTGAGTATTAAGAAACTTATAGCAATTTACTGTCTTTCTACAACTTTTACTTCCAATAACATTACAAGTTAGGGATGTTGACTATATCCTGGTATAGACAGTTTCTTGGTTGACCCCAATCAGAACTGTCTTTTAGTGAGGGAGCTGATGAAGCAAGAACCATTCTCTGACTTCTTGTGCCATCAATGAGAATAAATTACCCCATTCAACGGGGAAGAATATTTTTCATTCATTGATTCTTGCAGCTATCCAATAATCTGGATTGCCTCTTGCACTTAATCTTTCATTTCAGAAGGAGAAAGTATCCTCACAAAGGGACACCCATTGTGCATCTCACAAACTTTGCATTTGATTTATCTGTGGCAAGCCAAGGAGAAAAACCAGATTTTTCATCAAGCATACCCTTAAATTGTCTGAATCCTTGTCAACAGCCTCATTCTCACAAGGAAAAAGCAGTGATTTGATATAGGATGCAGGCCTGGGTGGTTAGAAGCATTATCCTAATGTCCTTTTTGGCTTGACTAGGTGGATCAAAAAGTTTGATTCACTTTTCTTGCTGCAGAATCCTATATTATTGGACTAGAAATGAAAACCATTTTTCTTCCTCGGTCAGGGAAAAAGAAGAACATTTGCCAAGTCATTATATATAACAGATTGTAGCGAGAAGGTGCTTAGGAAAATGCCCAAGGCAGGCAGTTACCACACAACACCAAGACAGCAAAACCTAACTGGCATGGCAAGGGAAATTTACCATGTCTTCTCTGATGATGTCACCATTGAGGGTTTCCCACTTAGAGAGCCAGCAAAATGACTGACATGTAAATTGGCATCATAGAAGTCCAGGGAACATTAATACCTGCTGCCTAGAGCAGATTTCCTACTTCAGTTAGGTTCTTGTGAGATCTTATGAAAAACTCTTTCCTTTGTAAATTCATGGCCATTGAGGTGGCTAGATCTGATGGTCCCAGGAGCATGTTCAGGCACATGGAACACTGAATTTTCAAACCAAAAGCCATGGTGGGAGGAGCATAATGAGAATAAGCCTAATGTGTACAAATCAAGGTCAAGGATGACAAAGGTCAAACTAGTAGTTTCCTTCTTGGTTTCCCTTCCATAGACAGACTATTTGGTCAGGTCCTTTCTACTAATCAAATTGTGTTTATTAGATGATAATTAGGTTGTTTTCCCGTTTACAATTCCAGCTAGAACTCCAGCTCCATGTTATAGTTAAACACTCTTGACTTATCCTGAGTAAATGTGGTGTCCCTCCCTCCTTCATTCCTTTCCCCCCTCCTGAGACCTTTATGGTTTGTAGGCCACAAGCCCACTGTCTTCATGGAACAAAACTGGGAATGAAGAAGCCCCAGGTTCTGATGCTAAAAGGGAAATTTACTTCATTTCTACGTGCCTTTATTTCAAATAAGACTAATAATTTTTCACAAGACTGTGAGGTTCCAGAGGGCAAGAACATCAGCATTTTGGCTTGCTAGCACCTAACACAACACCTGGCACACAGTAGATGCTTAATAAATATTTCTTAAATAATTGTGCATTTATCTCATCTCAGGATGTTTCATGAGAGCATAAAGTATATGAAATCACTTTGAAAATTTAAGAACATTGGAAACAAATACAGTCATTTTCAATGCCTGCAGCTAAAGATCTGAGTCTTCACAGTGAATGAGAGAAAAACTAAAGACCTTAATAGATCAGAAAGTGTTAGAAGTAGAAAGATCTATTAAAAAAGTAAAATAGTCCACTTGTTTTCTAGCTCCTGATTGTCTGGATAGATAGGAAAACCAAGGCTTGAGGAAATGTATAGTTGTTGTTACTAGTAACACCTAATATTTATTGAGTACTTTCTATGTCCCAGTGCTATTCTAAGTACTTCATACATTTCATCTCACTTAAACCTTACAGCAACTCCATAAGGTGGACACTATTATTACCATTCTATTTAACAAAGAAATCACAGAGAGGTTAAGAAATTTGGCCAAGGTTACCCAGCTAGTAAGAGATCCAGCCGGGATGCATGTTTTAATCAGAAAGAGATGGAAGCATGCCTCAAGTAAGAGTCATGGTTATGATATTTGTTTTCCTCTTTCTAACTTTTACTTCACTCTGTATGACAGTCTCTAGGTCCATCCACGTCTCTACAAACATCGTATATTAACGCATATATGTGGAATTTAGAAAAATGGTACAGATGAACCTGTTTGCAAGGCAGAAATAGAGACACAGACATAGAGAACAAATGTATGGACACCAAGGGAGGAAGGGGGTAGGGTGTGATGAATTGGGAGATTGGGATTGACATATATACACTAATATGTATAAAATAGATAACAAATGAGTTATCTACAGTTCCTGCTGTATAGCACAGGGAACTCCACTTTGCTGTACAGTAGAAACTAACACATTGTTTCACACATAAACTATGTGTTTCATACATAAACTAACTAACATTGTAAAACAACTATACCCCAATTAAAAAAAAAAGAGTCATGTTTACATACATTTCTATCAAATATAATTATTTACTGGAGCTAGATTTTCTAAATCAACATAATTATGGTCTATCAGTAATGGCAGAATTCTCCAGTTCCAGTTCCTATGAGTATGTCAGAATTAAGACCTCTGAGCAAGATTCCAACCACGTCAATCATTAGAATCAGTTCTGTTGTTTTCCTGAGAAAGAAATATTTTCACAAATGTCACTTTCACAACTCAGTTTTTGACACTAAAAGTCAGTTACATCATTTCACAATAAGATGATACCAGATGCCATTGAAGTCTAAGTCTCTTTTCTCCCCAGTTTTATAGTCAGATCTGACTGGAAATTCCCAGACAATTAATTCAGCCATTTGAACCTCAGTTTCCTTATCTGTAAGATGGGAATAAACATACACACATCTGTAAGGTGGGAATTAGCCTACTATGTTGCTGTGAAGATGCAGTAAGACAATGTAAAGCCTGTAAATGATACCTATCATAAGGAACTCTAAATATGTCCCTAAATCCCATTTAGAAAGCATTTGAAGTTACTTGGACAAGGCTTAGGCTTATCATATCCCTTTTCCAGACAGAAAAAAAAATTAAATATTTCAAGAAAATACTATTTTAAGTACTTCAAAATTTGAAGTATTATAAAATTAGATGTTATTGCATACTTTTACCTTTTATGATAACAGTGTCCAATGGCAACCACCTGAATATTCTCTATTTGTGTGCTTTCAGGCATACCTTGGGACTCTGTTCCAAGTGCATTTATTTTAAACCATACTAAAACACAGATTTTTCACTCACTGGGGCTGTACTCCCCCACAATCCATTCCGATTAGTGAGGTTTTAAAACAAATCAAATAATCCTTAAGAGTACATCACCACCCACCTAGCACACACCTAGCAGCTGCCATATCGTTGACACGAGCCTGGTGATGTGCTCACCGAGAGCGAGCCATCAGAACGGGATTTCAGGGACCTTACGATCTACGACAAACATGCTGACGTTTAAGAACAAATCAGGACATATGCACAGTGAGAATATGTGGGGCATCTCTGATTCTCATTCTTAAAGCAATTCTTTTCCTGAATTATAACACAAAACTTTCCAAATTCAAAGAGAACAGAAACAGGTAAGCAGAATCTAAGTCCCCCATTAATCTATCCTCTATAATCAGTGACTGTAGGATGTTCTCATATATGTGTGTGTGCATTTATGTGTGTTTGTATATGTGTGTGTTTATTTGTGTGTATATGCATATACATAGTGAACATGTATGTATGTAGTGAATATATATACATGCGTATAAACACAAGCATATTCTTGTTTTTTAAATAAAAGCTAAATCATGCCGTGCAAACTATTCTGTAACCTGCACTTGTCACTTAGCAATCTGTCTTTAGAGGGACTGTATCTTGCTTTTATTAATTGGGATCTTTGGACAGAAGAAAACAATTGATGTGTAAGTTAGGTTTTCATTACTGAGTTAGTTGTACAGGAAAGGTTTAGTTGAGGGGAAAAGAGTTTGAGATGGAGAAAACAGAGAATAGGAATAAAAATGGTTTTCAACAAGACAATGACATTTTATAACAGAAGCAGGGAGAGAGATAAAGGTTAAGGGACTGAATAACAGCCTTCGAAGCAATAAGTCAATTCCATGCCCACAACCAGAATCCAAAGCTGAGTTGACTAGTTTAAAACAGTATCAGAGGTTTCACGTATGAACTTTGACCTCACCAAGGAAGCAACTAGGTGGCAAGGATGGGACCCATCCTTCTAACAGTCCCAGACTGGGACCACTGTGCCTGTGAAAAATATGCCAGAGAGGAAGGGAACGGGGAAAGGAGGGAGAAGAAACTTGCCATTTCTTGTCAGTGAACACAGTGGAAATGGGTTAAGTTAGCTCAAAAAAGACTCGAATCCCTTCTGCACTAATTGTGTTTCAGTATCCAGAAGGAGATGGAATTTTGTGGCTCTCTGTTGGCTTCCACTATTAGCTGAAAAAGAGCCAGAGAATTTTTTTAATAGAGGCTCTTCTGTAGAGAAAGCGGGGAAACAATAGCTAGCTGTCACAGCCAGCTGATATCTGCCTTTGATCAGCCAAATGAATGTTGCAGGCATTTCTTATAGAAAGGAGATTGCTTATCGATCTATATCAAAATATGCATGCTAATCCCAGGCAGCAGAGAGTATTTTCAAGTAGAGTTAATAATCTGATTGCTGCCCTGTCTGGAGCAATTCTCTGAACTCGGAGCTCTAATCAGTCTAGGGTCTTGCAGTCAAATATACTTTGCTGTTTAAATTTGGATTTGTGACATTGATTGAGGAGCCCTTGTAAAGGTGTTGACAAATCAAATTGTTTGCTCCAGTAGTGTTTTGCCAGAGATCAAGTCCAAAGTAATACGCAGTGAATTTGTTCATTACTAGTAGGGTGAAAGGAATGATAAAATTCACCTGCATCATTATCACAGACACAAGCCCAATAAAAGATATGTTCTGTCTGAAGGAAATATAGTTTTGTGGGTGCTCCAGTGAGTTATACTAGGGATGGGGTAGCCCTCCTAGACCGGGAGGATATTAGATATGTTTTAAGAAAGATAGGCAAATAAGTTTATTCCATATTTGCGATCAGAGCACTTGTCTATTTAGTTGGCAAAGAAACAAAAAAGATGGACAGATAGATGTCATGCATTACTGGAAGAAGTCCTTCACCACCCAGACCTGTGTAGGGTAAGAACCTTCATCCACAAAAAGAGGAAGTGACAAAGGGGAAAAGCACCTAGGCCCCCAAGTTTGATCCCTGCTTAAGGTGAGGATTGGTGGACCATCTTTACTTGTTCCCAGCAAGGACCAGAGCCAGCATGAGAGAAAGTAGCTTCAATAAGTCTATAGGTCCTCACACCCCTCTATCTGCTCTGAGGCTGACTTGGCAGGTGCTTTATGGATAGGTGGAATGCAGGGGACTCTTTGAGGATGGGTTCTCCCAAAAGTAGACCCTGAGACAAGAATGTGAGTGCAAGTAAGTAGTTTATTTTGAAGATGATCCCAAGAAACACTTGTAGGGGGATAGGGAAGTGAGATGGGAGAGGAAGAAACCTAATATAGGATGCATTAATGAGCAGGTCATTGCCATGGGCACTGGGCGTCAGCCCTGCTGGGGACTCTGAAACAGCAGCAAAGTGAAGAAGAGAGAGAAGCTGACCTAGTGGGAGGCAGCTCCTTGTGGGAGCTGAGGGAGGGGAGAAGCTCCTCCCTGGAGTACTGGGGCTTTGATCACTGCATTGGGCTGGACATTTGAATTACTGAAATGCTACTGCTTTTGTTAGTGGATGCGATTTGGGGTTGGGGGTGGTTAGGAAAGAACTAGCCTACTGCCTGGGCTTGTGGTAACAGATTGATGTGGTTTTATATTCTACCTTTTCACATCACATTGCCACAACCAATAAGAGTACCACTAATCACAATTTTATCTGCTAACATTTACTGCATAACTTTCATCTGTCAAGTGCTTTTTTCTGTATTTAAATGCACTATCTTGATTTTACTCATTTAATTTATGAATACATTTAATTTATGAGTACATCATGTAATCTAATTAGTAAAGTCAGTCCTCTTGGTCAAAGCAACCACGTAAATCAGACTTACTTTGTCAGAAAAGTCTGGCTTCTTTTTTCCCCCAACTTTATTTTCAGTACATACACAGTATGTGTTTATATGTTTCAAAAGTGAATAAGTAAATAAATAAATACACTATCTTTGTGGTTTTTGTTTTTTTCATCTGCAGATTGTAAGCCTTTAGTGGATCTAAAATGACTTACTGGGTCACCTGTGAAAGAGAAGAGGACAAAGCAGAATAGATTACAATGGAGTGGAAAATATCAAAGTGTATCGTCCATTGCAAGGATTATCTTTGCTAATGAAAGCTTTGTGTCAATGGTGTGTGAGTGTGTATGCACATGTGTGCACATTAGGTCACAGTGTAAAATACATTTCTCCTTGTAACTCAAGGGCAGTTAGAGGAAGACTGAGTTTTTTCATTTAAATCTTGAGGTTGATGTAGTTACCCCCCCCCATTTTACAGGTGAGAAAACTGAGATTCCAAGATGTTAAATAACATACACAAGTTCACACAGCAAGAAAGTGACAGGGCCAGGGTTTAAACTCATCCACAGAATGTTTGCTCTCCCCCATAGCAACCATAACTCAGTCAACCCTTTACAGCAAAGAAAATGTAAACCCTGTAACTTTCAGAGAGCCTGCATTGGGAAGCCTCCGGGACCATCTGCTCCTCCAGAAGGCTTGCAACTGTTCTTTTCATGTTTGTAAGGAGAGTTTGGTAACAAAACCCATTTAATATCAAACTGGAAGACGGCAGAGTGCTCCTTGGCTTTGTAGCATTGTTGATGTCGCCTTAATTTATAACATGGCAAATGGTTAGGCAGATGGCATTTAATATATTCCCAGACATAAACATGAGGCTTAAGTTGTATATGGTATATGTTCCTGAGCTTCCATAAACTCTGCAGGGGGTAAGACTATCTCTTCCCCCCACCTCCCACTTCTGCCCATGAGCAGTGTTAACCATTCAGAGACATGGGCAGGATGTACAGAATTGGCCCAACTCATAAGAAGAGTTACAAAGTGACTTAGGTGACGGGTTTTCCAACTCATCCCAAACAGCACTGGCCTTGACTGAAATAGTTCATGTCGGCAAAAGGCAAGGCAACTGACACATGACAGAAGGATACTGGTCTTAGGAATGTAAGACACCTGGGGCTGGGCTATATCCTCCATCTCACAAGTCATGTCACTCTGTTTTTTAATCAACAGGCTTTACTTTTTAGTATAGTTTTAGATTTACAGGAAAAATGAGCAGGTAGTATAGGCTGTTCCCATATTAACACGCACACACACACAGAGTTTCCCCTATTATATTACAACATCTCATATTAGTGTGGTATGTTTGGACAATTAATGAACTGATAGTGATACATTATTATTATTAACTAAAGTCCATGGTTTATTCAGATTTCCCTTGTTTTCACCTGGTGTCCTTTTTCTCTTGCAGAATCCTATTCAGGATTCCATGTTACATTTTGTTGTCCTGTCTCCTTAGATTCCTTTTGGCTTTGACAGTTTTTTCAGACTTTCCTTGTTTTTCTTGACATTAACAGTTTTGAGGATGACTGATCAGATATATTGTAGGGTGTCCCTTGATTGGAATTTGTCTGATGTTTTTCTCATGATTAGATTGGGGTCATGGCTTTGGGGGAAGAAGATCACAGAGATAAAGTATCATTTTAATCACATCACATCAAGGATACATACAATCAACATGACTTATTGCTGTTGATGTTGACCTTGGTCACCTGGCTCAGGCAGTGCTTGTCAGGTTTCTCTACTATAAAGTTACTATTTCCCCCTCTTTCTATACTGCCCTCTTTGGAAGGCACTGTGTACCCCCTGCTTAAAGACTGGGGAGTTATGTCCCCCTCCTTGAGGATGAATTATCTACATAATATATTTGGAATCTTTCCTCATGGCAGATTTGGCTCTTCTCCATTTGTTAATTTACTCAATATTTATTTATATCAGTATATACTTATGGATATTTATTTTATACTTTGGGTTATAATCGAATACTAGTTTATTTTTTGGCTCAAATTGTTTCAGCTTTGACCATTGGGTGCTATTTCAGTTGGCTCCTGTGCCCCCTTGACATACGTCCATCAGTGTGTTGGGAATTTTTTGTTGTTGTTTGTTTGTTTGTTTTTTAGCACTTCCTTACTTTCTGGCGATACATGATGCTCCAGGTTCATCTTGTTTATTTCTTCCCCCAGTCCAAGAATCAGCCATTGCTTTAAGAAGCCCTGGTTACTTTAATTGGAAGATGGTTTTAGAAACCAAGATCTGGACATTAGATGGGTTTGACATTACTGGGGTGTCATTGCATCTGAACCTTCTAAGCTGACAGGGCAGAGGAATATATGTGTATATATTAACCCATGTATATACATGTATCTATAAATATTTCTCTATGTAACCATCTCTATCTATTTTAAGATAAACATGAGTTCTTACTGGTATCTCTAACTCATCCATTACCACATGGATCATTATGTAAATTCCCACCACGACACTGAAATACCTGCCTCCCTCCATCTGCCACCCATTTAATGAATTGTTCAATCCCAATATACATGTATAGCATTATCAGAATTGTTAACCTGTAACCCTATTGGAAACAACTTTATCAATGAGAGTACAGTGCTTATGTGAAGTTCCTTTTGCTTTTAGTCTTACAGACTCCATTTCCAAAGTGACTTAGGGCAACACCTTTTCCCCCATTCCCTTCAATGAGGTTGTTTCATACATTTATTATACAATAAGATTCTCTTTTTACAGTCTGCAGTCTTTCCTGGGATCCCCTGACATCCTAAACAATTTTTTCAAATTGTTATACATTAAGGTTGACACTTTGTGCTGTAAAGTTCCATGGGTTTTTACAAATATGTGATGTCATGTATCCACCATCACAGTATCATACAGAATATTTTTACCACCGTAAAAATCCCCTGTGCTTCATCTATTCACTTCTCTCTCCTCCCCACCAAACTCTTGGCAATCACTGACCTTTTTAGTATCTCTATTATTTCACCTTTCCCTGAACGACATATAACTGGAATCATACAGAATATAGCCTTTTCAGAATGGCTTCTTTCACTAAACAATATACATTTAAGTTTTCTCCATATCTTTATGTGGCTTGATAGCTCACTTCTTTTTTTTTTTTTTAACACCTTTATTGGAGTATAGTTGCTTTACAGTGTTGTGTTAGTTTCTGGTGTATAACAAAGTGAATCAGCTATATGCATATGTATATCCCTATATCCCCTCCCTCTTGCGTCTCCCTCCTACCCTCCTTATCCCACCCATCTAGGTGGTCGCAAAGCACTGAGCTAATCTCCCTGTGCCATGCAGCTGCTTCCCACTAGCTTTCTATTTTACATTTGGTAGTGTATATATGTCAGTGCTACTCTCTCACTTTGTCCCAGCTTACCCTTCTCCCTCCCCGTGTCCTCAAGTCCATTCTCTACGTCTGTGTCTTTATTCCTGTCCTGCCCCTACGTTCACCAGAATCATTTTTTTTTTAGATTCCATATATATGTGGTAACATACGGTATTTGTTTTTCTCTTTCTGACTTACTTCACTCTGTATGACAGACTCTAGGTCCATCCACCTCACTACAAGTAACTCAGTTTCGTTTCTTTTTATGGCTGAGTGATATTCCACTGTATATATGTGCCACATCTTCTTTATCCATTCATCTGTTGATGGACACTTAGGTTGCTTCCATGTCCTGGTTATTGTAAATAGAGCTGCAATGAACATTGTGGTACATGACTCTTTTTGAATTATGGTTTTCTCAGGGTATATGCCCAGTAGTGGGATTGCTGGGTCATATGGTAGTTCTATTTTCAGTTTTTGAAGGGACCTCCATACTGTTCTCCATAGTGGCTGTATCAATGTACATTCCCACCAACAGTGCAAGAGGGTTCCCTTTTCTCCACACCCTCTCCAGCATTTATTGTTTGTAGATTTTTTTATGATGGCCATTCTGACTGGTGTGAGGTGATACCTCACTGTAGTTTTGATTTGCATTTCTCTAATGATTAGTGATGTTGAGCATCTTTTCATGTGTTTGTTGGCAATCTGTATAACTTCTTGGGAGAAATGTCTATTTAGGTCTTCTGCCCATTTTTGGATTGGGTTATTTGTTTTTCTGATATTGAGCTGCATAAGCTGCTTGTATATTTTGGAGATTAATCCTTTGTCAGTTGCTTTGTTTGCAAATATTTTCTCCCATTCTGAGGGTTGCCTTTTCGTCTTGTTTATGGTTTCCTTTGCTGTGCAAAAGCTTTTAAGTTTCATTAGGTCCCATTTGTTTATTTTTGTTTTTATTTCCATTTCTCTAGGAGGTGGGTCAAAAAGGATCTTGCTGTAATTTATGTCATAGAATCTTCTGCCTATGTTTTCCTCTAAGAGTTTTATAGTGTCTGGCCTTACATTTAGGTCTTTCATCCATTTTGCGTTTATTTTTGTGTATGGTGTTAGGAAGTGTTCTAATTGCATTAATTTTGTATACTGCTACATAATCTTTATTCATTGATTAGCTCTCATAGTTTTCTGGTAGCATCTTTAGGATTCTCTATGTAGAGTATCATGTCATCTGCAAACAGTGACAGTTTTCTTTTCTGATTTGTATTCCTTTTATTTCTTTTAAAACTTCTAAAACTATGTTGAATAATAGTGGTGAGAGTGGGCAACTTTTCTTGTTCCTGATCTTAAAGGAAATGGTTTCACATTTTCACCATTGAGAATGATGTTGGCTGTCGGTTTGTCATATATGGCCTTTATTATGTTGAGGTAGGTTCCGTCTATGCCTACTTTCTAGAGAATTTTTATCATAAATGGGTGTTGAATTTTGTCAAAAGCTTTTTCTGCATGTATTGAGATGATCATATGGTTTTTATCCTTCAATTTGTTAATATGGTGTATCACATTGATTGATTTGCATATATTGAAGACTCCTTGCATTCCTGGGATAAACCCCACTTGATCATGCCATATGATACGTTTAATGTGCTATCGGATTCTGTTTGCTAGTATTTTGTTGAGGATTTTTGCATCTATGTTAATCAGAGATATTGGCCTGTGGTTTTCTTTCTTTGTGGCATCTTTGTGTGGTTTTGGTATCAGGGTGATGGTGGCCTCATAGAATGAGTTTGGGAGTGTTCCTCCCTCTGCTATATTTTGGAAGAGTTTGAGAAGGATAGGTGTTAGCTCTTCTCTAAATGTTTGATAGAATTTGCCTGTGAAGCCATCTGGTCCTGGGCTTTTGCTTGTTGGAAGAATTTTAATCACAGTTTCAATTTCAGTGCTTGTGATTGGTCTGTTTATATGTTCTATTTTCTTCCTGGTTCAGTCTCGGAAGCTTGTGCTTTTCTAAGAATTTGTCCATTTCGTCCAGGTTGTCCATTTTATTGGCATAGAGTTGCTTGTAGTAATCTCTCATGATCCTTTGTATTTCTGCAGTGTCAGTTGTTACTTCTCCCTTTTCATTTCTAATTCTGTTGATTTGAGTCTTCTCCCTTTTTTTTCTTGGTGAGTCTGGCTAATGGTTTATCAATGTTGTTTACCTTCCCTAAGAACCTGCTTTTAGTTTTATTGATGTTTGCTATTGTTTCCTCATTTCTTTTTCATTTATTTCTAATCTGAACTTTATGATTTCTTTCCTTCTGCTAACTCTGGGTTGTTTTTGTTCTTTTTTCTCTAATTGCTTTAGGTGTAAGGTTAGGTTGTTTATTTGAGATTTTTCTTGTTTCTTGAGGTAGGATTGTATTGCTATAAACTTCCCTCTTAGAACTGCTTTTGCTGCATCCCATAGGTTTTGGGTCATCGAGTTTTCATTGTCATTTGTTTCTAGGTATTTTTTGATTTCCTCTTTGATTTCTTCAGTGATCTCTTGGTTATTTTGAAATGTATTGTTTAGCCTCCATGTGTTTGTATTTGTTACAGTATTTTTCCTGTAATTGAAATCTAGTCTCATATCATTGTGGTCAGAAAAGATACTTGATATGATTTCAATTTTCTTAAATTTACCAAGGCTTGATTTGTGACCCAAGATATGCTCTATCCTGGAGAATGTTCCATGAGCACTTGAGAAGACAGTGTATTCTGTTGTTTTTGGATGGAATGTCCTATAAATATCAATTAAGTCCATCTTGTTTAATGTGTCATTTAAAGCTTGTGTTTCCTTATTTATTTTCATTTTGGATGATCTGTCCATTGGTGACAGTTGGGTGTTAAAGTCCCCTAGTATGATTGTGTTACTGTCAATTTCCCCTTTTATGGCTGTTAGCATTTGCCTTATGTATTGAAGTGCTCCTATGTTGGGTGCATAAATATTTACAATTGTTATGTCTTCTTGGATTGATCCTTTGATTATTATGTAGTGTCCTTCTTTTTCTCTTGTAATAGTCATTATTTTAAAGGCTATTTTGTCTGATATGAGAATTGCTACTCCAGCTTTCTTTTGATTTCCATTTGCATGGAATATCTTTTTCCATCCCCTCACTTTCAGTCTGTATGTGTCCCTAGGTCTGAAGTGGGTCTGTTGTAGACAGCATATGTATGGGTCTTGTTTTTGTATCCATTCAGCCAGTCTATGTCTTTTGGTTGGAGCATTTAATCCATTTACATTTAAGGTAATTATTGATACGTATGTTCCTATTACCATTTTCATAATTGTTTTGGGTTTGTTATTGTAGGTCTTTTCCTTCTCCTGTGTTTCCTGCCTAGAAAAGTTCCTTTAGCATTTGTTGTAAAGCTGGTTTGGTGGTGCTGAATTCTCTTAGCTTTTGCTTGTCTGTAAAGCTTTTAATTTCTCTGTCAAATCTGAATGAGATCCTTGCTGGGTAGAGTAATCTTGGTTGTAGGTTTTTCCCTTTCATCACTTTAAATATGTCCTACCACTCCCTTCTGACTTGCAGAGTTTCTGCTGAAAAATCAACTGTTAACCTTATGGGGATTTCCTTGTATGTTATTTATTGATTTTCCCTTGCTGCTTTTAATATTTTTTCTTTGTATTTAATTTTTTGATAGTTTTATGCATCTCGGTGTGTTTCTCTTTGGATTTATCTTGTATGGTACTCTTCAGTGCTTCCTGTACTTGATTGACTATTTCCTTTCCCATGTTAGGGAAGTTTTTGACTATAATCTCTTCAAATATTTTCTCAGACCCTTTCTTTTTCTCTTCGTCTTCTGGGACCCCTATAATTTGAATGTTGGTGCATTTAATGTTGTCCCAGAGGTCTCTGAGACTACTCTCAATTCTTTTCATTCTTTTTTCTTTATTCTGCTCCCTGGCAGTTATTTCCACCATTTTATCTTCCAGCTCACTTATCCGTTCTTCTGCCTCAGTTATTCTGTTATTGATTCCTTCTAGAGTACTTTTAATTTCAGTAACTGTGTTGTTCATCACTGTTTGCTTGCTCTTTAGTTCTTCTAGATCCTTGTTAAATGTTTTTTTGTATTTTTTCCATTCTGTTTCTGAGATTTTGGATCATCTTTACGATAATTACTCTGAATTCTTTTTCAGGTAGGTTGCCTTTTTCATCTTCATTTATTTGGTCTTGTACGTTTTTACCTTGCCCCTTCGTCTGTATCATAATTTTTTGTCATTTCATTTTTTTGTTGTTGTTGTTAGGTGGTGCTGTATTCCTGTCTTACTTGTTGTTTGGTCTGAGACGTCCTGCACTGACGTTTGCAGGCAGTTAGATAGAGCTGGGTCTTGGTGCTAAGATGAGGACCTCCAGGAGGCCTCACTCTGATTGATATTCCCTGGTGTCTGAGGTTCTCTGTTAGTCCAGCGGTTTGGACTCAGAGCTCCCACCACAGGAGCTCGGGCCCAACTTCTCGCGTGGGAACGAAAATCCTACAAGCTTTATGGCATGGTAAAAAAAAAAAAAAAAGAAGGAAGAAAGAAAGAAAAAAGGAGCAGTACAATATCAAACAATAAAAAACAAAATAAAATTAGAAAGATAAAAAATATATTACGAAAAATAAAACTATAATTGAAACAACTGCAACAAGGTAAAATAAAACCACAGCAGAAAAAAATAAAAAAGGGGGGTGGGGGCAACAAGCCAAAAGGAGAGATCACTAACAAAGTATAAAGAATAAAATAAAATTAGAAAAATAAAAGATTTAATAGGAAAAATAAAAATATAAAAGAATCAACAACAGTGAACCAACAAGATAAAACAGAACCCCAATCTAAAAGAGGAAAAAAGAAAAAAAAAAAAAGCCTTGGCTATGGGGGTGGAGTTTAGGTGGGTGTGGAACTTAGGCAGGGGTCGGGTTTAGGGTGGGGCAGGACCTGGGTGGGTGGGGGGGGTGACGTTTGAATGTGGGGCGGGGCCTAGGCTGGGGGACGTCAAGCATGGGGGCGGGGCCTCTGCTTAGGACCTGCGCAGAGGGGGAGAGGCAGCACATGGAAAGCAGGGCATCTGGAGTGTAGAGTTCTGGAGTTTGGAGGTGGGGCCCTGATGAGGGTGTGTGGGTGGGGTTTAGGCCCAGCGTATTGGAGGGGGCCTCAGAGGGGGTCTCCGAGGGTAGAAGTGGGGCCTGGGTGGGGGTGTAGGGGCAGGGCTTGGGCTCTGTGCGGCAGAAGGGAGGCTCCTAGGGCAGAGAATTAGGCCCAGGAACCCAACAGGCTTCCTGGTTCCTTAGTGGACAGGGAAAGCACTGGCCCCGTTCCCTTCCTTCCTTTGCGCCCCTCCCCCACCATCTCCCTCAGTGTCTCCCCCGGTGCTGGTGGACCCCTAACCGTGGGTGGGTCCCCCTGGGTGTAGGAACTCCTCCCCTCCCCCAGCCACCCCTCAGGGGTGCTGTCCCAGAGGTCCGGCCTTTACTTTTGCTCCCCCTTCCATCCTTCCCACTTCCTCAGGGCCCGTGCAGCTGGAGGGGGCCTCACTGGGCAGAGGATCTGGCCCGGGATCTCAACAGGTTCCTGGGCGTCCAAGTGGGCAGGGGAAACCTGGCCACCCTCCCTTTTGATCCTCTGCCCTCGCAGTGGTTCCCCAATTTCTCCCTTCGGGTGTGGGATCCTTTCCTCTTCCCCAGCCACCCCTCAGGGGCGCCAGTCCCATCCCACCTCCACTTCTCCTCCCCCTTAACTTCCCCCCATGCCCCATGTCCTACCTGGTCACTGGGGTTTCCTCCCATCCCCTTAGGTGTCCGT
Organism: Balaenoptera musculus; assembly: GCF_009873245.2. Classification (NCBI taxonomy): domain Eukaryota; kingdom Metazoa; phylum Chordata; class Mammalia; order Artiodactyla; family Balaenopteridae; genus Balaenoptera; species Balaenoptera musculus. Next base: position 27,976,204 of record NC_045803.1, on the reverse strand, counting down.
GGTCCCCCATGGGTGCCTGGTAGGTGCCCTAGTTGTGCAGAGACATGAATTCCGGGTCTTCCTAGTACGCCATCTTGGCTCTGCCCCCAGGCCCTAGCTCACTTCTTTTTATCACTGAAAAATATTCCATTGTTTGGATGTACCACAATTTATTTATTCACCCATGAAAGGACATTTCAATTTCTAGCAATTTTGGGTGAATAATAAAAATAAAGTTGTTATAAACATTCATGTGCATATTTTGATGGACAAAAGCTTTCAACTCAATTGAGTAAATACCTAAGAGTGCAACTACTGTGTCACATGGTAAGATATGCTTAGCTTTGTAAGAAAATGCCAAACTGTCTTCTAAAATAGCTGTGCATTTTTAAAATTTAAAAAAATGTTTTACTTACTTATTTATTTATTTATTTTTTATTGGGGTATAGTTGCTTTACAATGTTTTGTTAGTTTCTGCTGTACAGAGAAGTGAGTCAGCTATATGTATACGTATATCCCCTCTTTTTTGGATTTCCATCCCATTTAGGTCACCACAGAGCACTGAGTAGAGTTCCCTGTGTTATACAGTAGGTTCTCATTAGTTATCTGTTTTATACATAGTAGTGTATATATGTCAATCCCAATCTCCCAATTCATCCCACACCCCTTTTTCCCCCTTGGCCAAGAGGCACATGAAAAGATGCTCAACATCACTAATTATTAGAGAAATGCAAGTCAAAACTACAGTGAGGTATCACCTCACACCAGTCAGAATGGCCATCATCAAAAAATCTACAAATAATAAATGCTGGAGAGGGTGTGGAGAAAAGGGAACCCTCTTGCACTGTTGATGGGAATGTAAGTTGATATAGCCACTATGGAGAACAGTATAGAGGTTCCTTAAAAAACTAAAAATAGAATTACCATATGACCCAGCAATTCTACTCCTGGGCGTATACCTGGAGAAAACCATAATTCCAAAAGATATATGCACCCCAATGTTCCTTGCAGCACTATTTACAATAGCCAGGACATGGACGCAGCCTAAATGTCCATCAATAAAATAGCTGTGCATTTTGCATTCCAACCAGCAATGAATGAGAGTTCCTGTTACTCCACATCCTCACCAGCATCTGGTGTTTTCAATTTTAGCCATCCTATTAGTATAATGGTATCTTGTTGTTTTAATTTGCAGTTCCCTAATGTCAAATGATGTTGAACATCTTTTCATATACTTATTAGCCATCTATGTATCTTTTTTAGTGAAGTGTCTGTTCGGATCTTTTCCCCATTTTTAATTGGGCTGTGTGTTACTTTTATTGTTGAGTTTTAAGAGTTCTTTGTATATTTTGGATATCAGTTCTTTTGTCAGATATGTGTATAACAAAGATTTTCTCCCAATCTGTGGTTTGTCTTTTCATTTTCTTAACAGTCGCTTTTGCAAAGCAGAAGGTTTTAACTTTAATAAAGACCAACTTAATCATTTCTTTTATGAATTGTGCTTTTGGTGCTGTATTTAAAACTTATCACCAAATTTAAGATTTTCTCCTATGTTATCATCTAGAAGTTTTATACTTTCAAGTTTTTCATTTAGGTGTGTGATCCATTTTGAGTTAGTTTTGTGAAAGGTTTAAAGTCTGTGTTTAAATTCATTTTTTGCTTATGGAAGTCAAAATGTTTCCAAGCACTATTGTTGAAAAGACTGTCCTCTATCATCCTCCATTGAATTGCCTTTGCTCTTTTGTCAAAGGTCAGTTGACTATATTTGTGCAGGGCTGTTTCTGGGCTTTCTCTTCTGTTCCATTGATCCATGTGTCTGTTCTCTTTCTAACACCATGCTGCCTTGATTACTGTAGGTTTATGCTAAGTCTTGAAGTTTGGTACTGTCAGTCCTCCAACTTTGTTTTCATTTCAGCATTATGTTGGCTATTCTGAGTCTTTTGCTTTTTTATATAAACTTTAGAATCAGTTTGTCTATATCTACAAAATAGTGTGCTGGGATTTTGATTGGGATTATGCTAAATCTAAAAATCAAGTTGGGAAAAATTGACATCTTAACAATATTGAGTTTTCTAACAGGTATCTTTTTTACCAGCTTTACTAGGGCATAATTGACATAAATTAAGCTACTCATATTTAATGTGCACAGCTTGATAAATTTTGAGGTATATATGCACTGCTGAAGATGTCACCACACTCAATATAATGAACAAATTCATCACCCCCCCAAAGTTTCTTCATGTCTCTTTGTAATCCCTTCCTTCTTGCCCCCCTCTCCAAATAACCACTGATATGATTTCTGTTACTATATAACAGTTTACATTTCCTATAGTTTGATATAAATGGAGTAATGCAGCATGTAATCTTTTTGGTCTGATTTCTTTCACTCAGTATAATTATTATGAGATTTGTAAATGTTGTAGTACATGTCCAGAGGTTATTTCTTTCACCCGCCAAATAATATCCAGTTGTGTAGATATACCACAATTTGTTTATTCATTCATCTGTTGGTGAACATTGGATTGTTTCCAGTTTTCACCTATTCCAGATAGCAGCTATGAACAATTGTGGACAAGTCTTTGTATGGACATATGCTTCCATGTGTCTTGGGTAAATACCTGGAAGTAGAATGACCAGATCATCGGATAAGCATAATTTTACCTTTTTAAGAAACTGCCATCCTGTGTTCATCAATACATTCATTTGTTACAACCAAATTCCAAGGAGCAATGTGAGACGTTAAAAATAGATGTCTTCGAGCTGTTCTCTGACAGAAGAAGGAAGTGGTTTGACACCAGTTAGAAACACTGGCCTCAGGTTGAGAAAGTTCAGCCCAAGTCAGACGCGTCTTCCATCCCAGTCTTCTCTACTCTTAGTTAAAGATATTTGTTATTATGTTATGGCTATTATGTCATGGACAGAAACATTTGGTTTATGTGGTTCTGTTCCCTCCCTTCTGGCCAGTGGATTCATAATTTTGCCATAGGTTCTAAATCTCAAGGGTTTTCAGATTCATTCTTTTCTATTTTCAGTGGCACACCACCTAAAGTGTTTCTCAAGACGATGCTTTTGGGAAACCGTTCAGATCTTGTTCTTTCTTCCTGAAGATGTGAGTTATGTTCTCTTTAAAGAAAAAAAAAATCCATGCAATCTTCTTGTCTACATTTCCTTCTATAGAATTCTGGGGCCCTTGGTTCTTCTTTTTGAAGCTGTTTCTTATCCATCCCTCTCTTCTCTGTTTCTTGGACTAAGGGTTTTTATTGAGAACTTCTTCTTTTCCCTTTAAGCCACTACCACAATAGTTTCCAGATAATGGGACCACATTTTAAAATTTTTTTAACGCAATTTTTAAAGTTACTTTCCATTTACAGTTATTACAAAATATTGGCTATATCCCCCATGTTGTCCAATACACCCTTGAGCCTATCTTACACCCAACAGTTTGTACCTCCCACTCCCCACCCATATATCGCCCCCCCCAACTGGTAACCACTAGATGTTCTCTATATCTGTGAGTCTGCTTCTTTATGTTATATTCACTAGTTTGTTGTATTTTTTTAGATTCCATATATAAACAGCATCATACAGTATTTATCTTTTTCTGACATTTCATTTAGCATAATGTCCTCCAAGTCCATCCACGTTGCTACAAATGGCAAAATTTCATTCTTTTCTATGACTGAGTAGTATTCCATCATATATACACCACATCTTCTTTATCCATTCATCTGTTGATGGACTCTTTGGTTGCTTCCATGTCTTGGTTATTGTAAATAATGCTACAATGAACATTGAGATGCATGTATCTTTTTGAATTAGTGTTTTTGAAGTGATGTTTCTGTTATCCTTTTTGGTTAGTTCCTAAAGTTATCTTTATTTTTTAAGCTAGGGAATATTTCAGTTTCTTTCTCATCTGAGAGATTTGGAGGGCTGAGAGACAGTTAATCTTGAAACAGTGTTTTCCGTGCCAGCTTGGGTACTTACGGAGTCAGCACAGGGGGAGGTCGGCTGGGGTGGCATGAAGAACTGTGAATGCTGTGAGCTGTAGGGGTCTCCCTTCTCCTCCCTCCCCTCCCCCCTCACTTCTCTCTCTCTTTCTTTCTAAAACAACGGCATAACTCATCTTATTTTGATCTCCTCTTTGTGCTGTGCATGGAGTTTGGGGGAACTCTAGAGCAGGGACTGGTATACTTTTTCTTAAATGGCCATATAATAAATATTTTAGGCTTTGCTAGTCTGGAGTTAAAATCAAGGCTATTATGTTGGTACTTGTACAACCATTTAAAATGTAACTATTTCAAAATGTAAAAAAAAAAAATTCTTAGCTCTTGGATCATAAACCAACAGGTAGCTGGCCAGATTTGGCTCCCGTAGTTTGCTGACCCTTGATCTAGAGAATTGGATAAGATCTCATTTCTCAAGGGACTGGGGGAGTTCTCAATATATAGAGAGCAACACAGAACAACTGGGAAAATCTGCATCCAAATAAGAATGAATTCACATCAAGTCTATCTCTATCAACTGCTACCTGCCAAAATCTATCTAAAATAATTTTCTGTGCAACTGAAGAAGCTATTATTTAATTTCCCACTGTGCTGGGCCAGCTATGTACAGTGGGAACTTGGTGACTGGCTGCTGAATGGTTCTAGAATTTTCTCCTACTTCAGAAAACTCTCCAGCCTCGTTTTTCTCCAGTGATCTTTCTACTCCAGTTTATCAATTCACGTACAGCTTCTCACTCACCCTCTCTGCCCCAACCTCCAAATGTTTACCATGGTCTCTCTGTGGCTGGGTCACACTCTCCACCTCCATGTTCCCTCCATCAACTGCCACTTGTGGCAAGGTAAGCCTATCCGTATCCTTAATGTGAGGAATTGCCAATGTGCAACACATGGGCCCTAAGGGGTAAGCAAGTTGATTTCAGAGGGTATATTAGGATAGACAGACATGGAAGATGGCCTCTAATGATTTCTACTCCTGGTACTTACACCCTTGGATATCCCCTCCCTTGGAGTTGGGCTGGATCTAGTGACTTGCTTCCAAGGTGATGGGCTGTCCCTTTCAAGATGTGATTGGTTACAAAAATCTGTGACTTGTCTTACTAGCATGCCCTCTCTTACTTTCTGACTTGTTCGAGTCAATGAAGACAGCTGCCAAGTTGTGAGTTTTTTTACTTAAATACATTTTAAAGAAGATTAAATGTTTAGTAAACCCAGGTTTATTTCCCAATACACTTTATAATAAACATGGGAGTTTATTATAAAGGAGAGGCCCATGGAGAGGCCCATGTGGCCAGGAACTGAGGATGGCCTCTGGCCACCAGCCAACAAGGAACTGAGATCCTCAGTCCAAACCCCTGTGAGGAGCTGAATCCTGCCAAGAACCACGGAGAGAACTTGCAAGTGGATCCTTCCCCAGTCCAGCCTCGAGTCCACAGCAGTCCCAACAGACACCTTGATTGCAGCCTCCTGAGAAACCTCAAGCCAGAGGACCTAGCTAAGCTGCGTCTGAATTCCTGCCCAATGGAAACTGTGAGGTAGTAAATGTTGTTTTAGGTCCCTAAGTTTTGGGTATTTTGTTACACAGCAATAGGTAATTCCAGTAATCCCATGTTTATTATAATGTGTATTGGGAAAAAAACTTGGGTTTACTAAACATTTAATCTTCTTTTAAAATGTATTTAAGTAAAAAAAAAAAAAGAGTTACTACAGGTGACAACATACAGATGCGGTAACATATTTCAAAAATTATAAAGATGACTTAAGCTTGGGAATGACTGCTTTAGGCAATGGCTTTGGATTTATCACTACCGATAACCTGTCACCATTTAAGACACCCATATCCCTCTCTTCTCCATCTCCATTTATCACTTCATTACTCTGCAATTTTGTGTAGATGCCTTGTGCTGGCAAGGCAGGACGTACCTACTCAGCATTTTGTTGCGATTTGTGTCTGTTTTAGGACCCGAAGGAGAAAAATATAAGGTGATTTAATGTCTAGGTTCATGAGTTTAATATCTTAAGTGGAGCATCAGAACTTACGTTCATGAAACAATTTATATGCACATAGGAATAAGAGATTTGTGCAATGAAGCTGGGACTTGGATAAATGTTCAGGATTTTGGGGTGACCTGGACCATAAAGAAACGTTAAAGGGATTAGAAAAGTCTAGAGAGTCTTTAAGGGAAAGTCATTTCAGCCCTGCAGAAAGGGTCAATCTAACACTCATTACATGCCTACTCTAAATAAAGTACCGTGCACCTACAGGTAGCAGTAAAGGGACACACTGTCCTGGTTTGTCTGGGACTGAGAGTTTCCTGGGATATGGATTTTCCATGCAAACACCAGGAAAGCCCCTGGCAAACCTGGATGGTTGGTCACCCTATGTGGTGACCTCTTCCTTGTGGAGCTTTGAATCTATGAAAAGCCACAGCTGGGCAAAAATTGTGAAAGGTATTGGGGAAGGCTGAACAATGGCCTCCGCATATCTCCACCTCACCCCTGGTACCTGCAAATGATACCTTGTATGGCAAAAGCAACTTTGCAGATGTAATTTAGTTAAGAGTCTTATCTTGGGTTAGCCGGGTAGCCTCAATGTCATCACAAGTGTCCTCATAATAGGGATGCAGGGAAGTCAGAGTCAGAGGAGGAGAGGATGTGACGATGGAAGCAGAGAGTAGAATGATGCACTTTGAAAATGAAGGAAGGGGCCACAAACCAGGGAATGCAGGCACCACTAGAAGCTGAAAAAGGCAAGGAAATGGATTCTCCCCTGGAGCCTCCAGAAGGAACCAGCCTGCTGACACCTTGGCTTTAGCCCAGTGAGTCTGATTTCAGACTTCTCATCTCAGAACCATAAGAGAATGAATGCGTGTTGTTCTAAGACATTAAGTCTGTGGTGATTTGTTACAGCAAAAATAGGAAACTAATATAGGTGTACATCAAGAAAAGAAAGGCCAAGGTGATGGACTCATAATAACAGCTCCCCTGCGATGGTTAATTTTATGTGTCAACTTGACCGGCCATGGGATGCCCAGATTAAACATTGTTTCTGGGAGCATCTTTGAGTGTGTTTCCTTATGAGATTAGCGTTTGATTTGGTGGATTCAGTAAAGTAGATTGCCCTCCCCCATGTGTGAGGGTGAGAGCATCCATTTCCTGCCTGCCTGCCTGATTGAGCGGGACATCAGTCTTCTGCCCTTGCACTGGTATTTATTGATACACCATCATCGGCTCCCCTGGTTCTCAGGCTTTAAGACCCAAACTGAATTACAGGACCAGCCTCACTGGGTCTCCCATTCTCTGTCTCAGTCTCCAATTTGCACGTGGCGGATTGTGGGATTTCTCAGGCTCCATAATCATGTAGGTCAATTCCTCATAATCAATCAGTCTCTCTCTCTCACTAGATAGATAGATAGATAGATATAGATATCTCTTCTCTTGGAGATATATATATATATCCTGTTTCTCTCAAGAACCCAGACTAATATACCTTCCTAGCCTAGAACAGGTCAGAATGAAATGTATAGTTGTTAAGTACTTATCTCCAAAGTGGGGAAAACTCACACCCTGGAAAATGCAGATAATCCATTTTAGTGCATGAAGAAAATAAGAATATTTCCATTTTTTGTCTTTATCTCGTTATTTTCATATTTCTATTTGGGGGCATGTTATATAAAGTGGATAATGTAGTCATGCTTGCATGTCATTTATAAATTAGTAAATAGATATTGATGGAAGTGTCCCTTCACACATTTTCTTCATAATGAGGTGTGCAACAAAAAAGTTTGATGATCACAAATCTCTAGAGTTAGACTTGGGTCAATTCAGGGTCACCCCCACTTGCCTCCTATTGGATTCAGGAGATGTTTTAGAAGCTCTCCCATCCTCCACATGTCCAGTCTGTGAAATAGGATGACAATAATGATATTAATACTTTAAATCATGAAGCTGGATGAGGGTTAAAATTGATACTGCATGTGAGATCTGGGCCTAGGGTGAGCTCTCAGGGTTGTAAGTACAGGGTTGGTCCCTGACATTTCACGCCCTAAGACCTACTTTGTCTCATTCTACTGCACATGAGCACTCGGCATGTACCTGGCACAGAGATGGCTTGGTCACTGCTGGCTGCCGGAATTGATACTCACTCTCTCAGCTCAGCCCTAGACTGGGACCCCCCAAGACAGTCTCCCAGGAAGCCACAGATAGTGAGTTTCCAACATTCCTGATCCCTGCTGTTCAGAGAGAAATTTGGTTGGCCTTTCTGGAATGAAGGCTCAACCCCACCAAGCCTAGCACTGGAGGCCAGCTCTCCCCACATCAGGCACACTCTTAAACATCTGTCTGTGGTGTGATTTATTCTATTTTAAAAAGAGGTTTTCAAACAACTCACTATCTTAATTTTAGCAGTTCGGCTCCTTTGTATGCTAACAATACCAAACATGCAAATGAGCTACCACTCTGCTTTCTAGCAAAAATGTTTCTGTGCAAACACTTGATTTTATAACGCACTTTGCAGCTTTCTCCTATAATTAGTTGTTAAATCTATATTTGACTTTGTCTAAATGGTTGCATTGCAAGGCTGATTTTCTTGCCTCTCACTTTGGCTATTTCATCTTACCCCTGCCCATGTATCTGTCTGCATGGAGGTATGGCTTCTTGGTTAGTTTTTAGAAAGAAGGCAAAAACCAGGAAACATGCCAGAAGTCAGGGTCCAGTTGCACCCAGAGAGCCCAAAGACTGCAGGTTGTGTTGGGTTCACACCACGTGTCTCTCATCCTCTTTGGATCAGCAGATTAGCCATGGCCTGTCCTGCTCATGGTGAGAGGAGAAGTACAAGAGGGCAGGGTCAACCATGCAGCTCGTATCTAGCCTCTGTCTGCATCACATCTTCCAGCATCCAAAACCAAGGGATGGCAAATGTATTCCTCCCACCGTGAGGCCAAAGCAAGTCACGTGACCAAACTCAATAGCAGTGGATGGGGAAGTATATTCCTCCTTTGGTAGTGAGGGTGGGAAGAGAGTGAATATTTTTTAACAATAATCTGATCTCCCATAGGTACCAAAAAAACAGAGCTGGAAAAGTTGTTCATTCCTACCAAATCATAAGTCAAGTAAAGACTTATTGAGTGACTCCTTGACACTGGTCACTGCAGGTGTAACAGTGATCTAAGAGTTTAAACAAAAGATGACATGAACTCACCTTTCCTGTGCTTACAGTCTAGACCAAACAGGTCATCGAGACTGACCCCAAACTCTCCAATCTCCTACAAATGGTGGGACCTGAAGCATATTCAGTTTTGGAGCCCTCATCAAGTAAAAGAAAGCAAAGGCGTGAATACAAACTTAGGCATGCAAGTAATGTTTATTTAAAATGAGAAAAGAAATCATGACAAAATACTAATTTTAAAAAGCCGACCAATCTTTTAATAAAAACTTCCAGAAAAAACAAGAGTATTTTAATTCATTAGCTGCCTCGAACACCTCTATAATACTTTTTTCCCTGCAGTTCTGGCTGCACACTCTTTGATTGTCTCTTCTTATGATGATGGCTTTGTAATATTTTCTATGGAGAGAATAGAAAAATAATTCAGTCCTTCCTCTATATGGTTGATCAAAAAAATAAAACATGATACTTGGGCTGCATGAAACATGCAACCTCACCAATAGGTGTCCTCACTAAAAGATACAGGTTTGCACTCTTCAAATACAATATTTCTGATAAATTATATTTCATGAGTTGTTCATATAAATTGTGGTGGGTTTATAATTATATTGTCAATAAAATGCTGCTTTATTTAGTATATTCTGACAGGAAAGAGCTTCTATTTTGACTAGGAATTAATGTGAACAGAAATTTCTGCTTATAATTGTGCACATTTGACGGGTGTAGAATTTTTCATAACCTAGCTTCTGGCTCACTGCCTTTCAAACGTGTTTCTTCTCTCCTCTTCAATCCTCCTAATTCTGTGACTAGGGACCACAGGACACGTTCCTATCTCAATACAGCGTCTGTCTTTGCACTGTCATGTCACAATGCAGTGAGTTGGCCCAGAGGCAGGAGCTGTATTCCTGAACCCACACTTACACTGGGGCAGCCATCAATGGCTTACTATCCATGGACCCTGTGGACCACACACATATATCTCACTAAATACAGGCTAAAAGTATCCCTAACTCAGTGTCCTCTTGACCAGCTCCTGAAAATGTTGTCTCCACCCAACACAGGGACTAGTGTAATGGGAGGAAAGTTGGAACAGAAGGAGACAGCAGTCTTACCCAAATGCAGTTAAAATATCTAATTTTGAAAATTTCACAGAAACATGTTCTCTCAATCTATTCAGGCTACTATAACAAAATACTATAAACTGGGTAGCTTGTGAACAGCAAATGTTTATTTCTCACGGTTCTAGAGGCTGGGAAGTCCAAGATCAAGGTGCCGGTAGATTTGATGTCTGGAAAGACTACTTCCTAGCCATCTTATAGTGTAACCTCATTTGATGGAGCTTTCTCATGTCTCCATTATAAGGGCGTTAATCCCATTCATGACCTAATCACCTCCCAAAGGCTTCATCTACTAATACCATCCCTTGGGGGTTAGGATTTCCATATATGAATTTGGAGGGGACACAAACATTCGACCTACAGCACATGTGATCACGTGAACCCACTGTTAAGCCCCTCTCTGGGCCATGGAAGGGGCCTGTGCAAGTGAGGGGGCCCTAAGAATCAAGCTTCATGGTGAGTCACTACTCCTGTGATATGTCCTGGGAACTGCGAAAAGGGAGGATCTATAGTCTTCTTTCCCTTTATGGGCTATATCATAAACTATCCAAACTAACTGACATACCCTGGCCCCATCTTCTATCTGTCTGTCTGTCTCTGTCTCTCTCTCTCTCCACATCTAACCACTGACCTTGTAATTTATTCTCCCTTTTGGCTTCCACTTGCCCTCCCGATTTGACTGCATAAACCATGGGCTTCCTGGAGAAAACCTGCCCCAGCTTGCCCCGGCCCCAGGGGCCCTCCCTGTAAAGCTCTTTCCCAGGGACTGTAGGAAGTTCTTTCTAGATGAGATGCTAAAGGCTTATATGCATAAGAGAAAATATTCAAACTCACCGCTAATCAGGAAAATGCAGATTGAAAATCACAGAGAGATATTGTCTTGTTCTCATAATATTGGCAAATTTAGAAAGATCTATAGTTTCAACAGCTGGCATAGTTGCTGGCAAATAGGCATCAGTACACAACATAGAGAGGCTTTTTTTGGGCTATCTGTCAAAATTTATAATGTGCCTGCCTGTGAACCTATGCATGTTTCAAAGAGCTTATTTTACAGAAATATACTCATTTGCTCAAAGAAGTGTTACAGGGATTCTTTTTTTTTCTTTTTTTAATTCCCTATGCTACACAGTAGGTCCTTGTTGTTTATCTATTTTATATATAGTAGTGTGTAGATAGATGTATTACAAGGATTTAATTGCAACATCAGAATTATGAAAAAGTTGAGGCAATATAAATGTTCATCAGTGGGAAACAGGTTAAATAAATTATGGTTCATCCACACTGCGAAAGAGTCTGCAACTATTTTTTTAAAAAATGGCTGTTCTGACATAGAAATATCCCCAAGATATATTAAAATGTGAGAAAATCAAGTCAAAGCACCATGCATGTGGTATGGGCCCATTTCTCATGGATTGAAAAACTTTGAACAAATCAAATAATCTCTTGGGGCCTCAGTCTCCTCATTTGGAGAAAACTCCTCCCTCTTCTCAAGTGCTGGCAAATTAGAAGGGACAATGGACGTAACAGAATCCTATAAACTGTGAAGTTCTATATAACACACTGTTTAAAATTCATCAACTAAAAGGGGAAAATCGCTCGAGGGCACGAATCTTCGGCTTCCTATAGGATATCTCTCTAATTCCTGAAGTCACCTATAGTCTGTTAAAGATATCTTAAGAAAGAAATTATTTGGATTTCTGCAGTAACTGAATGTCACATAGCATAGGTAGATTGAAGCATACCTAGTAAAGTGCCTGGTGCATAGTAAGCATTTAAAAAGTAGTCGTGGAGGGAATGACTAAATCACCGAATGGAAGAATGAATGCCAGAGTGGACTGGATTAAAGCAAAAGATGGTGCTGGTCTTGGAGGCATTGTTAATGCCAGAATCACGCAAATGACTCCGGAACCGTAGATGAGATTCACCTTGATGGAGTATTACCCTGTTATTTACATGATCGTCAGGGTGAAATATTAAGTGACAGGAACAGAATGCCAACATAGAAGGTACACTATGACGACAACTATGAGGAAAGGAAGTATTCTAGAGATCAGTCCTGGTAGGCAAACTCAAAATTGAAAACGGTTTGTTTAGTGCAGTGATATTGTGGGTAATATTTTTTTTAATTCTAGGAGTGTTGTAATGTTTCAGGCAATCCACACTTTACTTACTTAAATGGATTTAGAAAATAAAAATCAGTACTCATTGGAGAAAATTAGGATATTTGAGAAAAACTGAAAAGGGAAGATATATTCACTCCCAGAACCATCACCAAACGATAATCGTTAAGAATAGGTTGTGTCTTTCATTGAAGTCTTGCTACATTTTTTCTTATATTTTGAGGACAGATATTTTACGTATTTGAGTATTCTATGTGCCATTTCCCCCCACGTCACGATAAAATGTTGATGCGCCTGTGTTTCTGGTGAAGGGCTTGTGTTTCAGGGTCACTGAATTCTGGTTCAGTCACTTACCAGCTCTCCCACATGCTGGGCAAAATACTCCATCTGAGCTCAGGTTCTGCATTTGTAACACGAGGATATTCTTAGTACATGCTCCCTAAGTGAATTATTTCCTGGAAACTGTGTATCTCAATTTCAGGCAGAGAACATGTACTCTAGAAGGAGTAATTCTGGAAGAAAGAATAAATGAACCAAGTCAGGGAACCTGGCCTGGTCCAGGAGATCAGGGAAGGCTTCCCAGAAGAAGTGACATTTGACTCTGGGATCTGAAGGCTGAGCAGCAATTTACCCTCAATGAGAAACAGGTTAAATAAAGTATGGTTCATCCATACTGTGAACTAGTCACCCAGGAACTCAGAGGTGGAATTGGGAAAGAATTTCAGAACCGGCTGCCGACATCCTCCTTGGGCACAGTGAACAGTGGCATTGAGGAAAGGAAGGGAGAGGGGAGGGATCACTGCAGGTGATAGGCCCAAAGTCACATGGGGAGTCAGAGGCAGAAGGGACCCAAAAGGAGGTCAGTGAGAAAGCGAGTCGGGGAGCAAAGGGTGATGTGACGCACAGAGAGACCAGGGAATCAACAGGGCAGATTGTGCAGGGCCCCGACGTCCTTGATGGAGAGGTGGAGCTCGGTCCTAGAGAACAGTGGGGGACCATCAGAAGGTTTTAAGGAAAGAAAACCTGGTCAGATTTGTATATTTAGGAGTGTGTGCTACCTGCCCTGTGGGGCATGGCTCAGGGGTGGGGACAAAGTGGGAATGGGAGGCCTCCTAAGAAGTTGTCCTGTTCATGGCAAGAAACAGCCGAAGCTTGAGCTAGTTGGTCCGGCAGCGATGAATTTCCCCTTCATGAGAAAACAAACGCCAGAACTCATTTTATGACTGGTTGCTGCCCAGCTTTTTGCTTTCAATGCATCTCAAAATGCACCTTGCTCAGCCTACCTTAGAACCTGCAGGTGTCCAATAATTTGGATTGAGAAGGTCAGGAGGCATATTTCTGCTGAGTCTGAGACATGTACATAGTGCTACCATGAATAGAAGAGAAGGTTGACCTGCAGGCCTGCAGCAAGCACCCTGGGTTTATATTCCAGAACACCAGCCACTGTAATTATATGTTAGTGGGCCTCAGAAAGGCACAATGTAGATGCTCGCAGCCAGGGTCCCTGTTATAAAGGCCCTGGTCTTGGTTGGTTATTAACTATACTGTACGAAGCCTCATAAACACCTTTTTACACATACAGTGCACCTTTCAATACAACAATCAAATGCTTTTCAACAAATTACAGTCTCCTAGAGAAGGGACCCCTTGATTGCTTCCTAGAAAGAGGTGGAAGGAAACTTTAGATAGAACTCGTTCGAAGCCTGATGTTTAGAACCGTGTTTCCTTTGGGCTGAAAATGCTAGCCTGGAGTTCAGACCTCGAGCAGCTCTGGAGAAATCAGTGCCAAGGAATCCAAACCTAGCCTGAGAAGAAATCAGACCACAGAAATAATCTAACCAACCCGATCTACTTTACAGATGAGCAGAACGAGTTCAGAAAAGAGCAACCACTGTCTCAGGTCACCTGGGAACTCAGAGGTGGACCTGGGAATGAATTTCAGAACCAGCTGCCAGTGTCCACCTTGGGCACAGCTTACTGACTAACTTGGTTAGTTCAGAGTCTGCCATCTTGTAAATAGAACGTTGCATCCTTATTCCCAACACCTTTTCGTAATCCTTTCTCTTACGCCCCCAGTCAAGCAAATTAGTTCTGCTCTTATAAAAATAGATTTTTAGATTTCATAGACCAGTAAAATTTACAGACGTAGGGTTGCAAACTTTTTATTTTGCCAAATAAGGACACTGGAGAAAAACAAGCTGACAAGACATTAACCCAAGAATATGTGCAAATTGCAATTACCAGCTTTTGCATGAGGGAAAAATGTTACTATTAAAAGGAAAGGAAATTAAAAATAGAGAGGGGAAGAGAGAGAGAAGAAAATATGGAAATTATATTGTTGTTTACCTGGTCTGGGTGGAGGTGCAGTTTGACTGCATAGGGGCACAAGGGAACTTTCTGGGGAGATGGAAATATCTTCTCTCTTGACTGAGATGGTGGCTATATGAGTGTATCCATTTGACAAATCATTGCTGATCGTTAGAAGGTGTTCCTTCTGATACAAAACCATAAACAAGGCAAGATATATGGGACCAAAAACCCAAATCCTGGTCAGGCAAATCTTTCTTGGACCCAGACTTGTCTCTGAGTTTGGAGCTGGATTGAGGGACATGAGAGGGAAAGAGGGAAGGGTGGGTCCCTAATGTAGCTTCCCCCTGTGTCCTTCCCACCCATATTTCACTCAAGAGAATGCTGTGCCAGAGGGTGTTTCTACGCAGTGTCTCTGACTGAACTCAACCAACGGCAGAGCCGAGAAATTCCTCTGTCTTTGACTTTGCCCTGAGGCCTTGGGAAAGGGGTACAACCACTCTTGGCTTCAGAATCCTCATTTGACCATTGAGAAAGCCATCACCCTCTAGGGGTAACTGTGGGACCCCCCAGAACATGTCTTGAGTGTTCAGGCCCTCACAGGGTTAAGGGGAGCTAAGCAAAGCCGTTGAGGCTGGTTTTCTTAGTTCCAACTTTTGCTTGTTCGCTTATAAAACACAAAGCTTAAAGGGATGTGACTGAATGCAGACAGGCATCAGAAAGACCTGAATATGAATCCTGGCTCTGACACTTATAAGCCGCGTGACACGGGGCAAGGAACTTCACCCTGATGAGTCTCCATTTCCTGTGCTGTAAAATGGGGATCGCAAACCTTCCAGAAAGACTGTGAGGATGGAATAAGATAACATGCAGAAAGTTGCCAGCTCAGTGTCTGGCACCGAGTAGGTTCTGAATAAATATCTAAATATTGTTGTAACTTCTTCTAGACATTTCCCTGGGCTTCCCAGCAGCCAACAGGAATGGGAGAACTTGCGTAAGGTAGGGTGGGGTTCTTGGAGGCTCTGTTTCCTCGACTCTAAAGCAGTGAGGATAAAATGAGATGATGTGTGTGGAATGCTTACCCCCATGCCCAGCACATAGTAGGTACTCACTTAACGAGAGCCCTGGTTGTAACTGTGTCAGTGGAAAGCTCAGATCACTTTTGGCCAAACGTGGCTGTGGAAGAGTCACGTGTGATAGCCATGACTTAACTGCATCACCTTTTTGTCCGTCAGTACACATTTTCCTAAAATTCTCCCAAGGCTTCAATAGGAATGACCAGAACCCTAATGCCTAAACTGGTTGTACAATCAGAATTTTGTTCTTTCAGTCCTTCTGTTGGCAGGAACTCTGTGTGCTGGTTTGCAGCTGCATGCTCAGCTCCAGGAAAAGTGTTGAGTGCATAATAGCTGCTCAATAAGTATTTCCTGAATGAATGAATGAGTTCACAAGTAAAAGAATGAATGAAAGTAATGGGTCTGAGGCCTCTTGAATTCTTGACTCAGCCAAGTATGATTATCTTTAAACGCCAGGCAGGAAAGCAGATACAAACATTGTAGAGAGATTCTCAAGTGAATGGCTGTAGTTAAAACGCCAAGTTCAGTGTTGCTTTTCCTAGAGCTGGAGTTGCTCTGATTTGGGTTTGTTTTGGGTTTCTGGCAGATGAGAGAAATGCACGCTAGGTCTCTGTGATCCCCAGAGTCCTTCACACATGAGAACATCCCAGGATCCGTGTTCCCCAAATGACCAAAAAAGGGTACAACCTGGTTAATTTCTGCACCCCCCCCCCCAGCTTAAACCAGAATGTCAAATCAAACTCATGATGATTTGCAAAAACAGGCTGGCAACATTGCAGAAAACCAAAGCAAAGCCAAACAATCGACAAAAATAAAAATCAAAGCTAGCAAGCATTTCTGGCGTTCCAGGACTCGTTCTTATTTACACTTGGGTTTTAAAACTCCACAAGACAACAGGAGTGCCCTAATTGGAGCCTGGGAGGAGGTACAGAATGGCCAGTCGCTAGTAAAACCGAAAGCATTTATTTATTGTTTAATTTGTTTGCCCAGGAGACTTCACTCCTGATGTAACATCTGGTTTTCATTGTAGCCCAACTTTTACCTAATTGTACAGCTGGAGAGATTAAGGCACTGGGGGTCACAGGCCGAGCCCAGCCAGGACCCAGCCCCCTATGAGAGCTTTGCTCCTTGCTTCAGGGTAGAGACCACACTCCTTGCCCCTGGTCCGCCGGTGGAGACCTATAAATAAGAAAGGAATTACACTTTCAAGTCCCCACTCTCCCTCCTTCTGATTCTCATTAATGGTGGGGCTGGGGGTTGAGGGCAGAGGAGGGGGACTGGGGAGATGGAAGATGCAAGAGGTAGGAGCAGCAACCACAGAGGTTCCAGACCACAGGCAAGGGATGGGGTCGCGGCACGGACGGAAGTTGCTCTTCCGGGGGGTCCTTTGTCAAAGGCTGTCTCCTCTGACCCCAACTGACTGGTAAAGGGCAGGCAGAGTCCGTTTTCCAACTTCGAGAGTGACAAGGAAGAAACAGATTTCAACAGTAACATCAGGAGGCTGGAATAGAAAAAGAATAAACACCACCTGAGCAGAAACTGCCTCCAAGGGGTTTGGGGAATGTTCTTCACTGGGTTTGAACCCCATCTTTATCACTGCCAGTATGACCTTGGGTGAGTTGTTTAAGTTCTCTGAGCCTCAGTTCCCTGATTTCATGGGATTCTTGGGGAGATTAAATGAGATAATTTATGGGAAGAACCTGGGAGAAATAGCTGATGCTTAGTAAGCACTTTTAAAAAGGTAGTAATAGCCAGTCTAAAAAAATACCAAATTGCTCCAGATGCCACACTTTATTCTGTGACCATTCAAAGGAGTGGGCTCACCTTCAGGGTTACCTAGAGAATGTCGTGCAATGAACAAGGACTGAAAAGAGATTAGAGGGCTAGGTTGAGCCTCACATTATGCTAGCCACTGGGGAAGAGGGGAGAGGTGGTGACACAGTGTCATGAAGATGTCTAGTAACAGTCAACCAACTCAAAATCTGTCTGGTGAGACCATAAGTGCTCACATGGAACTGCCCAATGATAATTCAGGGCTGAGTACCCACTACAGCCAAAATGATGGCTACTCAAGTCAGACTCAGAATCTGTCAGGGCTGGGGTTGCTAGGAAACCCTTCAGAGGGGAAGTGGGACTGGGTCTGGGTTTTGAAGGATGGGTAGGAGTTAGAGAGGCAGAGTGGCCCCCAGTGGAGCATTCCAGAATACAGTGGACTTGGGTGAGCTTGGACCAGAGATGGTGGAGGAGTAGTGAGCAGACCAGCCTAGATGGAGAGATGGCAGGTGGGCATGGAGGGCAGTGTGCTATATTCTGGGAGGTCTTGGAAGTCAGGCAAAGGTGTGTGCTTCCCAGGGCAGTGGACTGCTAGCTATGGGCTACTGTGCCAAAGAGGATGATGACGCAAGAGTACTTGAGGAAACTCGCATGCACTGACCACAGGGCTAGGATGAAGATAGGCTAAAAACTGGGATGCCCTTGGGATCTGATCTTCTGGGATTCCTGGCTCACCAAGGCTCAGCCCATCTTTTCCAGCCCATGAATCTTTGAGTCAGGGATTTCTCTCCTTGGTGAGCCTGGAACCATGTTCCATTTCCCTGCATCTCCTGCACTCCCCACTGGCCTTGGTTGGGGTACACTGCAATGTATCTATCCTGGCATCATAGCATCTAGGCCAGGTGTAACCTAGCTTCAACGCAGCCCAAGGCTGCTCTGAGGGCCCCGATTGGTTCATTAGCCAAGACTTTCAGAAAATAAGAACGTAAAGCAAGAAAAATCAGACCAGGATCCAGATACCCCATTCAACTGACATGCTGGCATTCCACTGTTTAGATTACAAATTTGAAGGTGGGAAAACAAGACTACTTAACCTGGTACAGAGACATTCATGTTGGGCATTCAGAGCAAATGGAGATGTGGAAACGAGTCCAGATTCTTCATGAGTTCGGGGCCAGGTTGGGGAGGCATCACATTCTTTGGGCTTTGGAATAACTTAACGTTTCTCACCCAGCTGTTTTCTGGAGTGGTGGGATAGAAAACACACATGCTTTGGAGGGATCAAACATCAGTGAAGATTCTTATGCTATCCTTGGGCAGGTCACTGGACTTCTCTACCTTTCATTTTCTTTGTCTATAAGATGAAGAGTTTTAGTTTCAAGGGACAAATAAAGTCATGAGTGTTAAAGGACCTTGAAAAGGGATTTCTGAATCTACGATGAGCACCCGGTATATGCTTAGCACTGTGGAAGGTGCTCAGGGTGAGTGGGGGTGATGTCAAATAATTAAGGCATGGCTGATGGCACATTTCCCAAACCATACTCTACAGAGAACCAAGTGAAGGCATGTTACCTGAACACACCTGTCCCATTGTCACATAATGTGTGACGTGCAGGATAACCAGAATTCCTCACTGCATGTTTCTCGAAACATGTAATATGCTGACATACACTGGAGATATTGAAAGGACATAAAGTGTTTCTCATTTCTCTCATGGGGCTCACGAAGTTGAGCAATCTTCACGTGAAAAGGGGTCTACTCCCTTGCTGTCCTGGGCAATGGGACGCTTCTAAGTTAGAGTCATTGAGCTTGCCCAGAGAAACAGCAAAGGACGCCCTCTCTCCAATCCATTTCACCCTGGTAACATTTTTCTCAAGGGACATCCAAGTATCTCAAATAAAAATAAATTTTAGTTCAACTTAACTTACAAAAGAGGAAGTCACATAATAACTACTTTTTTCAAATCATGGTTTTGAGTTTTTATTTGATGAGCAATAAAAATGCTGAAAATGGCACTCTAAGACTTGATGGTGCAGGGAAAAATCTTCTGAGTGCATCTTTCCTGATTTTCATTTGCCATTTGTATATTAACCCTGCCTCCAACCTATGCAAACCCACCACTCTCACCAGGAAAAATCAAGGGTTGTCAACAACATCAGACTATCTTGATCCAAGGGCAAGTCAACCATCAATGGTATCACACAGACCAGTTTTCCTTTTCCAATAAGTTTTGCTATATAAAAGAGGGTTTTGCTGCCAAGTCCAGCTTCTGAGTCCTGGGAGCTTGTTCTAATTTGCCATTAATCCACCTGGTTTCTACTTAAATGTCTAAGAGAAAAGTCAGCATCTCAAGGTGACAAAAGTTGAGACTGGGATTTCTCCTTCCTCCCTCCCTTAAACAATGGCCAAGGGTAAAGGAGAGTTCCGCTCTTAAATATTTGATGATGTTCAGTTCTGAGAGGGGAAAGGTTGAGCTGTTTTGAACCTTGTTCCCAGAAGGACAATGTGTATTATTAAACACATCCATTATGGCAGACATACGAGGTGTGAGTTTTATAACCCTGGAAGATAATGCTTCTGAGACTTCTAGGAGACCTGTCTCTGGAAATCTTCTTGGGGTCATCTGGTCTGGTCACTTCTACTCCCATATCTTTCAGCCCAACTTGAAGGTAGTCTAGAGAATTAAGATAAATGTATAGGGAACACATGTCCATTGCCCTTTACAAATGTAGTATCATGAAGCATGATCTTGCACAGTGAAAAATTCCCTCACCAGCCTAGCACTTCTTCAGGAGTCAGCCCTGAAGAGGGCTCCTAGGAAAGCAAATCAGTGTACAGGTTGGAGTCTCTTCCCCATTAGAATGGGGAAGAACCAACAAGGATATTACCTTCTAGTCTATCAGGGTCTTATCCTCACTCGCGGGTGACACTCAGTCCCTGCCCTCTTGCCTAAACCCTGCATCTTAGCCTCTTAAACATGACTTTTCTTCTTCGACTTTCCTTCATAACTGGCCTCTCACCCAACTCTGAATTTGGGGCCCCTGTCGTCATTATCAGCAGCCAACTTTTCTTCTAATTGTTTTGTGTGTGTTAGATTTGCATCCTTAATCTTGGTTACAAGTTTCATAAGGGCTGACACTTAATCTCCTCAACCACTTATAGTACCTGACAATGATGGACACAAAGTAGACAAGTATTGGTTAATTCTTTGGGGCTATCAACTAAGTGTCCGGAGATGGAAGTAATGCTTAACAGTGTCATTACATATTTGTTTTAAGCAATAGTATTCAAGTCAGGAGGAAGAAACTTGCTCATTTCCTGACCATCTTCTCCATTACATACTCCATTACATTAATGTAATTAATTAATTACATTACATTAATATATTGCATACCTTCACCTATCAACATTGTTTAAAATTTTTCCAGAAACGCACGTATTACACACACACACACACACACACACACACACTCACTCACCATCTTTTTGTTTTTTTTATTTCTTTGTCTTTGCAAGGAACACTAAGGAACTTAGTTCTCTGATGCTGACTCTGGCCGAGCTTTAAAAAGCACGAGAAAGGATAACATGTAGATACTAGTGTCTGATTGTGGGAGGTGAAAGAAATCTGTATTCTTGCCTCTGACAATTCACCCTGCATAGGAAAAAGTGTCATGCATTGTAGAAAGAGAAAATGCGAAGTCTGCCCTTCAGATAATACATCTCTGCTTAGGGAAGTAGAGATGGGGGCAAACACATTGAATCACTCCTTCTTTCATTATTTTTGACATTGATTTGTCATTAGGAAAATTTATTAGGCTCCAGATTAAATTGATTTGAAGAATCATTAATTCATGGGATGAAGCCAGAACCGTTTGGCCTGCCTACGCTGAAATGAGGCAGTATTGATAAAACAAAGGGAAAAATATCAGAGCTATTTAAAACCCACTTTTTTCCTACCTAGAGGAATATTTTGGACAGAATTCTGGGAGGATATTTTAATAGTCAACCTCAGTCAACTTTTTACCAGAAGAGGATTTTTCCAATACCTAAATCAGAGGGACACATGAATATTAATTTCAGAGAGGTTATTCAGAAAAAAGAAATTTACCAAGTGACCTATTTGCTCAAAAATAGAGATTAAAACACATCCTCCCTCCTCCCCGCATAAAAGAGGAACAGAATCTAACTTACCTGCACCCCAGTGCTGCCCCTCCCCAAACAATGTCCCCCTCCCCCGGGTGATGACTTTTGGTCAAGCTGGGGGTAACCACCTCATTTAAAAAAGCTTATCCTAATGTAAGACAGGATTATTGATTGTCTGATTCCCACCCAACCCCTCAAAAGTTACCCTGGAATATAAGTCACTGTGAAACATACCATAAAGCACATGGTTCCTTACCTTTTCTCTTAGTCATGTTCTCCTGTACCTTCAAAAGAAAAATAAGAATAATATCCAACCCCCGCGATCATTGCATTAATCAGGACTACTGTTTGCAAATGATCACAAAGACTTCAGGAAAAAAAAGGGAATTTTCTGGTTCATGTGGCAGAAAAGTCCAGGAGTGTAATGGGCTCAGGCAGTGCTGGAAGCAGCTGGTTGAATAATGTCATCAAGACACTGTTTCTTTCTCTCTGTCTCTGTGTTTCTCTCTCTCCCTCCCTCCCACTCTCAATCCCTCTCTTCATTTTTCAAATCAGGCAGTCTCTCCCCATGTGCAGGTCCCCATTAACACTGGGTTTACATCCTCTTTTTGACCAGCAATACCTGTGGAAAATGGCTCCTCTATTCCAAAAGCTCCAACAAAGGTCCATGAATTGAGTCCTTTGTCTTGGAAGGGAACTTTTAACCTCTCATTTGTTCACTCATCCATTCAATTGTCTTCTGTCCTTCTGCCCATCTCTATCCCACTCTCTGTCATGTGCTAAGTTTTGGAGTCCCAGACACAGCCTTTGCCTTCAACCAACCTTCCTTTTGAACCAAGTTCTTTCTTTCTGGTGCTCGGAGAATGCAGACCCACCAACTCAGCTGTTGCAAGCACCCATCCTTTCAGCAAAACAGATGTGGTTAAGAGTGACACAGCTGTTTTTTACTCCCCTAGAAATTCCTTATAATGGCTTAGTTTTCCAACTAAATGAAGAAAGACCCGGAAGACAGGCATTGGCTCTAAGAAAGGATGAAGAGTTTGAAGAGTGAAGTTTGCTGACGTGATGACATTTGGGATCTTTCTGGAACACAGAGAAGCAGCTGAGGAGAGTGCAGCCCTGGAATGTTGCATATGGCACTGAAGCTGGATGAAGTGAAGGCAGAAAGTTCATGGAGAAGAGTTGGGGATGAAATGTCTGGAGACCAAATAGAAAGAACTATAGCTTCACACAAACATGCACACACACACACACACACATACACATACACACACACACACAATTTGGAATTTCTGTGGGCTCACTTAAGCTCTGCCTGTGTTTGAGTGTATATGTGTCTGTGTTTATCTTATATACTCTTCTGAAAGTTGGGAGATTGGGAGAAGGAACCAAGAGGCCCAGGCAGAGGGCAAACAAAGGAGAGTGCAGCCTCTGAGTGACAACAGGATGCCTAGTCTATAAATGCTGCCTCTTCCTTGAAGCCTGAGTCCTTCCATCCCCTTGAGATCTATACCCACCTGGATGCCTTAGAACCTGGCTTGGCCTCACTTTAGTGTTATTTTACTCCTTTGGGGAGATTTGTTTTGTTTCCAGATGAAAGGGAAGGTCTAATGCAGAAGACCCTTATTGAACCTTTTTTATTTGCATATCCCTGGGATCTCCAGCTTAGAAAGGGTTCATGGAACTGAAGACACCATCACAAGTGTGTAGAACTCCACAACTTCCACACCACCTTTGCATCAATTTTATCATTAGCAACTATTTGCACACATTGAAAATCCACCACGATTAAACATTTGACTACATGCTAGGCACTATGTTGAGTGAATTGTATGTATCTTCTCTTGTTTAATCCATCTAACAACGATGTGAGAATAAATATTGTTGTCCTCATTTGACAAAGTGTCAGAGAGGTTAAACAGCCATCTCGTTAATAACAAAACCAAGATTCAGGCCCAATCACTGTGCTCTTTCCAAAAATATTAGCTCAATACTTTTGACATGGGCACTGAGCAAACACTTGTCGAATGAATGAATGAAGGAATGAACAATTCTGCATTGTGAATTTCACACAAGTTCAGTGTTTCCTGTCGTGTTCCTGACTCTGATGCATAGGTAATGTCAGGGGACTGAAAATTAGGGAACTCCTGATTCTAGCAGATTGTCCCACTCCCATTCTGTCTCTTAGGAGCCATTGACACACTGAGTCCCAGGCGGAGATCCTTAGCTGAGCTTAATGGATCTCGGTTGGGTTCATTAATGCCATTGTGGTTCAAAGACAGTCAATACCCTTAGCCACTGCCTCCGATCAGACTGCATGAAAAAAAGGAATGCAACTTCTTCCTGTGTTTTGCCCAAGCACAGTATGTTGTGTGGGTAATTTCTGGTCTGGCCAGTAAAAACCTCCGGGAGCCTTCCTTTAGGTCTTTAATTATGAACTGTAGGGGACACCACAAAATAAATACTTAAAATGTCTAGACAACCAGTCATCAGAGTAGGATAATTAACTTCAAACATTCTAAATTGTTGGAGGAGTCGTTATTCACCTTCTGTAGTTCCTTTCTATATCCTTCCCCGGCCAATATGTTTGCAGCAACAAGGCTGGGGAACCAGTTGAAACCTTCTCCTGATACAAAGCAGCCTCTTTTCCCCGGCTCTTAAATGACAAGTCGCAAAATGACCAGAGAACATACAATAAAGGAACATAAACTGAGACCATTAGTTTTTCCAAGGAAGGAAAAATCTCTCCACTTTTTAATTATATCAAAACACAAAACAGCAGGAAGGCAGATTTGAAGAAGAAGAATTACTATTTTATTTATTTAGTCTATTTTATGTCTTCTGTCTTAATTTTTTATTACTAGAAAAATATAATCAAGCCATCCTGATTTAATGCTCAGTAAGTTTGCCTCCTGACCTCTAAAATGTGATGAGGCTGCTGTTGAACTTGGGGTGTTTCTCCCCCTACCCGTTCTCACCTCCCACATACTTCCTCCAAGGAAGCGTTTTTAGCATTGAACGCACATTAATTTTGTCATGATCCAAAACCAAAACACTCTATGAAAGAGATATGGATTTCACAATGTGAATTTGCTGCAAACGTGTCTCAGACTCCAGCCTCCGCTTTAGAAGGGGGCTGTGGGGACCTTGTTGTTAATCAAGTCCAAAACCTGAACTCAAACAGCCTGTCTTTGGGCAATGCATAGATCTTAAAACTACGAGCTGTGTGAGTGCGGAGCTGAGCTTGGCTCTGAGGCAAAGGAAGGCTGTTCAAAATGTCAACGGCTTCCTTCCACATACTCTTTCACATCATCCTCCAAGCAATCTTTAATAAGACATCAAATAATAAGAATTCTCATTGTTTGATTCTGATGTCATTTTCCTTTCAATGAAAGAAATGCCCCGTCAACTGTTATGGAGCGAATATTTTATATTCCATTTATAATGACTATATTTAATTGCTACAGCTCTAATTAAAGGTGATATCCGATTGCACGCATGTACTTTTTAAAAACCATAATTGTCTTCTGCAAGCCACTGAATAGATTTAAGAATCTTCAATAACAAAATTACGTTAATCGCATATACTATTAAATATGATTGATGGCAAAATTGGACCCCTCCTGGTCCTCTACCACACAAAAGCACACACTGCTTTTTGAAGATGGCGCCTGGAGTGTCAACAAGAGAGCCCAGGGAAAATAGACTGGAACCACCAAGGCCTGCTTTCGCCTAAAGGAAGGGCAACATCTTGGTAAGAATAACGGGTGCCTCTAGCATTTGAGCTCCCTGCTAGGTGAGTTTATGGAAAGTTCTTTGTCTGGCTCTGTGTAGAAACCCCACTCCCAGTGAGGGCCGGAGGAGCCCATGATAAAAGGGTACTTGGAGGTGGGCAGCGTTTTTGTGAAGGTCCCTTGCAGATTGCCATCTCCAATGAGAGCCATCCATCTAGGAGAAAGCATGAGGTGACAGCAAGACTGCACTTAGTTGTACAAGTAAGTAATGAAATGTTGATGATGTGTATGGCTCGGCCCCTCCACAGCCCATACCCTCAAGAGTCTTCATCAAGCTAGAAACTCTGGTCATAGAACATGGGAAAAAATAAAAGGAGACACACGAAGAGATGCCAGATTCCAAGACTGATGATGTGAACCAGAACCAAAATGATACAGAATTATAACAGAGAAGAGAGATGGAAGGGAAAAATGTTTGTGGCTGACTTTTTCCCATTTAATCCTTATCACAATCCTCTGAGAGCAGAGGTGAAGAAATTGAGGCTCAGGGGGAGTAAAGTAAGCTTTAGATCCCAAATCCCACACTCTTTCAACTCTAGTGCACACTGCTTCTCACAGGGTAACAGCATAGCTGCTTGTCAGACAGACCTATTGTGCCTTGGATTCAATACACTCTTTAGATCCTCTGCTCCAGTTTCTGGGTTTATAGAGAGAACTCCTTACTGGAAAGGGCAACAGTAGTTAAACCATTTCAGACTAACACTTCAGTATGGACTTGTTGATGGGCAACTGGGATCAAGGTTTGGTGGTCATGGACCATTGCTCAGAGTCTAGTGGCAGGAAATAAGGAAACAAGAAATGATTCCAAAGACAACACTGAACTTTCTAATTTTGATGAGAGCGTGTTCAGTTTCTCTTGCTCTCTTCCTGTTTGGGTATGGTTGGAAGAAAGAGCATAAATAAAGATCCTGAGCCCTGGATCCACTTAACGGGATGGCCACTCTTACTAAAGTGATGATAATGATGGCCACCATTAATTGGGTAGTTGGTCCTCAACGTGTAGCAGGTGCTGCGCTAGATATTTTACAGACCTAATTTCATTGGCTTCTTCAGGAAGTACATACTATTACTATTATTCTCCTTTGACAGCTGAGAAATCAAGGTTTCAGGAAGTTAAGCAACTTGTACCAGGTCTCATAGGCTACTTTCAGAGCCAGCATTTAAACCCAGGACCAGCTGATAATAAAGATTTTGCCCTTAATCACAGAGCTGTATGGTCTAGAGCAAGATGGCTGAAACTTCTGGAGGAATTACCCTTTTTTCCAGCCTAGACAGGTGGATGGACTTTGCCTGAAGGGCCTAGTTCGTTAACCTAAAACTAGCCTCATAAATGTTTATTGAAACAAGCTCATTAATTTTCATTGTATTGGTTCTGAGATGGCCAGGGAGAAACAGTTCTCATGGTGAGAATAAGGCAGAAAGGGTGAGAATAAGGCAGAAAGGCTGAGAATGCCTTAGAAAGTGAGTCTACAGTTTTCCAGTCCCCCACCCCCACCCCATCATGCTGCTCACGTGGAAAGAACTAGAACCATCTTCTTTCCACCTCCACCAACATAATGTTGAATGCTCTGGCTTAATGCCCATCTGTTAGAGGCAGGCCCTTTACCACACAGACAATGGAGGTGCCAATATAAACTAGAGCAGAGATGAGATTTCTTGGTCAATTAAGCCTCCAAATACTAGATAGTAAAACCACATCACCGATGGGCACCAATGAGGAAGGTGAGAAAAGTCTGACTTGGTATATTTTTTCCAGCTTTACTGAGATATGATTGACAAATGAAAAATTGTATATATTTAGGTGGTACCCTGTGGTTTTTAAGGTGTATAATATGATGATCTAATATACATATACACTGTGAGATGATTACTACAATCAAGTTGATTAAGGCATCCATCACCTCATGTAGTTACCTTTTTTGTTGTGGTGAGAACACTTAAGATTTACTCTCTTAGCAAATTTCAAGTATATAATACAGTATTATTAACTATAATCACCATGCTGTACATTAGATCTCCAGAACGTTTTCATCTTCTACCTGAAAGTTTGTACCTCGGCCAGCATCTCCCCATTTCCCTCACCCCTCCACCCCAGGCAACCACTGATCTATCCTCTGGTTCTATGAATTCAACTTTTTTAGATTCCACACGTAAGTGAAATCATGCAGTATTTGTCTCTCTCAAGGTATATTTTCAAGGAAGATAGTGTGATTTACTCTGGAGAGAATTCTAATAACCAGTGCATATAAAATGTATTTTATTTCATTAGTAATAAAATAAATGTAAAATTTTAAAATAATATATCATTTTTATCAATAAAATTAGCTAAGATTTAAGAGAAATATATATTGCACAGCAATAAAAAGGAACAAACTGCTTATACATGCAGTAATGAAGATGAATCTCAAATGTATGATACTAAGTATGAGAAACTCAAAAGGTTACATATGGCATGGTTTCATTTATGTGACAATCTGGAAAAAGCAAAACCAAAGGGACACAAAACAGGGGATAGAGTTGGGAAGGGGAGGTGATTACACAGGAATATGGGAGAATGTTCTATATCCTGATGGTGGTGGTGATTTCCCAACTATATACACCTGTCAGAATTTAGAAAACTTGACATTAAAAGTGGTGAATTTTTCTACAGGTAAATTATACTTTAATTTTAAAATGGGAAAACTAGCATAATCTCAGTTTTGTAAAAAGGAAAATATTCTAGAAAGCCATACACAGAAATTTAACAGGTGATAGTTAACGGGTGTTCTTTACCTTCTGTTTTGATCCCCTGAAATTATGTAAATTCTTTTTAGAGTTAATAGATTATTTTGTTAATAGAGTCTGGAAAAATTATTTTAATGTTCATTAAAGAAGAAAGATAACACCCGGTGTTAATGAGTGGATAATAAAATTAGCACCTGTACACCATTAGGAAAAGTTTATATTAATGATATAGTAATATGTCTCAAAAGCATTATAATATGTGTGCCTATTTTGGTATTTCTAGTAGGAGAAGTGAAAGTATTTGTCTGCACATGGATATTCATTGCATTGTTTATAATAGAGAAAACTTTGAAGTCTAAGTGTCTAATATGATAGGAGATTGGTTAAATGAATTATGATATATCAATTCAGTAGTGATTATAATCATGATTATAATGTAGGTGATTTGATATGGAAAGATGTTCAATGATAAAGAAGCATATATGCATTTTCTTTGGTCCTCCCTTCTACTTTACTTTTAATTTTCTGTTGCATTAATGATATCTTTGTTCCTTTTTTATTTTTAGTTTCCTCAGATACTTTGGAATTTATCAATTACTTTTAATTTTTTTTTTAGTGGCTCCCCTTTAAAGATAATTTAGAGAGCTGTAAGAATCTGGGTTGACTGTGATTTTCTCCAGCACTTTGAAGATATCATTCCATAATTTCTCTATGAGTAGGCTGTTTTGGTTTGTTTTGTTTTATTAAACATTTTACTTTGAGGTCATTGTGAGATTGACATGCAATTAGTATAATGATAGAGAGAGATCCCATGTACAAACTTTATCCAGGCTCCCCCAGTGGTAACTTCTTGCAAACTGTAGTCGTTTCACACCCAGGGTACTGAACTATACATCAAGATGCAGAACATTTCCATCACCTTCAGGATCCCTCAAGTTGCCCTTTATATCCACATCCACATCTTTCCTGCTCCACCCCCTTCATAATTCCTTGTAACTGCTAATCTGTTTTCCATTGCTATACTTTTATCACTTAAGAGTGTTACAGAAATAAAGTCATATAGTAGGCAGTCTTTTGAGATTGACTTTTTTCACTCAGCATAATTCTCTAGAGATTCATACATGTTATTTTGTGTATCAATAGTTCCTTTTCATTGCTGTGTAGTATTCCCTGGTATGGCAATCCCAGTTGGTTTAACTATTCACCTGTTGAAAGACATCTGGGTTGTTTCCAGTTTGAGGCTATAATAGCAACTGGCAAGAACATTCCTCCTGCACATGTTTTTGTGTGAAGAATTTTTCATTTCTCTGGGATAAATGCCCAGGAGTGCAGTAGTTTGGTTTTTATCAATCCTCTCAGCACTTTAGATAGACTAATCTCTGAGAGCTAAGAGCTTTCTTCAAGTTTAGAAAATCCACAGTCATCCTCGTTCCTAAAATTGCTTCCTCACTCTGTACTTCATATTTTCCTCTTGGAACTCTGGAACCCCTCAGTGTGTCACGTTTAACTGCTATTTTGTCCGTGTGCTTGAATTCCTCAATTCTATGGTATCAATTTTTTATGATTATTTCCAGTCAAAGATTTTCCTGTGTTTTCAGATTTGAGTTATTTTCAGAATTTCTAATGATTTCCTTCACATATCCTTCTTTTTCTATTTTCTTTCTGCCTGTTTTGTTTCATCATTATATTTTATTTCTTATATGAATAACTTACCTTGTTAATAATTCCAAGTATACTTATTTTAAAGTCATTTTCAGGCATTTCTATTTTTTATTTCACCTTGAATAAATTCCTTTTCCAAATATTGATTTTGTTGGCTACTGATTTTCTATAAGCATTTGAGGTTTTAATCTGCAGACTCGTTTTGAATGGCAATCTCTTATTTTAATTTTTTGTATTTACCTCAGTCTATGAGTCTCACTCTTTCTCTCTGTCCAGATACTTTGTATTTTTCTACTTTCAGGCCCCCAGAGCTCTTAGGCACACAGGCCAAGTCTTACTCAGGTGGCTTAGGGCAGTGTTTCTCAAATGACCTGTGGTGATGGAACGTTTTTTTCCACAGTCCTTCAAGGACTGAAACTTTTGTAAAATTTATTAATTACTAGAAATATCATCCTCATCCTTATCTAGTCTTGTACCAGTGACACAGTCCACAAAATGGTATCAGCTGGGGAACCACACCACACCTTGAGTTATGGCTCTTGGCCAAAGGACCCTGAGGATTTTGTAGATCCAGTCATGGACCCAGCTGCTGTCTTGGTCTGCGAGACTCTGTGTGCTTCCGTCGACTTTTTTTTGGTAATCAGCTTTTGGAAACCACAACCTCAGGAGCAGACATGGTATTTCTTTTTCAGCCTCCTTTTACAAGAAGGGACATCCTATCTGAGTTCCTGATTTCAAAAAGTAAAACTGATTTGGTTCTCATCCTCACTTGAGAAACTTCATAGAAGTCAAAATTCATACCTACAGACCAGTGCATTTATCGCTGCTCATGCCTCTGTGCTTCTGTTCTGGTTCTCGTCTGCAGACATAAGCATGCTGTTTGGAGGAACAGTTATATCATTTCAATCTTCTTATTTTAATTGTGCATACTGTAGCAGATAATAAACAGTTGCTTTCTAATGTTGTTTTCCTTCCTGCTTTATAACAGAACTCCAGTGATGTATCCACTCTCCTATTCAGAGCCAAGTTCTTCAGGGAAGTCTAGCTCCAGTCCCAGATATGGGCAAGGAGAGTGATTAATTTATGTTGGTCATGTGACATATTCTAGCCAATGAGATGGGAGGAGAAATCTGGAGAGAGCCTTTGGGAAAAGTTTCGTCTCCCTTAAAGAGAATCAAAAGCAGAAACAGTCTTATTTTCTACATAAGAATGTTGATGTGAGTGGATGGGTGGTATAGAAGCAGCTATCTTGTGTCCATGAGAGAGTCAACCTGAAGATTAAGATTCACAAATACTTTAGGGGAATTGCTTAATGAATTGGTAAGAATATGTTCTAATTAGTCTATTGATTTTAATTGGTAATAAGAATTTCTGAAGGATCTTCCATTCTAGCCAACATTTTATTTATTCAGCATCTGTTAAATACCAAACTCCACAACAGGAAGCCACGGGGTTATTAAAGAAGGTAACGATGGGGCCTTTCCCCTTAAGGAATCCAGCTAGGGAGACAAGACTTATAATAACGATATACAATAGAATGGCCTGAACACATGAGGAAGACGTACAACAACTTACGTAAGGGGTCAGAAAAAAGAATAAGCACAGTTCTGAAAACATTGTCAATGAATGTTTGTTTACATTGATTGCTTGGTTACCAAATTCTCTGTTGATCAAGGTTAAACCCCACCCCGACCCATACTTGAAAGGTGTAAATGCTGAACTAAGGTAAAACAGATTGTTGAAAAATTTCTCTATGTAATTAGATCAATTGCAGAATTATTTCCAGCTAAACTCAAAGTCTCTAGTTAGCATGTCTTGGAATGCAAGTGAAGCAGTTATCCAATTTGAAGAAATATTCCTTAGGGTGGTGTGTTCATTAAATGTGTAACTTTGTCAGAGCACCACCACGTTACGGATTTTTTTTTACAGCCAAGTGGTGAGAAAAGTACCTTTGCAATAGTTACTCACAACATATAAAGTGAAAATGGTGCGTGTTCTCAAATCTTTACACATTTCTCTGACTGATCATTGGTTCCTCACGAGGCTGGAGGTTCGTGTGAACCATGCCTTCAGGCTACATATGTTAAAGGTTAACAGGAAAATGTGCACCAGAAATCAAATGTAAGAGTCTCTTCGATCAGTTCAGTGGGCCTGCTTATCCAGCTGGATTATTACTGGCTTCTTTACAGCTGAATATGGACCAACCCCCCCCCCCCCCAGTGTTTGTATGGAGAAGAATTACCTGCAGAGCTGACCCATTCTATGGTTGTTTGTGAAAATAAATGTCTACATTTTCGGTCTTTTTCTACACTATTTACAGAGGAGTGTGATACTTTTTTTGTTTAGAAAATTGTTATTATTTTAAAACTAGAATAGAATAAAAAATTAAATATATAGGCAGCTACACAGGGATGAACGTCTACCTCATGTATAGGCAGAAATGTATTTTAAGTCAAATATCTTTACATCAAAGAGATTTGCCAGCTGGAGCCAGCAACCACCTGATTTTCAGCAGCTTTCACTACGTCAGAAAACAGACAATAGGCAAAGCATCCTTCTGAAGATCTGTGCCCTGGAAGCTGAGCTGTCGGCGACTTCGCTAATCAATTACCTTTGTCTGTTCAGCAAACCCAGAGTGTGCCTTCAGCCCTATTGGCACGGATGCCAAGACTGGAAGCAACTGAACAGGAGAGCAAAAAAGGAAAATCAAGTCTGAAAACCCACCCAGGCCAAAATCTAGAGAAAAATGATTCTTTACAGAATTGATAATCTGGCAGGAGTGGCAATTGGTATCATCACTTCAAAGTGTGATTAATTTGAGCACATCTTCTAAAATTAAAAGCGGGCTCTCCCTATGTTACAGGAATTCACTTCTCAGTATCCATCCTCAAAAAATACATTTACACAAAACCATGTGCAAGAAGTTCACTGTAAAAAAGTGGGTAATGAATTAAGTGTCAACCAACACAAGAATGGTTAAATAAGCAGGTAAATATAATGAAGTGAATCAGCATATGTCAACATGGGGTCTTCTTTAAGACTCAAGGCTGAGTGGAAAATTAAAAACTGATTTCAGAGTAATATACACAGCTGAACACTCTGTGTGTTAAATCAATCCATCATAAAACAATACAATTTCTTTTCCAGGAGTGCATTATTTCTCTATATGCAAATTATGGAAGAAGATTTGGAAGTTGACATCCCAGACTGGTTAACAGTGACTACCTTTGTGGAGGTAAGAGGAGACCAGAATTTAAGAGAAAGTGTTTTAAAAGGACACTGTACCTTTATTTGTAAGGTTGTGATTACACATATCCTTCATTTTAATATATATTATACATACGGCTTATAAAATTAAAATAAACCAATGGAAAACAATGCAACTCTGTGTGCTTCAAGTCTAAACTCATCCAATATATAAGTAGGATTTGTTCAAAATTCTTTGAGATTTCTCTTTCTTGAGTTGATGTCATGATTCTGAGCATTGAAGATTCTTAGAAAGAGGCAAGAGTGATACAATGAAAGCTTCTTCCCACCCCTCTTTTCATGCCTGCAGAGGGGCACAATCAAACTATTCTGCAGAAATTAGGGTGGCCGCATTGATCTCTGCTTCTTCAGTACCTCTTAGCTTTGAACCACGTCTATGTTGTATCACATAAGCCTTCATCACTCACTTCAAATCGCCTAAATCAACAATGGATTCTTGAAGCATCCATCACTGTATTGTGATGGAACAGGCATGACGCACAGGCCAAGCTGGCAAAGAGTGTTAAGGAATGTTGGATAGACCAGAGGTCTATGGGTTGCACTTGGAATTCTCCAGCCCCTCCCATGGGAAATCATGCCAGTGGATCACAGATGCACTGGCAAGAGACCCAAGGAAAATATGAGACCGTCAGGAGTTATTGGGAAGAGGGGAGCTCTCTTTCCCTGGAGTTGCTGAAACTGTTGGTGGCCATGCTGTTACTGCAAGGGAAGAGATGTTTGAAAATGGAGCCAAAAACAACAGAAAAATGAGACATGGTAAAGAAGAAAACATTCTCAGTAGCACTGATTTGCTCTTGGGAATCCAACCATGCCTTGATGTAGAAACACCCATGAACTTGTTAAATCATGTGAGCCAATAATTTCCCTGTTAAACTTAATCCTTTGCCCCCAGATGTGTCCTGTCTAATACCTCCATCCTATTGAGACCAGCTCATAGATCTCTGAGGGCCGATGATAAGCGAGAGTGGAGGGTGAGGGCCACTCTCCCATGCTTTGTTTTGAGTCGGTGGTGGGCCTGGACCAAGTTTTTGATCTCCAGGGATTGGAAGCATACAAGACTTCTTTAGGGAAGGGGAAGTTGTCAGAGTCAGAAGGGCTATTCAGAGGGGAGCTTTCTGAACAAAGCTGGGGATGCCATTCTCAGTGAATCTGGCAAAACTAAGGTCCGTGGAGATTCAACCCAGACAGATACCAGGGAGCCAAAGTATATGACTTGTCATAGTCAGTTTATATTTAATCCAAGAGGAATTGAGCTCCTACCTCCACAACCTTGGTTCATCTCCCCTGCTCAATGAAAGTCTCTCTTACCCTTGGGTAGAATAGACTCTAGTTTTAGAAAACATTTTCATACACCATATTGCAGGTGATCCTTATAGCTGGTTGTAAAAGAGCCTGGTAGGGAATGAGAAGCTCCCTTTTACAAATAAAGAAACCGAGGTCCAGTGGTTTTCCTAAGGTCCCCAATTAAAACCCTCCCATAACAACCATCTATATTTAAATGGCATCTACACACTTGTCCATGGCCTGCTTGGCTTTTTCTCGTCTGGTCCCTGTCTATTCCTCCCTGTCTCACCGTACCTCTTATCCCTGGAGAAGCAGCCCTTCTGCTCTGCATCCACCAGCGCCAGCAGATTTATTGCCTTGATTTATTGCCTTGATGTTTTGCTCTCCTGATTTTTACCTGGCTGGCTCTCCCTCACTTTCCAGATCTCAACTCAAATATTGTTTTCTCAAAGAAGCTTCCCTATAGCGCTACCCAAAGTAGTTTCCTCCCGTCACCCTGTATCGCATCACATCACATTTGGTATTTCCTTTACAGCTCTCACCATCATCTGAACACATCTTGTTCTTGCTGTTGTTGCTGTTATTGATTGGTGTGTTATTAGGGTTCTACCAGAGAAACAGAACCATAGGATATATGTACTGGCATATATATATATACATACAAAGGGGTTTATTTCACAGAATTAGCTTATGTGATTGTGAGGGCTGGCAAGTCCAAAATCTGTAGAGTGGGCCAGCAGGTTGGAAACTCTTAGGCTGGAACTAACACTGCAGCCCACATTTTCTTCTTCCTCGGGGAAACCTCAGTTTTGCTATTATGGCCTCTCAATTGATTGGGTGAGGCCCACCCAGATTGTCAAGAATAATTTCCTTTAATTAATGTCAACTGACTGTAGGTATTAACTGATTATAGGTATTAACCACATCTACCAAATACTTCACAGCAACGCCTAGGTTAGTGTTTAATTGAATAACCGTGTACCATAAACTTGCCAAGTTAAGACATGAAACTGGGGGCTCCACCATCACATCTGGGGGCTTATTTATTGTTCTTCCCCCTTGGGAAAGTAAGTTCCATGAGAAGAGAAGTCTTGTCTATCTTGTATCCCTAAGTACCTTGTTGCGTAAGTGATTGAGTGGCAGGCAGCCATTTTCCTCCAGATGGTCCAGATAAACCCAGGTGACATCTCAGGGTGGCCACAAGGTGGCATCTGCTGGAGGGTTCCTGAACAGCTGCCCACTAATCCTTAACGCAAAAGAAACTGAAATTTGGTGCCAGGTCGCCGAACATCTCATGGTAGTCCTGGCCAGCTGCCATGTGGGTCCTGCTTTACCCTCAGTGAGTAAAGATGTACCTCTGCACTCCCAGCTTTGGACTCCTCAACCTCGCTCAAGAAGTGCTCCCAAGACAAAAATCAGAATTCCTCAGAAAGCCTGCCCGGGTGAAGTCCTGAAAGCAGCCTTTAAAGATGTCAGGCTATAGACCCAGGTTCATGTGGGGAGTGAAAGCAACTAGGGCGCTCCTTAGATGGGGCCAAGAGCAGCTGCTTCAAACCAGGGCATCTGATAAACCATTGAGTAATGATAGGTCCCTGCTGGCAGAAAGCTCTCTGCCCTTCACAGTGGCAGTGGTACCACTGAGCCATTTTGAGGACCCTCCCCCCAGCGGGAGGGGAATCAAGAGAGGGCTGTGCCCTGCTGAGGCAGGTATGAGCGTCTTCAACATCTGTAATACATTTATACTATTATTATTATTACTGATTTAGATGTTATACATCTTCCCCAATAGATTGTAAACACCTCGAGAAGAAGCAATTGCACTGTTTCCTTAAACGTTCGATCATAGCTGGAACAGTGCTTGGCCATGGTAGGCACTCCGTCGACATTTGAAGAAGGGTAAAAGGGGGGAAGGAGTGAAGGGAGGGAAGGGAAAAGGGAGGGAGGGAGGGAGGAAGGAATCCATTACTATTCACTGAACCAGCCTTAGAGGCTTAGGGGCACCTGAAATCAGAGCTCTGTGGAGGGCAGAGAGGCTAGGTGTCAGGCTGGCTTTCAGTCCCCACATCCAGGAACTTTTTCCTCTATTACTGAGTCAAAATGTTGCTGTGGGGCGACAACATGACCAGAATCATCAAAAACTAACTAAGCATTAAGCTAGATTGATGAGTTTACAGTGAATCTGGATGTTGTCGTCTTTTGGGTTTTCATCACAGGGGTCAGAGATAACCCGGTGACACTGATTGTGATGGGGCAAGAGGAGGGGTGCACAGAGAAAGAGATGGAAGCGGGGTGTCCTGGTTACTGGTCCCAGTTCTGCACCAATGATTATTGGGCAAACCTCTTTCTCTCCGTGCCTGGAGTCACATCTTCAAAATTAAGGGGATGGAGAAAATCAGTGGCACTCAAACTTTATTTTTAAGCAGTGGAATCTTACAAGGAATCCCAAAATATAAAACCAGAGCAGTAGAACTTAATTGGTATATGCATATTATATATTCAAATGTATGACATTTACTTATACAGATATGAACAATAATATGCCTTGGTATAAACCAACTATTAAAATTGGGGGTAATGAAAGAAACAGGCAGCTTTATATCTACTCTAATCATCTGATTTATTTTTAATTTTTGTTTTCATGGCAAAACAAGGAGATTCTCACAGACAAGCACTTGCAAATGGTAAATGCTCATTTTTCAATCTCAGAATCTTGTTTTATCGAAATGGCAAGTTAAGCCTTATTCCAAGGTCTTCAGAGAAGTGAGTTAGCCTGGCAACACAATTTACCATCTTTGGGGTTACCAACAGGCTAAGATACGTTTTATTAACTCATAAGCAGCTGAATTTAAAAAATTTCCACAGTATGGTTAACAGATATCCAAAAGAATGGTTTCAGATCCTTTGAAACACCTTCAAGTAAACAATCTGAACAGCATTAGGCTGGAGGATTTCTACAGGTACCTCTGTCTCTAAAAGGCTCTAAGTCTGAATATGTATTTGTTGAGCACATACTATACCATGTGCTAGTCCCCAGCAACAGAGGTGATTATGACCCAGAACATTTTTCAGATCTTTCACTGGAAGGTGTTTTCATATATTATTTTATTTCATCCCCTCCCCCCAAACCTGTAATGCACATACTATTATTTCCTTGTTTTATAGACAGGGAAACTGAGGCTTAGAGAAGTTAACAATTTTCCCAAGGACAATAGTTAGTAAGTGTCAATACTGGGACTCAAATCCACATCTGTCCACTCTGGATTTCTTGCTCTTAACCATTTGGTAACATTTTTCTAGTTCTTTAACCCTTTGGTTCGGAGCAGAACTGGTCCTGGCCACTTCTGGTCCAGGAGGAAGAGGGGGTGACACCCCAGCCATCTGAGGAGGCTGGTGACTGGACTTCTGTGGGCCCTTGATCCCCTGGTTTGCTCTGATAATACTTCTCTCCTAACAGCTCAGCAGCCAGCCCCACCCGGGCTGCTGGCATGGCTGCCAGGTTTCCTCCGCAGGGAGAAAGAACGCCTCCCATTAGCAAGCGCTGCAGCTTGGAGATCCCTGGGATGGGAAGCATCTGTTGCTGCTCCCATTGTTCCAGCTGAGAGCACGCTAATTGTCCTCTCCAAAGTTGGACTGTAGTCTCTTGCCAGAGGGAAATTATGGACCCTTTTTCAGCAGGCGCACTGTCCTTTCCGCAGCTGTCAGCTGAGTGGCCCCAGGAGGAACAGGCTGATTCGGAGGGGAGGGAGGATGGAGGCCTATCATGCATCCTGATCTATACAGAGAAGGAAAGTTAGCACAGCCCTGGGAGAAAGCAGGGCACCCACCAGACGCAGGCAGGCTGGCGACAACCTTTCTTGACCATTCCACTTGACCCCCTGGCATGAGTGATGGCTTGTGGTGCTGTTGGATAATTCAGGGGCTCAAATGGAGGTAGCAGCATGGAGTAAAGAGTAGTAGAACAGGCGTGGGGGTCAAACTAAGCGGGCTCAAATCCCAGCTTTGCCACTCATTAACTATGACCTTGGGCTTCCCTGGTGGCGCAGTGGTTAAGAATCCGCTTGCCAATGCAGGGAACATGGGTTCGAGCCCTGGTCCGGGAAGATCGCACATGTCATGGAGCAACTAAGCCCGTGCGCTGCAACTACTGAGCCTGCGCTCTAGAGCCCGTGAGCCACAACTACTGAAGCCCACGCACCTAGAGCCCGTGCTCCGCAGCAAGAGAAGCCACCGCAATGAGAAGCCCACGCACCGCAACGAATAGTAGCCCCCGTACCGCAACGAAGAATAGCCCCCGCTTGCAGTAACGAAGACCCAACTCAGCTAAAAATAAATAAATAAATAAATAAATTTACTAAAAAGCCCCACAAAACTATGACCTTGAGAAATCACTGTCACTTCTTTACCTTACTAGGAAACTGGGAGGAGTACAGAAGCTAATTAAAAAACATAAAATATCTAGCAGAGGTTTGGGGTATAGCCAGTGCTAATAAATATGATTTATTATTATTATTATTATTACTGTTGTTATTATTGTACCTCTAAGTATTTAATCACCTGTGTGGAGACAGTCTACATACACAAGGTCTCCTAAGTAAGGAGGTAAAAGGAGTATACAGAAACAGAATAGTAGTATTCATATAGATTCAAAAATATTTTAAGAAGTCTTTTTAAAAGTTTTTTAAATTTTTAATAAAATTTTTAAAGGTTACACTCCATTTACAGTTATTACAAAATATTGACTATATTCCTTGTGTTGTACAATACATCCTTGTAGCCTATTTTACACCCAAGTACTGGAAACCAGTCCCAATGTTCTGAAATATAGGCACCATCTATACTAGCAAACAAAACTCTGTAATAAAACACAACTTTTAAGCAAAAATAAAATTTTAAGTCACTTACTATGTTTCAGGTATGTGTTGGCTGTTAAGCTTCTAGCTGCCAGCAAGATGACCCGGCCCTTCTAGGAAGTCTCGTAGGATGGGTGTTCTGAACTGGAGTAGCAGCCAGTGTTGGAAGAAGTTGCTGGAAGCTTTGGCAAACTGTTGGAAGGCACAGAGCCTCGAGCCACATCATGGCTCCAGGGTTACCATTTCTGCATGGATCTCTTGGGTCTCAGCGCCATATGACAATGCAACAGGAAGAGCGCAGGTCTGGGGATGAGCCTTGCCCACCCCTAGCCCAGTTCCAACACTCCCGGGTTGTGAGACTTTGGCAAGTCCCTTCTTCTTTCTTGCCCCCATTTAGCTATAGCACAAGGATAATAATTGCTGACTCACCTACAACGCAGTGGTGCTGCCAGGAGGGACCAAGCAAACCAACCACCCTGTGAATGTCTTTGGAATCCAAATGAAAGGTGTTATCACCATTATCTTTCTTCTCTTAGAGACTCCAATACCTTGGGTATTGTCCAATTCCCCAACGTGAAGATTCCTATTTTGAATTGAATTTATAAGAATTTGTGAGTTTGGTTCCTAAACACACACGCGCGCGCACACACACACACACCATCCCTAAAGAGCATATAATATCCTGGGTCAGACATGCTCATCACAATCATGTCCTTCCATCTAAGGCAGAGAAAGGAGATGTACCCATGTTACCTCTATGTTGTTTTTGATCTGGCCCCCAAATACCCCAGGATCAGACTTAAACGGCAAATACTTCCAAGAGAGGAGCATATCAAGCTAAATTCACCATGTCTACAAATGAACTGTTATCTAATCATATCATTGCAGACCTACCGGGAGGCCCAGTGTTCCTCTGTACTGCCTCACCGTGGGTCAAAGGAGAACATGAGGCCTGGAGGGAAAAAGCCATAGACACTCAACAAATATTTCTCATGCTAGGAACTA
The DNA here is from genome assembly GCF_009873245.2 of Balaenoptera musculus. Classification (NCBI taxonomy): domain Eukaryota; kingdom Metazoa; phylum Chordata; class Mammalia; order Artiodactyla; family Balaenopteridae; genus Balaenoptera; species Balaenoptera musculus. The sequence goes on along the minus strand of NC_045803.1, from coordinate 27,935,937 downwards.
TATTGGTGTTAGAAGCAGAGTGGAGCGCAAGACAGACGAATGTCATTTTATGCATCATAGAGCTTAGTGTCTAGAAGAGAAAAGAGATCATTGAAATATTCCCACAAATGTATCATTTCAGACTGTGGTGAGGGCTCTGAAGGTAAAGTACAGGGTGTTAAAAAAAAAAGTGCAGAGAGATTGGGAGGAGCCTCGTAAGCAGCAACAAGAGGGGTTAAATTAAAAAGGAAAAAAGAAAAACACTATTTAACCACAGTCAATGAAATTAGATAAAATTATCTGCTTGTCTTTATGAAAAGATCTAATGCTGCCCTTTACAATAAAGGCTTGCAAGATACAGTAAAATTAATTTTATGTTGGGCTGCCAGGTGCTGTTATGAGAGCATGTTTTTTTTTTTTTTTTTTTTTACTTTTTTGGGGGGTTATTTATTTATTTATTTATTTATTTTATGGCTGTGTTGGGTCTTCATTTCTGTGCGAGGGCTTTCTCTAGTTGCGGCAAGCGGGGGCCACTCTTCATCGCGGTGCGCGGGCCTCTCACCATCGCGGCCTCTCTTGTTGCGGAGCACAGGCTCCAGACGCACAGGCTCAGTAATTGTGGCTCACGGGCCTAGTGGCTCCGCGGCATGTGGGATCTTCCCAGACCAGGACTCGAACCCGTGTCCCCTGCATTGGCAGGCAGATTCTCAACCACTGCGCCACCAGGGAAGCCCGAGAGAGCATGTTTATGTAAGCAGTCCCAGGGCTTCAAACATTGAGTTGTAAAGGCCGAGTCTCAGGAGTGGCTTAGTGAGGAAAAACTCAAGTCCCGGCATCCCCCCTGGGGCTAAGTCTCAGCAAGCTTTATGGCTGGACACCCTGTTGGGTGTTTTTCCTTAGATAGTCCCTCCTGACAACACGTGGCAGAGCCCTGAATGAGAAATGGTATGATCTGTCTTTGGGTTTTTACTCAGCAGCAAGGTGGAAGGGAATTGGGAATGTCTGTCTTTACTCAAAAACTAGGTGAGAATAGTTCCTATATAGAGAGACACAGATTGGACTTTCTCCAGTTCCTGAATAAGAGGAAGCAGGCTCGTTGCAGGGAAGAAGAAAAGGAGCTCAATCAAGCAGGCTTGATTGGAAGAAATTGGGACAGTATTTGAAGTGAGGACTCCCTGTTCCAACCAAGTCCTGGTGTGGACTTGTTGTGAGGAAGCTACTTTTCAGCCGTGGCTGCATTTGCCTGCTTCCCTTGCATCTAGATGGGATCATGAAATACCACCAATAGAATAGGACCAGAAGTCCTAAGTGACTCAGACCACTGACCTTGAGAAGCAAGTGTGCCTGTACCACCTCCCCGCTCCTTTCCCTTTCCACTAGCTTCCTGCAGAAGAGCGCAGTCACCTAAAAATCACATTAGGGATGACAGAGCCACAATGTGGAAGGAGCCTGGGTCCTGGCGTCACCACTCGGAGGTGAGCTAACTGCCAATTAGGAAGATCCATTTTGGACATTATGTGAGTGAGAAATCAACTTTTATTTTGTTAAGTTGTTATATTGGGGAATTTTTTTTAGAGCAGCTAGTATTACCCCAATGGTATTATCCCAACCCTGGGATTGGGACTAGTACCTTTTCTTTACATCCCTTAATATGTAGCAAATATGTTGTTGCTATCCCTACTATGCCCATTGGAAATATTGTTAATTGATTATAGCTTTTTTAATCAGTCTTTATGTGGTCTCAGAAACCTTCTTAACACTGTAGTTATTACCAAATTTTTGAAGTTGCACTCAGAATAACATTTATTTGCTATTACAGCATGACTATAAGCTTCTTAAGATAAGGGTTTAATATCCATCACTTATCACATGGCCAGCACATAGCAGCAGCTCAAAAATGTTTGCTAAATGAATGAAGGAAGGGTAGATGTTCTGCAAAGAAGGTCTACAGTATTCTTATATATTTACAATTTTCTTTAGGCCAAAGAGCTACCAAAAAAGGGAGAGCCCTAGAGATAATTATTAGGGTAATTCAGCTCAGGTATTAAGAGTCCTGGTAGACTTGTGGAGTAGCCATCCCAGGATGGAAGGTCTGTATTCACAGATAATCTCTCACCTCTGTATTTTACCTTACCTGCATAGAAAAAGCAATCAAATTGTTCAGATCTGCTTGGAGCTCCAGTGTCAGGAGAGGTGAGGGGAAAATTTCACACTACTGTTTAGATGGTATCTTGAATATTATAGCCAGTCAGATGTTTACCTGCAGAGTCTGCCAAGAATCTATGTGAACAGCAGTGAGGATGGCCATCCCTTTCCTTTGCATCACCAACTCCAATAGCAGGACTCCTGCATCCATAATTTCATTTGATCATTGTTTAAGTAAAGAAAGCAGAGGGGAATTTACCCATTTCATGGATGAAGAGAGAATCCTAGAGGGACTATAACTTGACAACATCATAAAATATTAAAGATAAGCTCAGATCCAGAACCCAGGACTCAAAATTTCATCCATCCATTCATTCATTGCTTCATTCAGCTAATATTCACTAAGTACTTATTTGTCATGCACCATGAGCCCCTGGGTCTTGCTTACCACAACCTCTTATCATTCTTCCACAACACAGACTCATATTTCTTCTTCACACTTGGTATTTTATAGAGTATAGTCCTTTCCCTTCCACACTATCAGACTGTTAAGGTCAAAGTAGTGAGAGGAGTGTCACATGGCAAGACAGTATTGGACCCTGCTCTTGGAAACATGCAGAGTCTAGAATTTGACTGGAAGTAACAGAGAGATGGCTTGAAGTCTTTGATTTCAGTTCCCAAGGGCCTGAAAGCATTCTCTCGGTGCCTTAGCCTGGGCTTCAGAGTTACAATTTGAGAAATGTAGCTTTCAGCTTAGAGCCTGGATCCATAAAGACCACAATCCAGCTTTGCTGGCCGTCAGCCATCAGAGCATCTGAGATAGACGTGGAACCAGCCTGCTTGGTCACTTCCACAGACACTGGGAAACCCAGATGCAGATGCCAGCTTCCAGCCCAGGGTGCTCCCATCAAAGCAAGAAGGCTCTTCCCAAGACCTTCAGTGGGGGCCAAGGATGACTAGTTATGACCAGTTCCTTCGACCCCTGCTAGACCTGCATGGCTGTCAATTCCTTAACTTATCCTTAGAGGGAAGTAGGAATTCTCCTGGAAGGAGCATAGTGATGTCATAAGGAGAAAATTAATTATCATAGGGGAAAAAGGTATTCGTGATCTCAGAGCACATAAGGGTATTTTTTTTTTAAGTCCTTGGAAAACTCACTTTTACAGTCCTCCGAGACTGTTCTTTTACTTCACTCTCCCCTACTTCCCATAAGGTATTCTCCACTCCACTCGTCCCAAACTCTCCAATACACCAGTTTTATTCCTGCTTCCCCAACATCTCATCAACAATCTGAAATGCATCTTTCCTTTCTACCTGTTTAAGCAAGTCCTGCTCACTCTTCGAAGTCAGATTCAAGTTTGACAATGGAATCACTTCTTTCCCCCCAACTTTCTATGGTCTGGAGAGAGGGGCCCACACCACAACATTCATCACGGCTCCCTCTGTTTCTCTTTACGTGTGTCGATCCCACATTTCCTCTGAGATTATACGCCTTGTGCGGTACAGGCAATCTATCGCGTACTCTTTCGTGTATAAACCTAACACTCCATTTTTAAAAACTTAAATGTTGTTCTTGCTGTTATTGTTTTTCAAGCATTGGGTGAGGCCTTTGGTCTCACATAATAGATGCTGTATTCTAAAGAGCTAATCCAAATTTGGGGTCGAAGTGGATTTGCCATCTGCTATGAACAGTTTTAAGTAGATGAGACTGCCATGCGGGAAAGACTTTGGGGCATGGGGACAACCTCCCAAGGAGGTCCTGCATATACATCTGGGGATTAGCAATGGTGACATCTTTGAAAATGAGGTGACCCAAGAGAAAGTCAAGGAATTCAGCTTCCTCCTCTCTCAGTAACTTTTGGAAATCTTAGAGAAGAGACGGCATGCAGGTGAGACCCAGATCAAAAGGCCAGGCTTCCCAGATGAACATGCAGGCTTGTTGGGGAGGGAACACTGGTAATTGGAGAGGGGACACATATGCCCCCTGTCCCGACCCACTTGTGAAAGACCCTGTATCAATTGCCCCAGTTTTCTCACCACATCCCACCCCCTCCAAAGCTGGCCGAGAGCCAGGCAGACCTCCAACATTAAGACTGGCGAATGAGATCCGAGCCTTGATCTCCCCCTCCCCACCTCTTTGAGCGAGGATTTTGGTGCCAGCACCATATGTTGAAAGGGCCCAAGCACAATCCTATTACCATTGCAGGAGGCATTAAATAATTATATGAATTTACCTAAATATGGAAAAAAGTCTTTACAAATCAGGGACACTTGGCCCATTTTCCGGCTGCACATTTTTCTCTTGGCATGGCGCACTGTCCTGTTGGATTCCCATTGCTACTTGGAGTGTTTCCTTGAATTGTTGGGCACATAGCTTCTCTTGTTCTGTTTAATTTTCTCAAAGCTCGTTCTGTATGCTGGCTACAAACTTATTATATGGGAAAAAATGGCCACAAAGGTATGGATTGTGCTGAAGTGTACCCTGAGGGGGAGTGCATGTAAATAGTAATTTCTCGTATATGAAACCTTCCAAGGGGCGGTCTTTCATAAGATTGCTTTACAAAAAAGGCTGAAGGAATGGAAAGGGGAAGAAAGGAGAGGGCAGGAAAGGATTAAAAAGGGAAAAGGAAATGGGTTATGTCATGGAGTTAGAGGTAGGCCATCTGGGTTCCATGCGTCTGAGGACCACGAATGGGACTTTTCTTTGGTGGACTTTCCATGGAAACACCTCTTCTTTAGTCTGTATTTTCACTGTCAACGAAATCATGTTGACAGTGAGACGTGTCTAAATCATGCGCCTTTACCGTTTACTGTGGAATTGGAGGGCTGACATGAGGGTCCTACCTACATAGCTCTGCCCCCCTTGAAACAGCCTGTCCTCACAGGAAGGCCAGAGTGACTGTCACCCACACAACCCAACTGGAAAGGCCAAGGAAAGGGAGATCCTGGTCCCTTACAAGTTCTCTGATCCAGGAACTGTCCGGGATTCCCTTCCTTGGAATAAGGGCTTCTAGAAGATGCTTATCAAAGGCTCTGTGAAGGTCCAAGGTTTTTTCTTTTGTTTCTAGCCCACTGAAGAAAGACTTTTAATTTTTTTCCATCACAGCACTTGGATTCCTGTTACTTTCTAGTCCTGTCTCCTTGTGGACCAGTAACCAAGAGTGAGTGAGGACCAGTCCACAGCCTACCCCTTGAGTAGCTCTCTTCTAAACCACAGGGAGATGGGATGCAGTTAAAATGGGCCCTTCTGAGAGTTGTGTCCATTGATGTTGGGTGTAGGCTGTCACACCTTTGTCAGAGCAGAGACATAAAATGAGTAGCTGGGGACCCAGAAGATGAACCTCCCCAGCCTCACAAGTTTACAGAGGACCCACCTAGCCTGAAAAGAGTGCTGACTACCACCAGCCCTCGCCGCAGTCTCTGAGGTCTTGGGGGAAACTAGTCTTCAGATACGGCCAGGGTAGCTGTAGAAGCCTAAGCACGAATTTTTAAGGTAATGTGTGTGCCTTTTTAAATGGTATTAATATGTGGTTAAGACAATAGTGAAAAGATGTCAGAGGAAACAAAGAAAGGTGATTTTTTTTTTTTTGAAGAGTGCGTGCATTTTTTTAAATTTTATTTATTTATTTTTTAAAATTTATTTATTTATTTATTTTTGGCTGTGTTGGGTCTTCGTTTCTGTGTGTGGGCTTTCTCTAGTTGCGGCAAGCGGGGGCCACTCTTCATCGCGGTGCGCGGGCCTCTCACTATCGCGGCCCCTCTTGTTGCGGAGCACAGGCTCCAGACGCACAGGCTCAGTAGTTGTGGCTCTCGGGCTCTAGAGTGCAGGCTCAGTAGTTGTGGCTCACGGGCCTAGTTGCTCTGCGGCATGTGGGATCTTCCCAGACCAGGGCTCGAACCCGTGTCCCCTGCACTGGCAGGCAGATTCTTAACCACTGTGCCACCAGGGTAGCCCCAAAAGATGATTTTTTAAGTTCCTAACTTCCCCTCCCAAAAGCGGTGCCGGTCCCACCTCACAAAATATTTACTGTTCTGAAGTCAGGGTCCGGCAGGGCCTCTGCCTCTAGACGTTATGAAAGATGCAATTTTCCTAACTTCGCCACCCTCCTTCCTGCTCCCGTCCAGCCTGTTCTATACGTGACTTCTCTCTCTTCCCTGCTGTTAATTCCAGGCGTTAGGCTGATGCCATTTCCTCGACAGTCTGGCAACGTGCAATTCATCACCTGTGAGCTTGTTAAAAATGCAGAATCTCAGGCCGTGCCATGCCCCCAACCTACCTCAGATCCCACATTTTAACAGCATCCTCAAGTGGTTTCCATCCACACGCTTCTCTTGGAAGCGATGACAGTGACGTGACATGACACGTGCATTCAGTTCTACCCTCTGACATGTGGGAGATGGTATAGGCAGGACAACCTAAGGGAGTTGAGGGACAGGAGACCAATAAGGTAAGACTAAGGGCTAGAATATCAGAAAGCTACTATCATCCCTAGACCTGAAGGGGCAAAGAGAGGAAGTCCCAGCATCCCAGAAGCTGTAGGAGAGAACCCCTGACGGAGGCTGGGGTGTCTTATGAAGGGTGTGGCCTTCAGTAGAGGAACAGGGGAACATACACCCTTCCAATCCTGGGGAAATAAATGCCCCAACCTCTCTCTTCTTTCCCCCTCTCGCTGCTGACAATGTCTCTATTAAATGTTGAATTGTGTCCCCCAAAAGATATGTTGAAGTCCTAACCCCCAGTACCTCAGAATGTGACCTTATTTGGAAATAAGATCATTGCAGATGTAATTAGTTAAGATAAAGGCATACTGGAGTAGGGTGGACCCTTAATACAATGTGACTGGTATCCTTATAAAACCAGAAGATGCACAGAGACAGACAGACACAGGGAGAAGATGGCCATTTGAGGATGGAGACAGAGACTGAAATAATGATCTTCAAGCCAAAGGTTGCTGGCAAGTGCCAGGCACTGGAAGAGGCAAGGAAGGATTCTTCCCTGCAGGTTTTGGAGGTAACAAGCCCCTGCTGCCACCTAGATTTTGGACTTCCAGACTCCAGAACTGTGTGACGATAAATGTGTCTTGTTTTCAGCCACTCGGTTTGTGGGGCTGTGTCACTGCAGCCTTAAGAAAAGGATAGAGTCCCCAAATGGAAGGCAGAGAACAAGAGAACCAGTTAATACGAGGGTGGAAAAAATAGAGAAGGAATCTGGAGGAACAAACAACGAGTGTCCAACAGACAGGAGCTATTGGAGTAGACTGATAGAGGAACTTCCCTGGCGGTCCTGTGGTTAGGACTCCACACTCCCAATGCAGGGGGCACGGGTTCGATCCCGGGTTGGGGAACTAAGATCCCACATGCTGCATGGCGCTGCCAGGAAAAAAAAAAAAAAAAAAAAGAATAGACTGATAGAAAACTATTAGGTTAAAAGAAAAAACACAAAATTCTCCTTTCGTAAGAGTTTCCAAACCTGGCTGCTGCTGGCTCCCTTCCCTGGCCGCAGTATCTGAGCATAAGGCCAGCATGCAGAGGGGATAAGACATTGAGAGTGAGATAGCAGATGATAAACCTGATGGCTTAATTTAAGCTCTTGATCCAGCAATACGTGAAGCCTCTCTCCTTTTTGACTTGATCTGCTGTCTCCAAAGACCTAAATGCCAGAGAATGGTAATATACTTTACTTACTTTCATGAGTCCTTCTGGCTAATCTTGATATCTTTCCTGAGGGAAAGAAAGCAACACCTTCCAGGCAGGAAATTTGTTAGGAACAAGTCCGTATGAAACAAACAAACAAACACTTCTTATAAAACCAAACATATAGTTCCTTGCAGATCCTTTTTATGAAAAATCAGAAACAGACTAGATGCCCAACGTAAGGGGATTAGGCAAATGAATTTTCTACATCCATTCAATGAAATTCTATTTAGGCAGAAATTATGACATGAGAAGATAGTTTTTGAGATGTTCTCCGCAGGACCCCAAGGTTTTTCCTCAGAACCCCTCACAGATGGAAGGTGTGAGTGAATACACTGAGCTATGGATATCATAATTCTGATTTAACTGGAATATTTTATTTTGACCTGTTTTTATCCTTTTGGCTTTCAGATAGGATTTCCATTGAATGAAGCGTTCCAGGCAGCACCCATTAAGTATGTCAGTTGGGTTGAAGATATCCATTGTTTACCTTTTATGCACATGGGTAGCACTAGGGAAATCATAGGGCAGAAGAGTCCAGGTTTGATGAGGAGAAGATCTAAGAAAGATTGTGGCTGGCTCATGACTCAGAGCTCATGTAAAACTGATCCACGTGGGTGAAGAGGCCAAGTGCAGAGAGGAGAGACCCTGACTCGGAGCAGGGAGATCTGGGTTCTCGGCCCCATGGTGTCACCAGCAGGCAATGTGCTGGGCTGTGGTTTCCTTGTCCTTAAAGGTCAAGGGCTCCACCTGGATGATCTCTTATGTTCTCATGGACACACCAATGTTCTTTAGTACTATGGAGAACCTTGTGTAATGTCAAAGAAAAAATTTCCCAAAATACCCACACTCATTGTCTGCATATCCATGCCTAATTTCAACTTTTCTTTTGTATTTTCTGCTCTTTTCCTAGACATGAACCAGATATGTGGATAGAAATAGTCTGCGACAGATACAACATTGTATTTAATCTCCGTATATATCTGTATCTCTACATATCTATATCTATCTATCTCCATAGCGTCTATAGAGAAAGAGCTTGAGAGAGAGAGAGAGATTATCTATATCTATGTATCTATATCATCTATCTATCTATCTATCATCTATCTATCTATCTCTCAAGAGAATAGACAGTTTTCATCCATTTTCGTAGGATGGTAGCGCTGGGAGAGGTGGTAAACTGTAGAGTCAAGCCTGTTCATTCCTCATGAAACTGATGCTCAAAGAGAGGGTATGACATGACCAAAGATATACAGTTAGTTGATATCCAACCCCCAACTAAACCCCAAGATTTTAAAGTCAAAATTAACAGCTCTTCACACTACAGGTGTTAACTTCACACTATACCCTAACATGTACCTGCTGTACTTTCTGAGGTCTTGAAGAGGGAAAAAAACAAAAACAAAAAAAACCTGTCTCTGAACTTCTGCTCGCCTAATGAACTCATCCGATTTACCAGATGTACGAAAGTGAAACAAATCTGATGCACAGTCCATTTAATCCTGCATCTTTCTTGGCGGCAGCCTCTGAAACAGCGGGAGGACAGTATTCCAGCCTGCAGTGGTGTTACGGATCACAACGGAAGCATACTGTCATCAGATTAATTTTGCAACGCTCCTACCCCCAACCACAAAATCCTGAGAGAATGAGTGTCAAATACACTTAATAATTGCATAATTATGACATCTGTTACTCTCCAGCACCTCTTAGTGGAAAATTAACTGAAGAAATAGCAGGTTCAAAGATGTGTTAACACTCTGATAGCAGATTTAATTGAAATATGACGGGGGAGGATAATGGAGATTAAATTAAGCTCTCAGATAATCATCTGACACAAAGATAATTGAGCCAGCCTCTGCCACGTTGATGAACGCTTCAGAGATGCGGTGCGGGGTGGCATTTCGAGTATCTTATCCTTCAGGCAAAATGGAATTCTTCTCCCTCCCCCTCCTTCTTCTCTCTCTCTTGTCATTCAACATTTGTATCCTCCAAATCGATAATGTGAACAGCAGCATAATTGGAAATAAAAGATGATCTGAAATCCACAGGAAATTAAGTTTAGGTGCTCTGAGGAGAAACAGTCTTATCCTAGACACAGGGTGAGTTTTTATGAGTCCTCCATAAGACGGATGTGCCCCTACCCTAAAGACTCACAGGGAGTGTTTTTCCAATACTTCTCTCCTCAATGGAGAGAACTTCCCATGTGTGAGATGGGGAGGGGACCAAAGACAACAAGAAGGGACAAGACAACAGTCACTTTGTGCTTTTTCTGCTCCCACAGGGAACATCACCGTGCTTTGTAGGGCAAGCTCAGGATGTAGTGTGCGCTGAAGAACTGGTACCCAGTGCTGGCGGGCACAGAGTCATCCTAGAAGGCAACTAGCTCCTGGTGGTTATTAGCGAATGTCCTGGGGTGGGATGGGGTGGCATGTGGTGAACAGTTGAGAGCAGGAAGTTCTGGTTGCTGTCATTGAAAGTGTCAGCCTTCAACAGTCCTAGAGAGTAGGTCCCCACCATGTCTCCCCTTCCTTTAACTTAGGGAAAACCTGCCTTTCCAAGGGCTGTGAGTGGCAGGCTAAGTGTAGACAATAAGATGGCATGCAGAAGGAGTCTTCACCCTTCCTCCACTCAACCAATGCCCCAGCTACTCAGAGTTTCAAGTTTGGGATTTTAGACCAGTGTGATTTATCTGCTTTACCAATGTGGAGTCGAGAGAATGTGGTCATATCTCCTTTCAGAGTCCGCTGAAGCATCTGTGTCACATTTCCCTCTTATTCTTCTCTTCCCTGCCATCACCCTGCCCATGAACACACCAAGACTTCCCTGTCCGTGTCGTACAGGGGTACTTCACTACCCCTGTGCAGTAACATAATTCAGGGGCACCCCCTTGGGGTTGGAGGATGCCACTGACACAAGTGCCCCCAGAAGTGGATTGCCTAGCAGACAACCACGCAGGGCACAGCTGGGGCCCTAAACCTAACATGGGAGGAAGAAATCTTCCTCACCCCGGTGCAGCCATGTGCATATTGTGCCTGTGGGATTCACAGAGCCTCTTAACTCCAGTGGCATAAACCACATACTCTAGTTCAGATCCACATCTCAGCAGTAAGTCCTTCAATGGACCGTGGAGCCTGACAACCAGGGAATTCCCTCCAAATTTGGCCAGAGCATCCACACTCCAAGCAGACATCTTCTTTCACAGGGTCTCCAGGGCACAATGCCCACCACGGCTGAGACAGAGTCTGGCATCCAGGGTCTCACAGATGGCAAGGTTCCCCTTTCACCCCCCAGCCTTCTTTTTCGAACCTCACAGAGATTTTATTTTACAAAGCTCATTGCTCCTCTCGAATATCAGGCTCAAATAGGACCTATGATTCTGCAAGATCACAGTAATGTTTAAACCTGGAGAGAACGATGGAGTTCTCCACCCCATCCCTTCCGTCCCCGAAGAGTTCCATGACTAAACTTTCCCAACTCCTGGATATCAGCAGTAAATTACATCTCATCCAGCCCCCAGCTAATCTATGATGGCAAAGCTTAGAATATGGCTGGTCCCATCTGTCCTATAATTTCTGTCTTAAATTGTTAATTTATTGAAGCATCAAAGCACAAGGCATCTCATGAGAAGGCAACTTAAGGGATTGTTTTAATCATCCTCCTGCAGCCAGGTAATATGGCACCAGAAATTCCTTCCAAAGAGAAGATTCTTGACCCTCCTCTGACCTCTCTTTTTATCTGCAGGATGGGTGTGTGGCGCCCATAAATCAACTAAACCCACCTCTTTCTGTCTAGTCTGATGCGGCCAATTGACACTGGATGGCTGGACTCTGCCTAGAGAAAATATTAGAAAACCACAATGGTGACATTTGTTGTTGCTTCCACCCCTCTTAGGAATTTCTACAGTTCCTTGGAGAAGTTGATTATTTTTTAAATTGTGTATCATTTTGTCTTCTTGGGCAAAGTACACAATCAATGATATGTTTCGCTGAGTATGTAAATGACTTTTACATATTTCAAAATAATGTCTAATTAAAATGTCAAGGTTATAGCTCATGTGGCAGGAGTGGACAGGACTCCACCTCCTCCTTCAGCCTCTCAAAGTAACATTTCAAATATGTCCTATAATTAGGAGCAATTATAAATTCCAATTAAAAAGAAACCTGCACAATTCTGACGATATTTTTCTTTGAAGTTTCTTGCTTTAATTTATGTGCTTGGTGCACCAAATTGTCTCAGCTTCCTCAGATATGTTTCCAGACAGAAAAGTCTCCCAAAACTGCAGAGAGAAAAGCAGACCAAATGTAAGAAAAGTAGTAAAGTTCATTAAAATGGGTTATTGCATCTCTAACTTCTGGACTTGGCGTTCATTGATTAGAGATTAAACATCATCCTTTGTACTACTCAGATTGGGATTTTTAATTAGGATGTCATTATTACACAGATATAATGAAGGCCAAATTGATTTCTGAGACCTTTTGAAATAATAGCACTACTTCTGCAAAATGAAAATCATAATAGATTATTGACTTCTTCAGGAGTTTTGATCCAAGGGCACCTCCCCACTGTCAGCATTTTCAATATTTTTAGTTTCATGCAAAGAGACACTCATAATTAAGCTTATATTAGAAGTTTGTGCACATCGACTCTGTGTTATGGATGCCGATGGCGTCACATTGATTACCCTTAAATTATAACAGCAGTGACGTCGCTTGTTGCTGAAATTGTTTATATACCACAGAGCCTTTGTGTAATTTAAAAACTGTCCATATTCATAACAGGTAACATACCTGATTCACAAGATCAGTAGTTCACCAACTTTCTTAATTCATAGGCTCTTCATGTCTCAGTAATTTTTTCAGGGTGCTCCTAGTTCAAAAGAAATAATTAACAGTTCCATGTATTAGTCAGGTCCAAACAACTTAATAAGCATTTATGTCCTAACAACTTACCAGGCATATTAAAGAAACATAAATTGAAAGAAAAACATATTATGTTTATTTTGTTTTCGAATACCCACAAATACTTCTCATGGATGTCTGTACCTGTTGGGCTCTGCACAGCTTCTCAAGTTTTGAATCAGGTTGGAACCCTGCCACCCTCATTCCTGTTTCACACTGATGTTTTTTGGGTCTTGCATTTTATCACAGCAACCAATGGAAAATCCAGCTTCACAGAGATAGGATGTCACTGAAAGTAATACAGCATGATCGAATGTTGAAACTGTGAACGACCTCAGGCTAGTAGTTTGCAAGGTGTCTGAGAAATGTTACTGTGTTTTCCTCGAAAATTTAAAATATCCGTCAGGGCCCCTGTGAACTCACTGGGGCACCCTGGGTACCCTGGCACACAATTTGGGAACCATGACACTAGCCTTAAGTTTCTTGATATTACGAGACATGTGTTGTCCATCTTTATAGTAACTCATGTACTCAATAGACACTGTTTAAAGAATGGTGCTTTCTGTTAGCACTTTTCTTGTTTAGATCATTTTAATTCAAAGTACGACAATTTGATAACATACACGTACACTGCCAACACTTGATATATTTTCTGGCACATACTCAGAGGGCTTAAGTCGAGGAAGTCATCTCTAGTTGAGACATTTCACAGATACTTCTCTGTGAAGAAAAGACACATCTCTGAGTGTCTTAGATTTTCTCCACAACTAGGAAAATCCTTAAAGCCCCATCAACAGCTCATTCCATAAGGCATTAGAGATATACATAGAGAAGTGAGTGCTTGGACCGAAGAATTCCTGGAACCACCTGATCTTATCCCAAAGTAGATGGAGGTGCTTATGTCCAGAAATAGAGGCTTTCATCCCTGCCCTTAAACTCCCTCTGGGCATGGTAGCCTTTGCCTGGGAGTCCCACTGATGCCATACATCTGAGAATCTGGAGAACAACACACCACACAATGCAGCAATGGCTAAACAACAATGCCCAGTGGTATAGCTACACAGTGGAATACCATTCAGTCTTAAAAAGGAATGCAATTCTGATTCAACACAAGTGAACCTTGAGGATATTATGCTAAGTGAAAGAGGCCAGGCAGAAAAGGTCACACATGGTATGATTCCATTTATATGAAGGATCTAGAATAGGCAAATTCATAGAGACCAAAAGTAGAATCATGTTTACCAGGAGATGAAAGGAGGGGGGAATGGGGAGTTATTGTTTAATGGGTACAGAGTTTCTGTTTGGAATGATAAAAGTGTTCTGGAAATGGATGGTGGTAACGGTTACGCAACTTTGTAAATATGCTTATTGCCACTGAATTGTACACTTAAAAATGGTTAAAATTGTAAATTTTCTGTTACGTCTATTTTAACACACACACACACACACACACACACAGCCTGGAAAATGTGGTTCACTTAAAAAGATGCCACCAATAGATAAAAGTTAGAAGTGCAAAAACCCCACAGACACCATCTCTCTCTCTTTTTTTTTTGCCTTCACTCATTTATTCAGTTCACATATATTGAGCCTATACTGCTAATTTTTTTTAACATCTTTATTGGAGTATAATTGCTTTACGATGGTGTGTTAGTTTCTGCTTTATAACAAAGTGAATCAGCTATACATATACATATGTCCCCATATCTCCTCCCTCTTGCGTTTCCCTCCCTCCCACCCTCCCTATCCCACCCCTCTAGGTGGTCACAAAGCACCGAGCTGATCTCCCTGTGCTATGCCATGAAATGCTCAGTCAGAACAGGGGTTGGCAAACTTTCTCTGCAAAGGGCCAAATAGTAAATATTTTAGTCTTTAAAGGCTTAACGATCTCTGTTGCAACTACTCAACTCTGCCCTTGAATTGTAAAAGTAGCTACAGACAATATGTAAATGGATGAGCGTGGCTGATTTCCAGCAAACCTTTATGGATGGCACTGATTTTGTGTCATATGATTCTCACATATCATAAAATATGGTTCTTCTCTTGTCTTTTTTTCTCAAACATTTAAAATGTAAAAACCATTCTTAGGTTTTGGGTCGTACTAGACAGAAGGCCAGATTTGGCCCCTAAGCTGAAGTTTGCTGAGCTAGAGCCTCACATCAACGATGAGACAGTCCCGTACTAATAATATTCAGAATCTCTCCGAACATTAGGGATGGTGTTCTAAGGTGGATAGGAAATGCCACCCTTGGAATATTTGTCAGTTCGTGACTCAGCCAGAATGAGGCATTCTATGACTGAGCCAAACCTGGAGCTGGCTCTCATTTCTTCTTCTTGAAATTTTGTCCCACTGCCCAATCATGTCCCAAAGGCCAGCCTGATGCCCTGTCGATCCAGGCAGGGAGAAAATCCATTTGATTCACTGCAGGATGTAAAGAATGCTTCTTAACATCTCTTGCACTCTTGCAGGATTATTTCCACTGAAATAGAGACCTTCAAGTAATTGTGGAATTTATGAAAGACTTTTTTAAAAGGGAAGGGGACAAGGGGACTTCTCGGTGCTGCTGAACTAAAGTGATTATATATATATATACATATATATACACTTATATATATGTATATATATGGTGTTATATATATGTATGTATATACATAATATATACATACATACATATCTTTGATTTGTAGATTTCTCCTCCCACGTCTGCATTAGAAGTCTCTATATCAGCTCATGGTACTTTTTGTCAAAACAATGAACAACGATTATATATAAATATATATATATAGATATTTTTTAATCAGTAATGGCAGACTTTCTGAAAGGGAATTTTAGGGGAAAGGGCCAAGGAAGCTTCCCAGCGCTACCAAAATAATACAATTCAGGCAACAGCCTCATTGCATATCATCTGCCCAGATTTGTTGGATGAGCAGAATTGATTCAACAAATTTTACTAAGCACCTACTTTGAGCTAAGCTTTGGGGACACACACTTCTTGAGAAACTCATATTCTGAGGTGTTAGTTTGCTTTCTTGTTGGTTTTTTGTGTTTGTTTGTTTGGAGGTGGGGTTGGGAAAAGGATTGCGGTGTATAAATACCAGAGTTCCTAATGGTAAGAATTTAGTTCTCCTGGAACTTTACTTAAACAAGAGGAATTTCTTCTCATACCAGCTACAGCTGTTTAGAAACGGGGTCTCCGGTCAGCTGCTGGGATATCACAAGCTGGGCAATAGACAGATGGGTGCAGGCCGCCTTCTCTGTGTGCAAGTCTATAGGTTACCCTCCAATGGCTCAGAGCATCCTGTGAAAGGTGAGGTCTGCTAAGAGGAAGAGCAGGGCAAGCTGTCACCCTGGGCTGCTTTCCTGCATTTTGGATTCTTCCTCTAATGCTTAACATCTCTTTCTCTCTCTTTGATTCTTAGATTTCTCCTCCCATTTCTGCATTAGAAGTCTCTATATCAGCTCATGGTACCATCTTGTCAAAACAATGAACAATAATAGTTCACAGTGAGCTCTAAATCATTTAAATATTTGGTTACAATGAAGATGGCCACAGCCTGTACGTCTATCTGAGCTCAGAAAGGGTTTCCTTCATTAGTTCTTTTATTTCCCATAAAATAGGAGGTCATTTGAGTAAAATGATAGTTGGAAAAAATTTTTAAACAGAACCAGCAAATAAACATGGGCTTTATGAGTTGTAACTTAATCCCCAGCTGATGTCATGTTTCATGTTTCAACAGCCAGAAAATGCCTGACATCTATATATCAGGCAGATTTATGGAGACTTCAGGGTAAGAGTTAAGAGGATTTCTTAAATAAGGATAGTGTGTTGGTCTGGGGGTAATTTGCAGCTTCTGCTATCCATAGATCGAAATGTGCACTTTTGGGCAAATTATAGGAATATGCCTTTTCACTTAATCTCTTTTTTATGTTTAAAAAGTCTTCAGATATGGGAGATGAGTGATGAAGAGAGAGAGAGAGAGGGAGAGAAACTAAAAAGATGGTTCTCCTTTGCCCCTATTTGGTCATTGATGTTGCTCTGGCAATACTAGAGAGAAAAGAAAAGATCTTGCATTGCAGACCTCAGAATCATAAACCACTCACAGGCCCTCTCCACTCCCATGCCTCTCTTGGTGGCAGAACGGTTGTGTTGGCTGCAATGGGTAACCAAAAATGTAGCACACTCACGGTTTCCTATCAAGGGCCTATTGGATCTGCACAATTCCAGCAGTTACCCCACAGGGACTGAGATTTCCAAACATAACCCTCTCCTCATATCATACAAGTTGGTGGTCAGTTAGCCCAGAAAAATGATTTTAAAGTAGCCCCAGCAAAAATGACTCACTTCAGTTTTGACATTTATCTGTAGATTTTATCCAAGCTTCCCTTTAGGTCTCCTCACTCTGGTGAATGAGTAAGAATAAGTCACACTAACTGATACAGCAAAGTCCCCCACATCTCAGTGGCTTAACAGAGTCCAGGTTTCTTTTTTGCTTATACTGTAGTCCTATTGAGTGTTTAGAGAGTGGACTTCTATATGGTGACTCAAGTAGTCAGTGTCTTTCCAGCTTGTGACTTTGCCATCTGCAAAAACTTGGAGTCTACTAGATACTCTGCATTCTCCTGGGAAATGAGGAAGAAAGCAAGAGAGAAAAGTCAGGAGAACTACATAGGAGGTTTAATGGATCACTGGGCAGACTGGGTCACATGCTCCCTTAACTGCAAAGGATGCTGAGAAAGGCAGACAACTTGTTTCCAACCTCTATTCTGTTTTGTTTTTTTTTGTTTTGTGTCAGTTTGTTGATTTGTTTGGCCGTGCTGCAAGGCATGTAGGATCTTATTCCCCCTACCAGGGATCAAACCTGCGCCCCCTGCATTGGAAGCTCGGAGTCTTAACCACTGGACCTCCAGGGAAGTCCCGCCAACCTCTATTGTGATGCACAGGCCACAGTACGCACTGTGAATGGCTGCTGGAATTCCTCAGAGACAGAAGGACTTGAAAATAATAACAAAAACAAATGTAGCTTTTTTTTTTTTTTACATTTGTAAAAAAATTTCATTGTGAACAGTGGGCTTAATTTCACTTGGCTCTCACACTAGTCCAATGAGGCATTGTTATTCCTACTTTTAAATGGGGCTCTGAGTGGGGGCGGGGACTTGCCTGTGCCCCAGTTCTAAGAGACAGAATCTTAAGCAGGACCCAGGTATCCATCCCAGTGTTGAATTCGCAGTTTTTACTACGGTATTGAAATTGTAGGGGGTAAATGGTACTTGGGGGTGGGAGGCTGGGGTTATCTCAAGAAAGCTGGAAACTAGGTGGAATTGAGGGCCAATTCCTTGTTCCATCTAAGTGCTGGTAAAGACTTACTGATGGGATATTTGAGAGGTAGAGCATAAAATTATTTCAGTTCTCTGCTTTGAGGCTAAATGCCAGCCTAATTCAGAAATCCAATCCCTGTTTGCCCTAGTCTTTTTTTCTCCTCTTTAAGAAATTAAAGCATAACTTTTCATTGTGTCATATTAATATAAGAATATGAATGGTGAGGACATCAGCCAGGACAAGCAGATGACCTCCCGGCAACGGCTCAGAATGAAGGAAAAACAGTTAAACGAGCACAGAAATATTTGAGAGGGTAAGGTTAGAATCCTGTGTGTGTTCATTTCCACAGCTGGTACAAGCCTAATAAAATGTTTTCATCCTTCCTGCCAAAGAAAGAGCAGAGTTCAACCCCCTTTGCAGCTCCGAAGAGATGTCACAAGGCTTCATAATCATGACTTCAAAGAGGTTTGTGGAAATGTTTCATTAATTCTTATAAAGAAATCTCTTTTTCTTAATTTTTTTCATTAACTTCAGACATTTACTTGCAATTACATTTGTTCGGTGAATACAATGACAGGAATTAATAATTCATAGCTTTTGTCAGGGAAAATTTTTTAAGAAAGGACAGTTGTTCAATCAAAGGCAACTTTAAATGTATCACTTTTATTTAAATAAGATTTTTAAAAATAAATAAAGGGGACTGTTATTGTACTTCCTATAAATCTTCTCTTTTCCAAATTTTATCTTATGCTCTAACCAGTGACATGAAATCTTGGGTTGTTCAGAGCCCATCAGGAAAATAACAGGTTCAGATCTGATGTTCTGAAAATGGGGGAACTTGACTCAAGCTCCGTGTGTATGGCGCTGCCTGGATCTTCTGGGGCGTCGTGGTTGGTGACGGAGAATTGGAGCGTGAGAAAGCTGAAAGGGGCCGAAAAGATGGTGCCTTCCTGACAACCTCTCCTCTGACAATTGGGGAAGTTCAAGTTCAGAGAGAGAATGAGTCTTTCAAGTTCGCAGAGTGAGTTAGCAGCATAAACAGAGCTCAGCTAACATCTCCCTACCCTTGGCCGAGGCTCTCCCAACCTGCGTTGCTCTCTTCAAGTCATCTTCCTACCAGAACCTGCCTACCAAGTGGCTACTCAGGGATTTTGGTGTAAGGTGTTCTAGGCAGACCAAAACTGTCATCCCAACTGCCTAAACAACTGACCTGAAATTCTACCATTAAAGTTTGGTTACTTTGGATTATGAAGACTTTTAAAAATCATGTTCCCCTTGTTAAAATGAAAGTATTCATCACTTGAAATCAGCTTAGATGGAAAGGAATAAAGAAGGCCAAGGCCTGGCAGAAATAGGCCCATAAGGGGAACAGAGACAAAGTCTTCAATTAGGTCTCAAGACAGTGGATGAGATGGATTCTCTAGGTTTCTCTGCCTCTCCCTGCCTTTAAGAACCTGGCTGGCAAATCAACTGTACCCATTAGTTGTTCCAGTCAAAAAGAAGATAATAGAGTCAGACTTAAAAGAAAAGAAAAATCAAACCATGAGACACTTCCTGGAAGTGGTTAGCTAGGGTCTCTGGGAAGGGCAGTTTAGCATAATGGACAAGAATTGAATATCTCTAGGTTTGATTCTTTATTCAACTAGTTATAAGTTCGGTGCCTTGGAAAAATCGCTACTAAGTTCTCTGAGTCGTACTTTCTTTATAAAATGGAGATGTATTCGTTAGCTATTGTGCTGTAAAAAAAGGCCCCAAAATGCAGGGGTTTAAAAGAGCAGTTATTTGTTCTCATGTGTCTGAGGGTCAGCTGTGGTGGCTTTGCTTCTCACTGAAGTCTGTGGGTTAGTATGAGTGGCTCTGCTCTTTGTATGTGCCTCTCACTGTCTTTCTGGGACCAGTAGACTAGCTGGTTCTTCTTAAGGTGATGGCAGAAATTCAAGAGGGCAGGAGGAAACACATGTGGCCTCTAAAGACTGAGGCTTAGACTGGCACTTCCAATTGTCTATCCTTGGCCAAAACAAGGATGTGGCCAAGCCCAAAGTCAAGGGATAATTGACTGAAATTTCTGAAAATTCTGCCCCAAGCGAGACTATGGCAAGAGTATGGAGGAAGTGAGGAGTGAAGAATCCCCTCCACCAAATTTATCATACAGGATAGTAAAAGTACTTTCTCACTGCATTGTTCTGACAGATAAGAAAGTGTGTGTATTGTGCTGATGGCTGTCTGTGCCCTCTCAGAGAATGGCAGGGTATACCTAGAGGTGAGTATGCTTGGGGTCCTCTCCTGGGTAAAGCAGCAATGATGGATTAGGGCCTAAGGATTTCTCTTTTTGATTTGGTTAGTTTCTATAGAAGGTGTCTCCTGGAGGTGAGGAAATGTGTGGTTTTCCTCAATCCATCCATTTCCTGCTTCCACGTACAGTATTGACCCTCATCTCACACACAAAAAGAAGCAAATGGATTTGATTAGCAAATACTTTCATCTACATCCTAATTGAAGTCTCTGGGACTTCCTTGTTTCAGAAAATCCCATTTTAATGCACAACACATCAGGTAGTCAAAAGAATTCCTTCTCTCATCGGCCCTCCTACCCCTCCCAACCAGGGAGTTTATTCACCATTTTCCCATCGGCTCCAACCGTTGGATCTAGACCCATGCATCCAGGCTCCGGGCTGGAAGAGTCTCCTCCTGCTTTTGATTCAGGCCATGAATCACTCCGTCCTAAAGCACTTAAAACTGGAGGCAAAATGCCCCCAGTGATGCCTGGTCCAGATGTCCTTCCACTGTGGCCCTGCCTGCTTCTCGCCAGGACCCCCGAGGTGCGAAGCCCACTTTCAGAGGCCGCTGCAGCTGAACTCAGTTGTAGCCGAGGAGGCAACCATTTGGCCATCTGAAAAGTCTGACCAGTTGGCACACTGCTGTCTCCAAATGAGCCGGCAGGAAACGGGGTTTCCTAAAACTCGGTTTTAAAGCACTTACAACAGGAAACCATTTCCCATGCATGTTAGATCTCTCTAATGACGGACTAACGAGAAACAGGCTATCTTAATACCCTGCCCCAAGCCATTACAAATGGCTTTCTTTCCAGACTTCATTAGAATATTTACTGCGATTTGGATAGAAGACTTTTGACACTGCAGTCATAAAATTTACAGGGAAACTTTTTTTTCTTTCAGTCTAAGAAGAAACGTGGAAGAAGAGAGGAGACCCCTCGGCTCCCCCAGCCTCATCTCCTTCATTAGTGGTCTCCGAGTCTCATGACCTCTAGTTAAGAAAATAAACATCCCTGTGATAGTCTAGTGAATTGCCTTTAGAAAAAAACAGCTAGATCGCTCCTTTGTCAACTCCTGCCTCTTTCCTATGTATGTGGCGAGAAAGAGACGAGTCACAGTATGGGCCAGTCTTTGTGCTAAGCGCTTTTGAAGTTATGTTACTGAATCATCGCAACCATGTTGTGAACGAGCAAGGTCATCATCTCTGTTTCACCTCTGAGAAAACTTCGGGCTGAAGTTACCAAAACTCACACAGTTCGTGAGTGACAGAGTTTGGAATGGATCAATGGCTCCTTGAAGCATAGACCTTCTCTTACCTGCCTCACTACTTGTGCCTAGCCGCAAACAGACCCAGTCTACACAGGCAGTAGCTACTCTGTGCCACAGAGGTGTGGACTCACTTTCACCTTGTTTTGAATTTCATGCATCTAGTGCCTTCTTAAAAGTCATCAACCGTAGTCCAACACAATTGACCGTTAGCCTCCATCCAGAGAAGAGTCATCATGGGACAACGTGCAGTAGTGCAGTATTCAGTTGCAGAGGTGGCTGCCGAGTGGTGACGACATCCAATGGTGAGGAAAAACAAAGTCGGGTGGGTGAATGGAGAGTGATATCCGCAGGGAGGGGGCTGGAGGTGGGGACGCTGATCTCAACTGTGTGGTCAGGGAAGAATTCTGATGAAGGGGCATTTGAGTAGAGACTTGAATGAGGGAGGGAGAGAAAAGCTATGAAATATTTTGGCGGAACATTCTAGAATGAGGGGACAGGAAGGATTGGGGCACCACAGTGGAAGCATACAGCCCAGGTATCTCTGATGGTGTCCCTGTGGTCAAAGGTTGAATTGATAATTTGGAAGACTCAAAGTTCTATATCTATACTACGTTCACATATCAGAAACCTTCATTCTTTCATCCTATAGCGTATCCCATGTCAGAAATATCTTCACTGAAGCTCACTTTAACAATAGGCCTTTGTGGGGGTTTTTTGTTTGTGTTTTATAATTGGAAAATTTTGGTATAGGTGAATCACTCTGTTGTACACCCAAATCTAACACAACATGGTTAATCAACTATACTCCAATATAAAATAAAAATTTTTTTTAAAAAGCCTTTGGTTTTTATCACCAAAATAATGCTTCTCTAATCTCAGTAATGCTCTGTGGAATACCCTGTTCCCTATGACACCCTGTGTATTTAGAGATAAGAAAAAGACGATCACTCCTAAAAACAATGTGCTTTCTCTTAGTACGTAATAAAGAGCAATTGACCTATAGTGTTTCTCCACTTTCGCCTTGATTCCTAGGAAGCTCGATGTTAAATTGAATATTCAATTAAAACAACAAAGTTAGCCTTCAAGGCTTTTGAATATTTCTAAAGCTTAATCTTGTATCTGCTTTTTATTGCAAGCATCCTCTAGTCCTTTGGGAACTGGTGTATAAATAGCACATGGACATAAAACAATGTATGGCAAGAATATAATAAGTATTTATTTACCTAAAAAATAACATCTATAATTAGCTCATTGGATACTTATTCCATTTACATGGAAGCCAACCTTGTGACCTGACTAGATCAGAAAAAGAGAAACATTGTCATAGGTTGATAGGCTAATGCCCCCATGAATGCATGAATCAATGAATCACATCTCCCAATATCCACATCCTTATGTAGCTTCCTCTCATGTGAACATTGAGTTTGGCCATGTGACTTGCTCTGACCAAGGGGACATCAGCAAATATGCTGCAAGCAGAGACTTGATAAGCAATCACAGGTATTAAGGCTTGCCCTCCCATGATGTGAGACAGCCAGGTCCAGCTTTACTGAAGATAAAAGACCATACGGAGAGTGGTCCAACTATCATAGCTTTCCTAGTTGAGCCCAACCTCCACACTGATCCTCCTTCATACAACCTCATGAATGAGTCTAGGCAAACAAGCAGAGGAACGATCCAAGTAGCCCATGGAATCATGGGGATTAATAGATCCGCATTTCAAGCCTCTGTGTTTTAGAGTAGCTTATTACACAGCAATACATAGCTGATACATGTGTCCAAAGACTTCTTTTAAGGACAAAATTCTAGAGAAGTGTTACTAAGTATCTGGGTCCAGTAAGCACTTGGCTCATGCCTTAGAACATCAGGGCTTCCTTGAAGGACTTATCTTGCCAGGAAGTAAAATATACCTACAAGAACACATATCTTCTGAGAACCTAACACATATAAAGAATCTCTCTTGAGCCAAGGGTTGCACTGCTAAAAACACATAATCGCTATCTTCAAAGAGCTTAGTAGATTATAAGGCCAAAATAATTTAGACGGTCTGGGATCGCAAGAGAAACAGATGAATGCAAAGACTAGAATAGAAAGTCTAGAAACAGATTCTAATAAATATAAGTATGCAATATACCCTGAAAGTGGCAACCCACATCAAAGGCATATAAAAATATAATTAAAAGATTTTCCATGCATGGTACTAAAATAATAAATAACTACTAGGAAAAAACTCTGAGACCTCACTTTATATGGAATATATAGAGAAAAGGTACTCACAATCAGTGGTATTATGCTCATACTGAATTTCATAAATATTCAGAATTTTAATAGCTGGTCATGAAACTGGTGGTATCTTAATACCCATAATAGGAGTAGTTATACCATATTAATTGGCAAATGCCACAAACCAGGGCTTTTATTTATTTATCTATTTATCTATTTATTTATTTTTAATTTTTTGGAAACCTGGTTTACCAGCTCACCATTGACAATGGGAAATATTTATACATTGGACCTCAAATATATTTAAAATTTGTTTTTGAAAAATCTAGATAATGAAGTTGAATGAACAGTATATTTCATACATGTGAAAAAATATATACATGTGTAGAAAACTATCACAAGGAAATTTTCACCATGTTTTTTTCCTTATACCAGCCTGTAGTTTTCAAATTTTCCACAATGAACCATGTCTTGCTTCTTATCACTCCCAAAATTAAAATAGGACAAAACAAGTTCTGAAAATCGAATTTTACAAAAAGAAAACAAAAAGTTCGTCCCCTTCAAAGTAGTAAAAATAGTCAATACTTATATGCCAGGCATCAGACTAGGGAGTTGATGTTTATCATTGAATCCTCACCACATGCCCAGTTTGCAGATGAAAATATCAAAGCCTGGAAAAGTGAAGTGACTTAGCCAAGGTCCTAAGGGTGGTAAACAACAGAGAAAAATTCTACATCCTTTTCATCCTACAGTTCTGGTTCCAGTATTAAATTGTGACCAATGCTAAAAGTTATCTGCAATTACTGATTCTCATAAAACTCATAGATCCATAGGTCTCTCAGGCTTTCACTAGAGGCTTCTTAGTCTCTTTTTAGTTAGAATTACATGAAGCATGGTGAAAACAGTAAATCAGAACCTGAAGACACTAACTCCGGAGGCACAGGGGCAACTAGAGCAAGTGACAATTGACAGCTTAAGACTGGGAACCACTTATTGACAAGAACTGCATATCATCCTCTGTTAGAGCCCTACTGCTTACTTCATTGCTGGCCCATGGTATGCTCTCAATACATGTTTGTTTTTCTTTAATTACAATTTTTTTTCTTAATTTTTAGTGTTAACTATAGTCACTATGTTTTACATTAGTTCCTCAGACTTTATTCATCTTATAGCTGAAAGTCTGTACCCGTTTACCAAACTCTCCCTATTTCCCCTACCCCCTAGGCCCTGGCAATCACTTTTCTATTCTCTGTTTCTATGAGTTTGATTTTTTTTTTTTTTTTTTAGATTCTACATATGAGAGATACCAGGCAGTGTTTGTCTTTCTCTGTCTGACTTACTTCACTTATCATAATGCCCTCAAGATCCATCCATGTTGTCATAAGTGGCAGGATTTCCTCCTTTCTCATGGCTGAATAATACTGAATTGTACAGGTATATACCACATCTTCTTTATCCATTCTTCTGTTGACAGATACTTGGGTTGTTTCCATATCTTGGCTATTGTGACTAATGCTGCAATGAACATGGGAGTGTGGATATCTCTTTGATATCCTCTTTTCATTTCCTTTGGATACAAACCCAGAAGTGGGATTACTGGGTCAGATGGTAGTTCTAGTTTTAAGTTTTTGAGGAACCTCCATATTGTGTTCTATAGTGGCTACACCAATTTATATTACCAATACATGTTTTTTGAGTAAAAAAAAAAAAAAAAAAAAAATGGGAGAGAGAAAAAAAGAAAGAAGGAAAGAGAAAGAAAGAAATAAGGAAAGAAAGAAAGAGAGGAAGGAAACTAAAAAGGGCAAGAGTAGAATAGGAAGGTGAACAAAAGGGAAAGGTAGAAAGGAAAACAGAAGAAAATTACCAAGAAACAAACATGAGAAACAGAAACCATAGTGATAAAGAGTAAGGTAGGGCAGGGGCAGTGATCTGATGCACCTCAATTGCCTCAGAGTGCATCCAGTTAAATTGCAGCCAAGACAAGAATTGATGTTCATAATTAAGACCACAAATCATTTGAAAACTTAAATAATACTTAGTATAATATGATTCAGGAGTCATGGATAATATAGAGTGCATTTTAGAAATAAGTGATTAGGTTTTGTATTTAGATGGGTCAATGTCAACCATGTAGAAAATTCACTTTTCTAGACCAGCTCATTCCCAAACCCTGGGGAATCATTATCTTTGATTATAAACACATTTCCATTCAAACAAATCCTGCGATAAAGTTGATGACAAACATACCCTTCCAAAGGTCCATTTAGGTATGTGCAGGTGTTATCAGCATTTCACTATCATCTGGAAAAATCAAACATTTCTTGAAAGTTTCTTTGTGTGTTTGTTTTTGTTTTCTTTTATTTTACCACAAACTGTATATCTTATCTGTCTACATATTCTCTGGAATGTTTATTCACCTTCCTTATTCCTTGACCTCAGAATGATTATTTTCTTCAATTCTAAATCAGAATCAAGAAGCTGGGCAGGATATGGTCATGATTAACAACACCCAGTCAGGAATCAAGGAGACCTGGATTGTCCTCCTTCTCTGGGGTTATTTGCTGAGATCTGGCCACCTGGTTCACCTTCTCTTCCTCAGCATGCCTCTGTAAAAGTGAGGGTAATAGATTCTCCCCCAAGGTAAGAGGAAATGATATAATGTTGCATCCAGTTCTTGTAATGGTACCTGGTACATAGTAAACACTAAAGAGATGAAAATGATAATTATTGAAGTACAAAATATATCTTTCATAGTTGTATTGGGATTTTTTTTTTTTTTTTTTTTTTATTCTTGTACTTTGAGCTAGAAATAAAATCCAGGCTCCAAATCTCTGGTTAAAAGGCTAGCTTCTAAACTCATCTTAAATTCTGGATCATCTCTGGGGAGCTTCTCATAACTTAACAAGATTTTGTAGGGTACATGAAGTTAGAGTGATGTTTAAATTGTGATCTTTATTTTTGGCTGAATAAAATCTGTTGGAGTTATCACACTGTTGTTTAACAACTGACTCCTAAACAGACCATTCTTCCTTCTCCTGGGAAGGAGACTTCAAATCTTAATTGAATTTGCTATGGGTAATTTTGGTCCAAAGTTTAGTGAGCAATGTCTGGGTAACTCCAATTCCTGTTTGTCATTTTCTTCAGAAAGATTTGATCCCTCCTACTTTTGTCCTTTTGATATCAGGTTCAATATGCACACCAAGCAAACAAGCTGAACCAAAAAATTCAATAAATCCCTTCAATTCAGAGCCATGTTTAAAAAATCCAAAATCCATGCCTTCTGACCCAATGATTGATGATACACTCCCATTGCTGCCCTTTAACGATCCAGCCACACAGGGGGGCTGCATGGAAGCCCAAACCTTGTATGTTACTCCATGGCAGAACGGAAGCTCTCATCCCCAAACCCTGTATTTGTAGATGGACATTTATTTTTTTAGAGAAAAAGTCCTCATAAAATTTGTTGTACGCTTTCCCGCAACTTCCAGGCTTGCTGTTACAATCCAGCTAGTTCTGTGGTCTCCTTTTAAAGGTCAGGAAATCTTATGATATTCTACTTGCATTTTCTCTCTTGTTCGCCTTTCTTTCAACTGAATTGCTGGGGAAGAAAAGGCGCATTAATTACAGAGACCCCAGTCCTTCCTATAGGATACACATCTTTATCTACCAGTATGACTTTCGCTGGTCCCCACTGATTTCTACTCGGCACACTATCCAGTCTTGTTTTGGCCTCCAGTTTGGACCCAAAGGGCAAACAAGACATCCTCTAGGGAATTCCAGCCAACTGCAGGTTTCTATGGACTTCCTTTTCCATCCTTTCAAGAGGCATTTTACAGCAAATCCACAGGTCTCCAAATCATACATTTCCCTGCCCTAAAATTTTACCAAGATTTACAACACAAGGCAGCCCTGCTGATGAGAGAAATGAACCAGCTACCTTTATTTTTTTTCTTTCCGTGATGAAAAAGCCACAGTGCCTCATTTGTTCTCAAGCTTGGCTTTGAAAAGAAACCCACTCCTTTGGCTGACAAAAAGGAAATTTCAGGGGATTCCATTTTTCAAGTTATTTACCCTTGCAGGAACCCTCATTCCTGCTCATCTCATGCTTTCTGTTCAAAAACCATCCTTCTAGGTTTCCTTTGAATCCCTTACCAGAATTATCTAGTCTGCACATCTCAGAGCATTGAACGCATATTTTATTATTTTGGTAATCAATAACATACTGCATTACACTTATTTCTAATTAATTTTCAGCATATAGATGTCCCCCAAACTGCGAGCAAGTCTTAAATTCCTTCTGTTATTCATAGGGTAACCCTTACCCTCTAAACAATGTTAAATGTGTAGTAGATACCCAATGAATACCGATGATTGGATTTCTGCCGTGAATGTTTTTATAAATTCTACGTATTTTCATAGAAGCATTAAAGGTAAAGGGAGGTAGGAAGAAAAAGCAGATACTTCTAGAGCAATTAATTCAAGTAAAATGATCACATGAATCCTTGACTTAAAGACATCGAATCATTAGGATTGAAAATGTCTCATCTGGTACCAATATCCATCTGATCTTGAATTCTTACTAACCTTTCCGAAGAAGTAACTGAAAGAAGCATTTTCCAATATGTTAAGTAGAGTCACCTAAAAAATTTTTAAGCAAGCCAAAGGGAAAAAAGAGAGAGAGAGAGAAAGAAACTACATAAATGACGCTTCACGATCGATTATAGTATATGTTACACATACGTATTTAAAACGTACACACGGATGCAGTAGGAACCCAGTTTTCTGTTACTTGCTCCAAGTTAAAGTTCAAGTAATTGTTCAGTGGGACATGTTTAGTGGCCTCACACCTGACTTCCTGTAAAGCTGCAGCCTATTCCTACTCTATAACCTTTAAAGCTCTCACCAGCCAGTTTACTGATGTAGCCAATTAGATGACAGAAGGAAGCAAGATTTCAGAAGCCCTTTCAGTGGTATCAGCCATTCCCGGGCCTAAAACACAAGGAGCTGTAGCCCTGCTGAGATTCTTGCTGAGAACATTCACGGCTGTCTTCCAGGTGGGAGCTTGGCTGAGTTCCTTTCACATTCTAAAATTACTAGTTTCAGGATACATTGTCACCAAGAAACGGGTTGCCAGACCATCAGCCACTTGCCTTTTTGCCCTGATTCTAATTTCTCTCTGGTTACTTCTACAGAGCAAGTGTCATCCCATTGAGATTTCCCTTGGCAAGTCCCCACCGTTAAACTCTTTGGGGATGTCTAGGGTGGGAGAGAAGCATGGGTAGTTCCGGTGACCTTATCACAAATGATCACTGGCAAATACGTAGGATTAACAGCTACACACTCATGAGATCTACTTTCTTACATTTTTATTTTCAATAACATCTTGATCCTTCTGGCCTTTTTGGATTCACTGCTATGTTTTGGTCTGTTCCTTAAAACCTTACCTATGAAATATTTAAGTCCTAAGGAATATCTACCAGGTAAGAGACATGAAGCATTAGATGATTAGATCAAGACCCTCTGATTTTCTTGTAGATCTAGGCAGCAACATTCCCGGATCGTAGGGAATACCCTTGGCAGGCACAGAAAGGACTCTCTTTTGAATCTGGGAGAGAAATTGCCTGTGGGAAAGAAAGTTTCTGCTGTTAGAATCAGCGAGTAAAGGGAAGAATTTCACGTGCAGTGTCTCTGGCAGGAGGGACTTTTCTGATAGGAGAAATTTTTCTGGCAAAAATGCCTGCTTAGCTTTTATTTCCTTTGGCGTGTTTCCTAACAACCGTCCACTGATCTCTCTTAAATAAGAACACTAAAAAATAAAGGAATAAAAATTGTGACATTTTGGTCAGGATTCTGCTTAAGTCTTGAAACAAATGGCCATTGATGATTTTAAGTAGATGTTTTCAAAGCTTCTGTTTGCTTTTAAATGAAATTTTATAAAGAATACAGGTAAGAGAGCTGCATGATTTCAGAGTTTCTAATTAGATTTCACTTTTTCAGTCAGTAGGAAGACAAAAATGAAAGCTCACAGAATTTTGCATCATATCAAATTGGCTGATTTAAATTGATAAGAAATGTCTATGTAATATTTATGCCAGAAGTTACCCAAGCTTTCAAGACACCTTTAAAATGTGATAATTTGGAAGTTGCTTTATTAATGTGCTCATTTGACAGCTTCCTTTTTTTAAAGAAATTAAGTAATTAGGTTTGCTCTTATATTTAGATATAGTTTCTAGAATGGCCTTGTGCTGTGCCTTCTTTTAGCACATGCCTAAAAATGCAACAAACTTTGTAATGCAAAGACATTACAGATGAGTAAAATGGAATGGTACTCCCAAACCCCATTCTATGTAATTTTCTTATGTTGTTTTAGAAAACCTACCACCCTTCAAAATTTAGCTCTCAAAACTTCATACAACTAAAAGCAAAAGATCCAAAAGATATGTTTATATATAAAAGAGATCAGGAGAAAGGGATTTGCACAGGTCGATTATCTTTTTGCTGGTTGTTTTTGTTTGCTTGTGAAAAAATGAAAACTCAGTATTGGTTGCAGTTAAGCTGACTTCAGGATTATATGCCCCAGAAGAATTTTGAAGATTAACATTAAAAAAAAAGATCTTTTACACCTCTTTCAAGATTGCCTGGGAAAAGAAAATAAATGCAGGTGATGTGCTGATCCAATTTCACCACTGCATTGAGAACTATGGAAAATTATACTATATAGAAAACAGTTGTCCATAAAAAGAATTCTGAACAAATTTGAGCATCTAATTGCATAGAAATTGCAAGAGGCCATGTGATGCTATATCTGAATCCTTCCTAATCAGAATTTGTTTGATGTCCTTTGGGGGAAAACAAGTATTTTTGTACAAGTTTAAATGTGTTTTATGAATTGCCAACACCAGTGTGCACTTTCTGATCCAGGTGGATAATTCTTCTACCCAAAAGTTGGCCACACCCCACAGAATATGGAAAACACGAGAAGCAGCGTCTTTGAAGATGAAAGGCCTGGATTCCAAAATTAGCTTGTGAAGGGCAAGCTGAGTCTCCTTGGGCAAGAAACTGCCATGAGCCTCGGTTTTTCCACCTGTAAAATGGAGATGAGAATAGTGGCTACCCCCACAGGGTGGTTTGAAGGATCGTTTCAGACAATACATGAAAAACATGAAGCAGAGTCTTGGCATGTGGTATGAACTCAATAAATGCTATTAACTATTACAGCAGGAATGCTACAAGTCTTTGTAGAATTGAGTCACACAGGCTGACAGGAGAGAAGCCAGAGGTTGCAAAAATGATTGACAGGGCATCTTGTGAAGCACTACGATGTTTGGCCTTCAGAGATTTTTCAGCTGAAAAGTTACAGGTAGATATTTGACTCAAGACAGGTGTAAAGAGAGCTGAGTAGAGTGAGGGGAACTGTGGAGAGAAGAGGAAATCTGCAGAAACTAGAATGAGAGTGGGGGTTGGGAGGCAGCGTAGCAGAGTAGAAATTCTTTGGAGTTAGAAGGTTTGAGGTTCATTTACCGTTTCTGCCCATTATGAATTTTATGGGCTCGGTCATTTGCTGTATCATCTCTGTGCCTAGTTCCTCATTCATAAAAGTGTTATTACAACTTATTTTATAGGTTTGTCTTGATGTCCTCGTGGAATAGCATATCATGTATCTAAAGGTATCACCTGAAGGTATTCCACAAAGAGGAGCCACTACTGTGAGGTCTGCTACTCAGGTAGAGGGTATCCAAAATGATGGGGCAGAAAACCTGGGAGAAAAGGTTTAGGGAATGCATTCATGAAATGCATGTCTGTGAACAGTGACACCAGACCAGAGCCAGTCAGGGAGATGGAGAGAAGGGAATTATTGAAAACTTTGGGAGAAAACATCTGGAACCCGGATGGGAAGGAAAATTAATCTGAATCCTCTGTCACAAATGCCTTGAATAGAATAGATTAACGAAACATACTGTATGTTAGAGATGGGGCAGAGTGGCTTGCTGTTCACCCCACTTAATTCTCTTTTGTCTCGGCACACGACCAGATCACTGTAACCAGCTTCTCTTGTAGAGGGGTATGGCCAGGAGATAAGTACTCCACTAGCTGGTGGAGTATGGGCAGAAGTGATGAGCCCCATTTCCAGGCTTGGCCCATGAAACTGAGTGGTCCGCTGCCGTCTCTTCACGCCTGGTTATGGACGCCCTTGGATGCCTTGTGGTGAAGATGGTGTAGCCTCCAGCAGCCTGGGCCCCTGAATGACTATGTGGAGAAGCCTCCTTCTATTACGACTCCCGCATCTACGTCAACTGATTTTACGTGAGTGGAAAATTAATGTACATTTTGTTAAGCCACCCAAATGGAGAGATTCTCATAACTGGATAGGCCTCTAAGGTGCACCCCAACTTTTTCTCTAGTCTTTTTTGTCCCTGAAATTAAGCATATGATCCAGCCTTTACCCAATAAGAATATTTTACATTTTAACTCTACTCTTCCTTAAAATGTAAACAAGGCAAATTGTTCTTGGCATTTCATTAATTCTGTTTATGGAGGTAACTTCATCTTCAAGGAAATTCTAAGTAAATTAACATCAAAGCAACTGGATGGGAGTCCATAAATTTTAGGACATTAAAGGACCACCCACAGTGAGAAATGAGACAATATGCGGAATCTACATTCATCCAAATATCTCTATCCCAACTAAAACTCCACACGGGGGTAGACCCAAAAAAACTAGAAAACAAAAGTATAAATCAGTGTCCTACTCATACAATATTATCAAATGCATTTTAGGATGCTTTTTGAAAATGAAAATAATTTTATGATTTTTCTCTCATCATAAAAGGAATGCATTTTTCAAAATATTTAGAGAATACACAAAGTTAAAAGAATGAAAGTCAAGATTATCTCTCATCTCACCACCCAGAGGCAACTCCACTAGTAATAGACCATATGAGGTATTTCTTCCCATCAACCCTCACTGACACTGAGTGGCCTCATCACTCACTATACTCTTCCAAAGTGGGAAGAGAAAAATATCCATGCTCATGTTCATTTGTATTTCTTTGACTATCTGTGAGTATTGGCTTATAATATATATATTCTTTTGCACTCTTTTTTTTCTTTTGACATATTCATCTCTTATTGGTTTTTTTTTAAGTTCTTAATAGAATATGAAGTTGACTTTTCTAAATAGAAAATAAATTTGAATACTCTCTCTCTATATATTTTTTCTAAATACATTTGAATATTTCAATACCTTGAAATAGGTTTAATCTTCCATGATAGAGCTTTTTCGACCTTAAGAAAATATTAATAGTTTTAATTTGCATAAGGATTAGAAATGTGTTCAAAAAAATTTTAAGGAATCCGGTGATGACTAAAGCTGTCATTCTATCTCACTTGAAGATTTCTTGGTCTGGAACACAAGACAGGATAAAATCAAAATAATTATTGCTCCTTTATTTTTATCTATACTTTATAAATCTCAAATTGCTTTGAGTCCTGTTTTATACAGTTGATTTAATATCAGTCTTATAATAATAACAGCATATATATCATTACTTTCTTATAGGTGGAACAGATCAAAGTTTTGAAATATTGCAAGACTTTTCTAGAATCACAGTGAATAACAATAATAATAATAATAACTAATGGTATTTAAGATTCATCATGCCCCTGTTATGCAAGAAATCAGGTTGGCATGCTTTATCTCATTAAATCATAACAACCATATTTTATTTTATTTATTATTATTTTTTTAGATTTATTTATTTATTTTGGCTGCATTGGGTCTTCGTTGCTGTGCGCAGGGCTTTCTCTAGTTGCGGTGAGCGGGGGCTACTCTTCGTTGCATTGCGCGGGCTTCTCATTGCCGTGGCTTCTCTTGTTGCGTGCAGAGCACAGGCTCTAGGTGCACGGGCTTCAGTAGTTGTGGCATGTGGGCTCAGTAGTTGTGGCTCGCGGGCTCTAGAGCGCAGTCTCAGTAGTTGTGGCACATGGGCTTAGTTGCTCCGAGGCATGTGGGATCTTCCCGAACCAGGGCTCGAACCCATGTCCCCTGCATTGGCAGGCGGATTCTTAACCACTGTGCCACCAGGGAAGCCCACGACCATATTTTAGAGATGAGAAAAAGAAAGCTCAGAGAGGTGAAATGACTCCCCCAAAGTCACACAGCAAGTAGATGATAGAGCCGTGACTTCAACCTCGGCAGATTCTAGAACCTGGTCTCGTAAGTAACACTGACTAACTCCATTGGAAGACTGGCAAATCAGTATTAGCTACAGAACCAGAACCAAGGCCTGGGGATCGACTCCAAACATAAACTTAAAACTTTGCTATTTGTCTATTCTTATCACAAGAGCATCTTAAAAGAGCTTCTCCAAGCAGTTCTAAGGCCAGGGTGGAGCTTGCTTGTCACAGGAAGTCGATGAAAGAATGGCACGGTTCACTGGTCAGACTTTCCCCAATTATAAGCAATTTTAACTTTCCCTCAACTCTGTAATTATAGGATTATTGCAAACTCAATATATAGGTTGCTGATTCGGAAGCCTGCACGTACAGAATTCTGACATAACTGAACAAAACAAAAATTGTATGCCTCAAAAATGTTTAAGAATCCACTTAATTTTTGTACAAGGAGATCTTCAAACAGTGTAAAGGTGGTTCTTAGCATAGAAGGTTTCAGGAAAAAGATACTCTGTACCAAAGTGTGTAGATGAAAGCTGTCTGATCTTTTAAACTGTGTTGCCTGAAACATCCATTTGTGTTACAAAAATAAATGCAGACATTACAGAGAAGCATTGGCAGGGAACTCTCCCATATTTAATGAATCTTGAAAACACCGTCCCCACTCCAAACCAGTGATTGAATTCTCATCTTCCCACTCCCGAGTTTAGACGCTGGGGGTGGTGTTTTTTCTTTTCCTTTTTTTTTTTTCCCCCTAAGAGAACACCACATTGCCTGATTGTTCTTCATTTAGACTCTCCTCTTATTGAGATGTATTCTGGATAATACAGGCGAGCCTTTCCAGAGGCAGTAAAATGCCGCAGACAGCCTCTCTTGGTCCCTTAATTTTATGTTAAACTGGACCTGGAAGTCAACTTAGAAGTAATTGAAATCCAACACCCCCTTTTTCTAAACAGGTGAGGAAAACTATGGTCCAGAGAGGTTTAATAACTTGCGCAAATCACACATCTCATTGCAGTGAAGCCATGATTCCAACTCAGATCTTGACTTGCCTTTCAACTTTCCCCCACCATAACACTCAAACCCGCCAGCTTCTAGGCAGTGTCTCTGTATCATCAACATCTGGAAAGAAGGGATGCGGCAGGTCAAGAAGTCAAGTCTTCCGAGACCCAGCGAGGTGGAGAGACAGTACCGAGCTGCTTGATATCCTGTCCTGCAGTCAACAATGTCACATGTCCCATTTGGTCTGCAGCTGCAGGTGTGAAGAGACATTATAAATTTACCGGTTTCAAGAACAAACAAATCTTATCTGGTGTAGAGAAAAGTCTTGTGGCAACCCAAGCACACCTCCAAGAAAACAACAAAAGCCAACTCAAGCAGGGCACCATCCACAGGGCACCCCAGAGCCTCTGAGGTCTTACACCCAAAAAGAACATACATAGGGCTGGGATGGGGAGTAATTTCTGGGCATCTTTCTTAAACAGCAAAATTAGAAGCAATTGCAAACAGGGTGGGGGGAGGGTCCAAGCTCCTGTTTTTTTGTTTTTTGTTTTTTTTCCTTTTCAAAGGGTCAAAAGCCAACAATCTGACACTTATAAAAGTGTCAGCCCGAAGGGGGAAGTCTCCTTGGAGGACACGATAGCTCGCTCAGCATGTATCAGAAACCGAGATTCAACACCACGCTTCCTTTCTCTTCTTTCCAACAGCCTCTGTTGCTCGTGGCAGATTTAATGGTGTGATTTACAGCGCTGAGAGACCTTTGTCAGGGCCAGTAAAATGACAAACAATAAATATATGGAGCAGTATGTTAACAACCTGCCACACAATACCTTGTCAGTTACAGCTTGATAGCGATACATTTTAATTTTGTCTTTCATAAAAATCTTGGCATGTATGCCTCATTTGAACACAGGCTTCCAAGTCAAGTGTGTCATCCAAGCATGCAGTTTATCACCCTCTATATTTTCTGTCCTTTTCATTTAATGTCATTCCTATGGCAACAGACATCGCCCTGGAAATCATTTTCAAAACAGCTTATTTGTTGAAAGGGACTGGGTGAGGTTAAAATATGTGTTTGGCTGGGAAGAATGTCAGAGTGTGAATATGGCTTAGTTACATTAATCATATTCTTTGAGGACTTTGTGTAATCAGATACTTGAAGGAGGCGTATCGTGGGGTGGGATTTGACATCTCCACCCCACCCCCAGCTTTTTATGGGTTTGCATTTCATAAGGATAAAAATAAGAAAAGCAAACTTGCAGTGCACTTTGTGGAGAGGCATATACACGTGTTTCTAATACTGCCCAGTATATCCTTTTGTGGGTAGGGTCGATGGGTGGATTGTAACCCTGATGTTAATACCGAGGTGCCCTTACTCTGAAGCTCATTATGTAAACCCAGATTTATTCATTCAACATTTATTCAATGCATCTTTATTGAGCATCTACTATGTAATGGGCATTGTGCTGAGAACAGTGGTGAATAAAATAAACCGAGTCTCTGCTCCCACGGAGGGAGAAGTGTTAGAGTTTAGACTCTAGTGGGGAAGACAGATCTTAAACAAGCAAACAGATGGTCTAAGCTGAGCTCTCTAGAAACAGGGTCTGAGACGAGGATTCTTATGAAGGTGATTTATTGAAGACTCCATAAAGGAGTCTTACAGGGACTTCATAAGGAGGTGTGGAGGGCAGAAGAGGGAAGGGGATGAAGGTAAGCAAACCTGAGTCCAGCCTCAACCTGATTCCAGGATAGCTTAGAGCTTGAATGGCCCCAAGAGTGACCCACCTTTGAGGCCCTGCACCAGGCCTGTGCTTTTGGACTTGGTAATGAGTCAGTCACTGGTTGCAAGCTGCCTCATGTCCATTGTTATAGCATCCTAGGCGTCCCTGGGCTAGGCAGCTCCTGTTGACCAAGAGTGATCCTTGGGAGAAGGGTGCAGGGTAGGCCGTTAGCAGTCAAAACTCACAGTGGCTAAGGAGTAGGCATCCCAGCCAGGCACAGGGATCTGTTCAGGGCACATCGCTTCTACTCCATGCATAAGTACAATCTTTTAAGTTAGTAGTAGTGCAATGAATAAAAAGAGGATAGTCAGTCAATGGCAGATGGACAGGTGATGAAATGCTTCTCTGGAGAGAGGACATCTGAGCTGAGGCCTGAATGCCAAGCAGAAGCTAGCATGATGAAGGTCTGGGACACTATCTTTCTAGCGGCATGAAACAGCAAGGACAAATAAAGCGAATGGTTTTTTTTTAAGGATGACAGGTTTTTTTGTTTTTTTTTTAAACAGGAATGCATGTTTATTTATTTTTTTAAACTTTGGGTTTATTTATTTATTTATTTTTGGCTGTGTTGGGTCTTCGTTTCTGTGCGAGGGCTTTCTCTAGTTGCGGCAAGTGGGGGTCACTCTTCATCGCGGTGTGCGAGCCTCTCATGATCGCGGCCTCTCTTGTTGCGGAGCACAGGCTCCAGACGCGCAAGCTCAGTAATTGTGGCTCACGGGCCTAGTTGCTCCGCGGCATGTGGGATCTTCCCAGACCAGGGCTCGAACCCATGTCCCCTGCATTGGCAGGCAGACTCTCAACCACTGCGCCACCAGGGAAGCCCAAGGACGACAGTTTAAGATTTTTGAGGAGCAGAAAGAAAGCCCAGGTGGTCCGAGTGCCATGAGCAAAGGAGGGGGTGGTAGAGGAGAAGGTCAGAGAGACAGGCAGGGGTCAGACAGGGTGTGGCAGGCCATGAGCAGGGCTTTGGATTTTATCCTAAGGTCAGTGGAGAGCCTACTACCCTATTAAGCCAATCAGCATCAGATATCCCAGTCTAGAAATTAAACCATCCGCCCACATTCAGCCCCTCTTAACACCATACCAGAGGCTCTGAGAGCCTAAGCAGTCAGTGAGTATGGTGTGCACAGGATACTGCCTATTTCACCATGGAAACAGGTCTTGCCAGATGGACTGATTCCCGGGAGGCACACTTACATGAATGTGAACATCAGCTACAACTACCGGCAGCTCTTCCATTAAGACCACCTTGTTCTTGGTTCACACAGCAGCCCACAGAAGATTTCTTAACCTTTGTCATGGATGACCGTTGGTTCTGATGAAAATCTGAAACCTTTTTCCCATGTATTTCCTCTACATCTGGTATTCCAAGAACACATTTTCCCCAAATTAGAACCTAGTGCATTTTCCCATACGGGCAACATTTTACATGGTGGGTAGTCCTACAGAACTCGGCTACCCAAATTGTGATCCATGGGTATTCCACTTAGAAATGCAGAACCACAGGCCCCGTCCCAGGCCTACTGAATCAGAATCTGCTATTTAACCAGGCTCCCAGGTGATTTGCATGCACATTAAATTTTGATCAACTCTGTTGTAAAAAGTTGTTTCTACAGGAAAGTGTGTCCCGAAGTCCAATAACTCACTTATTAACAAACACTGGGAACATATGACCAGTGTGTAAAAAAGTGTTGAAGTTTAGAATATAATTAGAAAAGAGAAAACTTGTACTAGTCCTTTGCATAATTACTGTCACTTGTGTGGACACCAGGAAGCTGCTTGGAGTCCCAACATGACTGAAGAGAGACCCCGAATGGAAAGAGATTTGGAGAAGAAAAGAGTGAGAAATGTAGCTTTGATGGATGGTTTCAAAGAAAAAGAGAGGTCAGCACTAGTCCAAGTGTGTCTGAAAATATTTCTTCTAGAAGGCAAGACTTCCAGAATGCTAGAAATCCAGCAATCTGCTCTTCTATAAAAGCAATGAGGCAAAAAAGCAACAGAGGCAAAATGATCAAAATCAACTTTTTCAGAACTCTGGAAATTAATCAAAAGCTTGTAACAATCCAACAGGTATTTATTTAAGAAAACATTAGTTTTACAAGATGATCGTAAGTTTTACCCAAAAGAAGATTCTGTAGTTAAATGAGAAGCACTGGGTGTGAGAAAGTTAAACAGGTTTCCCTCAGCAGGACCTTCCAGAGCCTTTACAATGCCAAATATGCAGTGTATAGTATGCAGTTTTCCCCCAGACTTAATTGACCGTAGATCCCTTTTGTTGTGAGCTATTTTGTGGATTTAAATCCTGAGAAATACATGTTGGGGAATACTAGGTAAGACTTTGAGGTGAGATCTGAGAAGGAAGGAAGAATTCTAGACACTGGAGAAGAGAGTGAGCATAAAAGAGAATGAGAAGATATTTGTGATGCACCTAATCAACAAGGAGTCCTATCCAGAAAGTATAAAGAGCAAAGGATATTAACTGGATAATATTAAAGGATGAACACAGGAGAAAATCTAGATGATCAGTAAATATGTAAAAAGATGCTCAACCTCCAGAATTATCAGGGAAATACAAATCAAATTAAAACCATTATAAGTTTGACAAATATTCTAATCCTTGACAACACCACGTGCCAGTGGAGAGGTAGAGTATGGCAACTCTAGTATATCGCTAATAGTGGTATAAACTGGGATAACCATTTTGGAGGGTGATTTGGCAAAATTTAGAAAAGTTGAAGATGTGCATACACCCTAGAGAAACTCCCACTTGTATGTACACGGAGACAAGTCCAAAAGAGTTTGTTTCAGCATCATTTGTGAAAACAACCTAAATGGCCATTAACAAAACAATGGATGAATATATTGTTGTACATTCATATAATAGAATATTATACAGTAGTTCAAAATGAATTAAGGCCACATGTATTAACAATGATAAATCCTAATAGGACACATAGAGTATGAAACCATTTATAATAAAGTTTTAAAAAATGCAAAAATATTGCATATTTGATCCTCTCATATTGCATATTGGATCATTTTCAGATGTCAAAATGGAAATGATGCATACAAATTCATCATGATGATGACCTCTGGGGAAGGAGGGAGGGGAATGGGATTGGGGAGGGATACACAGGGACTTCAACTCTATCTGTTACATTTTGTTTCCTTACAAAAGAAATTGAAGAAAATATGGAAAAAGGCTTAAACTTGACCAGGATATGTATGGGTAAATACTTGTTTACAATATGTGTGTTTGCAATGTTATTGGCTCTGTTTCTATGTATATAATATTTGTTATGGGTTGAATTATGTCCCTCCAAAATTCACATGTTGAAGTCCTAACCCCCAATTACCTCAGAATGTGACCTTACAGAAATAAAGTCATTGGAGTTGTAATTAGGTAGGATGAGATCATACTGAAGTAGGATGTGCCCCATATCCAATATGATTGGTGTCCTCATTAAAAATTTAAAAAAAAATTTGAAACACAGACATGAGTGCATGGATAATGCCACATGAACTTGAAGGCAGAGATCAGGGTAATGCATCTACAAGCCTAGAACTTCAAAGTTTGCCAGGAAACCACCAGAAGCTAGAGGAGAGACATGCATCAGATCCTTCCTCAGTAGGAACAAACCTGAATGACACCTTGACCTCAGAATTCTAGTCCCAGAACTGTGAGACAATACATTTCTGTGGTTGAAGCCACCAGTTTATGGTACTTTGTTACAGCAGCTCTAGCAAACTAATACAGATTTTATAATATGAGATAATTGTGAGCAGAGATGTACTTTTCAATAAGGAATCCTTTTGAGTTCTTGAACAGAAAGGAGAAATGGCAGAAGGCTGGGAGTAAAATTTCCTAGGTGGTGCTATAAAGAAGTGTTCAAGGGGATGTGAGACTACACCAAAGTTGATCAGAGGTCACTGGGGCAGGGCCCATACTGAGCCTGACTGAAGTGAGGCTGTAGGAAACAGAGGGAAAGGACGGAGCCATAGGACACATCACGGATGCCATACACCTTAACTGTTGACCTTAGAGCCAGGCCAGGGAAGGCAGAACAAGGTAGTGCTTAAGAGAATGGGTTCTGGAATCAGTCAGCTGTGGGTTTGAATCCCATTTGTCCCTAACTAGTTAAATGGCCTTGACAGGCTATACAACCACTTTGCCTCAATCTCTCCATCTATTCAGTGTATGTAGCACCACTTCTGTCATAGGATGGGCATGAGGATTAAATGAAATAATGAAGGTAAAATATTTAATCAATGCCTGGCATTTAATGAGTGTATTATGAATATTAGTTATTATATTACAGTATTACTCAGGGCTCCATCAGACAAGCTGAAACCACTCCAGGTATTTCAAACAGTGAGAACCTAATACAAGGGATTGGTTTTACAGGTAATGTAAGGTCTGGGAAAATGCTCAGGGGATGGATGAAGCAGCCCAGAGATTAGCAACAACAAGAAGCCCTTGTTATTACACCTAGTGTGTGAGGGACAACATGAAAAAGAGGCTGTTTTAGTTTCCTAGGGCTACCTTAACAAATTACCACAAACTAGGTGGCTTAAAACAACAGTTCATTCTTCTACAGTTCTGAAACCTGGAAGTCCAAAATCAAGGTGTCAGCAGGGTTGGTTCCTACTAAGGGCTTTGAGGGAGAATCTGTTGCATGCCTCTGTCCTAGCTTCTGGCGATGGTCAGCAATCTGTGGCATTCCTTGTCTTGCAGAGGCATCACTCCAATCTCTGCCTCCATCTTCACATGGCATTCTCCCTCCATGTCTCCATCCTCTCCTCTTCTTACAAGGACACAAGTCACATTGGATTAGGACCCACCCTACTCCAGTATGACCTCATTTTAACTAATCACATCTACAAAGACCTTACTTCCAAATAAGATCACAATCAAAGATACTGGAGGTTAGGACTTAGACACATCTTTGGGGGTCACACAATTCAACCCATGACAGACATGTTCTCAATGATAAGTCAAGGCCATCCAGGGTGGGCTAGAATGTTGGCTGATACTATCTAGTAGAACTGTGGACCAAAGAGGGAAGGGCTGTAGCATGAGATTTGCAACCACAGCTTCTGCCTAGCCACTGCCATTGCACCAGAGGCAGAAAAAGAAAGGTTAGAAAGATCTCTGCCTCTCCCTTCCTCCTGCCCTTCAACCTCCCACCAGTGCCTCCTACTGGCCAAAATAGCTGGAAAACAGCTGATGCAAGAGCCTGGGAAATTTATCCTGCAAAATCAGCTGTCCCTTTCCCCTAGTTCTGAAGTACAAGGCCTGAGGCTGGACAATGTCCAGTTGCAATTGGTGGAAGCTGGTCAAGGCCTGTGTGGACCTAGTCACCCCAGCTGGAACAAGAGGGAGGGCTGAGAGGATTTTGAGTGGTGACAATTAATATCCAATCAGAGAGAAGAACAAGATAAACATGCTCTCTGCCCGTGGAGATGTTGGTCTAGTGGATGAGACCAATATTAAATAAATACAATTTAAAATTTAAACTTAAATAAGCGCTATGAAAGAAAAGTAGAGTGAGTGATGAGAATAGTCATGGGCTCAAAGTTCAAAGTGGGGATTCAGGGGCGGCCTCTTTTAGAAGTGACATTTAAGCTGAGTATTAAGTAGGGCTGGTGAACATGATCTACTCAGTGCTCCTTCCTTTGTAGAATTGAGTTCTCTCCCTTCCTATGATCCCAGAGGACACGCCGATCACATGTCCCAATCTGTTGACCATGGGAAGTCACATGACACAATCCAGGCCCATCAGACTCTTCTCCTCTGGAAGTTGAATTTAAATCAAACACATAAGAACAATAGCAATAGATGCTGAGCTCTCTGATGGCAACGTCTTAAAACTGTTTATGAAACTTCCCCAGAGAAGCTGTGACACATCCTATTTTCTAAAGATTGCTGCAATAGTATCTCCCATCCCACCTGCTCTTCTTACGATGTGAC
This sequence comes from Balaenoptera musculus, assembly GCF_009873245.2. Taxonomy (NCBI): domain Eukaryota; kingdom Metazoa; phylum Chordata; class Mammalia; order Artiodactyla; family Balaenopteridae; genus Balaenoptera; species Balaenoptera musculus. The sequence goes on along the minus strand of NC_045803.1, from coordinate 27,893,215 downwards.
TTTGATTCTGCACCCTTTGAGATGTTAGGGCCTGTGCTCCCTCCCTTTGGCATCTGAGTGGCATTGTGACTGGTAGAAATGATGTCCCATGACTTCTGAGACTACATCCCAAAAGGCAATACAACATCCAGCTGGCTGTCTTGGGATACTTGGAAGCCAGCCACCTTGGAACCTAGCTACTTGTCTTCCATCACCCTCTATGTTCCAGGCTCATCGCCATGAGACCAGTACCGAAAGCTTCGCCATACTGTAAAGAAGTTCAAGAGCCCATGGAGAAGAACCAAGGCCCCCAGTCCCCACTCCAGGTGAGCTCCCAGCTGCCAGCCTTGTGAGTGAGCCATATTGAAAGTGGGTCCTCCAGCCCCGATTTGAGCCATGCCAGCTGATACCCCACAGAACAGAGGGGTATCCCCGCCCAAGTTGAAGATTCATAATCAAAATAAATGATTGTTGTTGTTTTGTGCCATCAAGTTTTGGGACAGTTTAGTACCTGGCAATGAATACTGGAACAGCTGTCCTGATTTTCCTTTGCTTATGACCTGGCTCTTTAGCTCTTTTCAATTTTATAAGCTTTTTGGTATCCTTTTGATTTTATTCTTACCTAAATTAACCGAACTTTGTTCCTTTTGCTTGTAACCAAAGAACCTTGACATATAACCCTGGAAAAGGATAGAAGGGCAAACATCAACTGAAAGGCAACAATGGGCTAAAGACTCTCGTTAAGGGAAGAGTCTGGGACCTTGAAAGGAATGAGAAGAGTGAGGCTGGAGAGCGGTGAGTGGGGGGCATGTGACTCAAAGTGAGTTGAGAGGGAGTAAAACAGTACTAATTATGTACCAAGCCTAGGACTAGTATGTAATACATAATGTCTCATTCATGTGCATATCAACAATAAGGGGGAAGTCCTATCTTTAAGCAACTCCCCACCTCCACATACAGAATACCCCATTTAAGGGAAAACAAAATTGCAACTCAGCAACCACTATTTACTGCTGACCCGGAAACTTGACCCAGCTCTATCTTCCTCCAAAGCTTGTCCTCCTAACGTATCTGCTGTGTGGCCCAGTAGAAGATTTATAACTTAGAGAACAGAGTACAGGGAGAGTAATAAGGGGGATATGCATGGATGAATAAACAGCCCAGTTGGAAAGACCCAATAACCTTATGGAGCCATAAAACTCATTTTACAAAAAAAAGGGACCCAGACATGGACCATTATTAAAGGGTAGGAGAAAGAATATGGACTTTGGAGCTCCACAGATGTGGGTTGAATTCAGAACTTCCTACTATGGGATGTGTAATCACAGGCATTTCACTTGGCCTCCCTTGGAATCCACTTCTCATCTCTAAAATAGGGGTGACGATCCCCAAGTCTCTGCTGTAAGGTTTGACAATGCCACTTGTAAACAGGATGGCGCTTGGTGGGTGTCAAAATGGCACCAATAATCCTAGATATTGAGAATAACTGTAGTAACACCCAAGGTTGCATAGACAGAGACTTAAAAAAAGTGGGGAGAAGGAAAAGCAGAAAAGAAGAGAGGAATCAGTAGAATGGGAGAAAGGGACACAAGAAAGAGGGAATTACTGGAGGGAGGGAGCGTGGGCAGCAGGAACAAAGAATATCAAATCGCACGCTGGAGGATTTGTAAGTCTCCTTGCAGAAAGCTGTTCCAGAGCCTGAAGCAGCTCCTGGTGTGACCACCCCTGTAGGAGAGAGGTGCCAGCCACGTGCAGCCCAGCCCTGCAATCTTGTCAACGATCAGATATTCATGCTCAGGGGTTAGGACACCTGTAACTCCCAGGAAACCAGTCCCCAAACAATCTGATGCTCTCTTTGCAAAGACAAAGGACAGCCAGCCCCCTTCTACCTGAATCCTTTTAATTCCTCTACCTCGGCCAAGGGCCGACAGCTCACTGAATTCTTGGTCGCCGTGGGGCTCAGCCTCTCAAGGCAGCCTTGCTGCTCTCTAACCTTCATTCATGGGGGAGCTGCAGAAGGAAATGGAGGAGGGCACTGAAGGATGTCCCCTGGGGGCAGTGGGCAGAGTAGCCCACACTAGGTCAGCCCCAAGTTTCCATTTCTGCCCAGCACCTGATGAAAAGAACTCATTTTCAAACTATATCACCCACGAATGAGGCAAGCAACAGATGAAAGGAACTACAGAGACTTTCCCAAGTCATCTAAAGTGTGGCCAGCGTTGCCACGATTCCCTGGTATGAAGTTTCCAGACAAGGGAGAAAAATGGACCAAAGGGAATGTCTTTCTTAAAAGGGAAGTGGATCTGTGTTGAGATAATTCAGAAGAAGGATAATTCTGGGAAGGCTGATTCTGGTTTCTTGCCATCATCCTATCCTCGGTGGCCTTATTGGAAATTCCTACCCTCCCTCCCTCCAGGCTCCCCATCCCCACATCAGGGCGGGGCCACTTTCTGTGAAGAAAATAGAGGTTGCAATGTTTGGCATATTAATTCAGAGCATATGGTCAAAAATATTGTTTGCTATGTCTCGTGGGCTTATGATATTTAATTTAAAATAGATTTTCCTAAATAAAAAGAGACTTTATACACATGGCCATTAGAAGCAAACCGTTTTGCTGCTCGGCATTGGTAAAATACAATGTTTTTAAAGCATTTTATAGCACGTTGGTCCTTTGGCAAGGATGGAGTGTTCTGAAAAGATGGAGGCTTAGCGTGACAAGATGGTCCTGGTGCGATTGTCACAAGCCCTATTCTGTGGGCAATTTTCACCTCCATAAGCTCAATTTTCTTTTGTATAGTAAATTTCCTTCTTAAATCCTGAAGTTATACTCAGATCTGAGAAAGGCTAACTCTTGAGATCGGGCAGCTGAAGTGATGGCCACAAATGCTTTATTATGTCATTTCTCGTTAAATATGAACAGATTGTTTCCACAGCAAACACAGCAAGCATGAGGCCAGGTGTTTTCCCATTTTCCACGTTAGTGGGGCCTCCAGCGTTAGTGGGAGGGCTGTGGAGCTTTCCCTTTCTCTCTCTTTTTCTGTCTTCTTTTAGCAATCGCCTGGGATTGAGGCTGCAGAAAGGGTGGCCTGGCGTTTTAAAGGCCTGGAGGTCGATGTACAAGTTAAATAAGGCTGGTCTACACGGACGGAGCACAGGAGGGGCGGTTGTGCAGCTCTTGGCGATGCAAGTTCCATAGAGTGGCTACAAAATAAAAATACCTTCTTATTCATCTCGTGGAGGACCATACCATGAATTATGTCAATCCAGCTTGTTTCCTTCAACTGATTCATTTTAAACTTCAGAAGATGGCAGCAGACCTAGCGGGGCAGAGCCCACTGAGCGGCTTAACCATGAAACGCACAAGGGAAAAGGACAAGGAGAAGAACCCACGGTGTTAACTTATAGGGTCCTGCTCCGAGTGGGAGCATTCCAACAGCCCTGGCCTCCATCTTCCATCCTCCCCTCGAAACCAGCCCTAGACAATATCCTTCGCTGGAATATGATCACGAGAGAGCACGTACCTCAGGGTCCAATCTGTTGCGCTGGTTTTCTTGATGCAATGTCAGCCGCTAAAGACTTTTGCTGGAAAAGCTGATACTTGAGAAATGGTTTTTGTATTCGTTCAGGATAGAAAGGAAAGCTGATAGCAGTTTCTAGATTGTCAGTAATCCTTTCTTATGAGTGGCCAAAGAGAAACAGCCCACTTCCTGATGGAGCCTCAGAGAAACGTGGAGGTACGAGAACAATTGTTCCCAATGCAGTTCCGTCTATAATTAGCGATGCACCAACCACGGCGCGGTTTGTTTTTCTAGTTCAGTAACCTTTAACAACACTTGTAATCAGTTGGGTTTTAAGAAAGAAGGGGTGAGGGCCAGGGGAAAGAGTTACATTACACTCAGCACAGCAGTCCTGGAGAAATGCTCACGGCTGGACACACCTTTCTGCCAGGGTGGCTTTCTGCGCCTTTGTGTGAAGGGATATAAACAAAGCTTAGGGGAACACAGGAGAGATCCTGCAATCCCACGGGGTAACTTTAGAGGAGAAGCTGTCTCCTTTGTCCGTGGAGTGAGGGATTGGGTTTGCAGGCAGCCTGAGAACTGCAGCCCTGCCTTTGGGGAGCTTTGGGGACAGGTATTTACCTGGTCTGCACCTGGGTATCAGTTGCTTAAATGGGGCACAAACCTGCCAGGGCTTGAAAGAGTCAGAATATGTACCTGGCAAAATTAACAAAACTAGAAGACACCTTTGCTGAAGCAGGCAAGACCCCTACTGAGGGCTTTGCAATTCAACTCCAGAAAATTCTTTAGAGGGGTTATCAATTAGCACATGCTATGGTGAACAGGAAGGCAAATACTGATTTGTAAAGTTCCTATCTCAGTGGCTGTCTTTGAATGAACTCGGGGATTGACCCCTCTTAACCAGCCATTAAAATTAAAGCAAAAAAAGGACTAAGGTTTTTTTTTTTCTTGTTAAAATAATTTTTTTCTGTTTATAAAGAGGCACTACATGTTCAGTACAGACAAATTAGGAGTATAGATAGTAGAAAAAGAAAAATCAAAAGCATCCATAATCTTCAGCATTCAGCATTAACTGTGGTCTATAACATTTCAACGTGAAAAACAAACATACAACCATTTCTAACAAACATCAGGGCTGAGAGTACATACTATTTTGTAATCTACTTTTGTCACTTTTGAGTCTTTATTACGGCCATTACTTGCAATTGATAAATTTGCATCATTTTTAATGGCAGCTTAGTATCGTATGTCATGGATGTACAAAAGCTTATTTAATCAGTCCTTTGTTTTTAGACACTCAGATGACTTCCAGCTTTTCGGTATGTTGTAAACTGCTTCGGTGAACCACCTTCCGGGTAAATATTTACATTAAAGTGTTATTGTTGTTGTTGTTCAAACGGAATAACTTGGCGATGCTTTAGAAAATGTTCTGAGAACTAAAGTCAAGGCAAAGAGTGGCATAAGCTCAAATGAGGCAGTGACCTTCTAAATACGTCTGAATAGAAGATGTGAATAGAGCTTCCTAATAGGTATGACTCAAATAGTAAAATAGGAAATGTTAAAAGACATTCTGTAAAAATACCAGGCATTTAACCAAATTGTACAGGGCCACCAATGATCTGTTAGATGTCTGCCATCTCTAATTTCTAAGCATGCTATTCTAGGAGCCTCTGTTTTTATAACACATAAATGCATGTGGCGTCTTCCTGGGTTATTTGGACCAAATACTGTAATTCTTTAAGCTCAGCAGGCTGTTTTGGGGGATTACAAAAAAACCTGGTTCAGATGGTGATAGAGAGCTGGGGGGAAGATGTTGAAATGATAGTGGTAAAGGGCAAAATGCTAGGAGAGAGCAGGTCTAAGGTTGTCCTTAGTGAACTCAAAATATATGATTTGATAAAAATAATCTTAATCTCTGCTTTCAAGGAGAGTGTTTATAACAAGCATGGACAGCAGTTAAGAAACTCAGCAGACAGCCTTGGGTATGGAGAGCAATCATGTGGCAGGACTGTCACCACCCCCTCTCCCAGGTCCTTGTCCACGAGACATGGCTAACAATCAAACCACTCCTCCCTGAGATCACACACAGCCCCAGGATCCTCCATCCGGGTCTCCAGGCTGCCATGAGTAACCTATTGGAAATGGCACTGGAGGTGATAGTCTTTCTTGCTGGCCTAGTGGGTTTCCACCAATAAGGGACATGTTGGAGGAAGAGGAGGGTTTAGGTGGTTAGGAAAGTAAGAAACTGATGCCTGGATTGATGGAGCTAAAAGGCAGGAGAAGGGCATTCTGCTGAAAAGGCTGAGAATCCGTCCTGGTGCAACAATCCCAGAGGCCTGTTTTCCTGTATGTAATTTGGAATTATAATCCACAGATTTTCCTGAAGTGTTTAATCACAGCCTCCCCACTAGAACTAGGGGCTCCTACGAATGACTCTACTGCAGCAAATTGTAAGCCCTCATTTCTACATACGGATCCTTTCACTTATTCAACATTTATTGAGTGCCTTTTGTCTTCAGTTGGATTACCCAGGAAAGAGGAGCCTGAGACAGGACTTGTGTGTAGCGAATTTATTATGGGACCTGAGTTCAGGGAACTCAGGGACCTGGGACCCTATGCTGCAGTGCTGCAGTGTTTGCACCTGGACAAACGTCTTCCCGAGCAACAAAATACAAAGAAACTCTAAGGGACTAAAAATAACTGCATGCATGCACAGTTGGGGCAAATTCTGGACAACAAGATACAAAGAGACCAAGAAGTCCAGCTGCCACTTCTGCAGAGCTGGGAGCAAAACAGGGTACTGCGCATGCGCCCTGCACTCAACACCACCAAAGGGGTGGACAAAACACCTAAGCCACCCCTCTGGCCCAACTCCTGGACACATCCCTACCCTCACCCCATATAAGAAACCAGCTCGCCCCCCTGAGCGAGTGAGCGAGGGAACCTGTTACTTGTTCTCGCTCCCCTCTGCTGCAGCAGGGGCTCCAATAAAGCCTTGCTTGAATTTCTTGTCTGGCCTCTTATCGTTTTCTATTGATTAAGGAGGGCAAGAACCCTGGTCGGTAATAATTGAAAAGAGCAACACACAAAAAGAAGGAAAGCCAATATGAGGATGTGGGCTGGATTGCCCTAGGAGCCTCTGAAGAGCTTCTAGAATCTTCCTCAGCCTTATCTGGTGAGGGACTGAGGAGGGGATCCATGCCCCCGCCCCCCACAGGTCAAAGACTGCCCCAAGGAATAAGTCTCTTGCACTCCTGTGAGTGCCAAGTGGGTTTCTGCTGTCAGACCTGAAGCAGAAAGTGAGAGATACACGATGTGGCCTGGGCCCAGGGCGCTGGGGCAGACACTGTCAGATTTCACCCATACAAAGCCGGTTGCTACAGCTATGGCTGTATTAGACACAATCTCTCTAAGTGACAGCTGAATGATGGGAAGGAACAAGCCTTACAGGCTGATGGGAGAGAAAGTTCATAGGCACGGAGGCCAAAAAGAGCTTGTCCTATCCCAGGACCAGACAGTCTAAAACGACTGGAGCCAAGTGAATAAGGAGAAGGGAGAAGATAAGAGCTGCCAAGGGCGCTGTGGACCATGAGAAGAAGTTTGTGTTTGATGGGAAGACATTGGAGAGTTTGCAAGTGGATGAGTGACATCATCTGATTTAGCTCAAAAAACAAAAAACAAAAAACACTCTGGCTGCTGAGTGGAGAACAGACAGTTGGGAAGGGAGACTTGGCAGTGGGAAGAGTGAGCACAGAAGCGAGGGAACCATGAGGGGCGATTGTAGAAGCACATGTAACAGACAAGGGTGGTTTCTTATAGGGCAGTAGTCTCCAGGCATATTTCTCTTGCTCACCCTAACAGGATTTTGAAAACTTATGAGTTTATTCTCACATTTTTAAGTTGACATCTAAAATTTTTCAACCCAAGTATTAAGTAGTTACCAAAAAAGGTAATTTCTGCTCATTATAAACGTTGACAATTTAAAATAAAACTTATATATCACACTTTTCAAGATATTCAGTTGAAGCTAAATTCCATAATTTATTAAACACCATTTACTGCATGCATTCATTTTAAGAGTATATTAAACAAGCTTTTCCATGACAGTCAATTGTTGTGTTCTATTTTTTATCTTTCAATTCATATTTTTATTCTGCTTTTCATTACATTTCCCTACAGATTTTTATCCTAATGTAGTATATTTTAATGTTTGAAGTTCTTTTATTGATTATCCTAGCATAGTCTCTACATCAAAAATACGTGTAAAATTGGAATTTTTAAAAAAATTCCTATGGTCATCAAACTTCTAACTAGTGATTTTTTCTGATTGAATTATCAGAAATTCTAACACACAATTAATTACGATAATACACAATTGACTACAAAAAATAAGCGTATTACTAACACACAGTTGATTATAATAGCATCAACTATTAATTACTAACGCACAATAGATTACAATAGCATAACACATTACAAATGCTATTGAATAATGATTAGACATAAAAACTAAAGTTTATTAAAATGCATCTCTTCAGGGGGTTAATGGGGCTGTTTTTTCCTCGAATGGTTTTTACTTCCTGCTAGAATGAGACAGAGCTCAACATCAATTCTATCCCAATTTTTATTTCATTGATATAAATGCTAAGAAACTTATCCACAAAAATACGTAAATAGAAATGAAAGGAGTTTTATTGTAGCAAAATCTGTCAATGATTTGAACTCCTTCTGAGTTATATGCCAAAATATGACAAGCTTATCTGTCTTCAAAATATGCTTGAATGACCTATCAGCTCAGTTAGTTCTTTGTTCGTTTTGTTGAGCACCAGGAATTGGAGACAATCTGACTTCACCAAGGATGTTTCCCAGTCCTTGGGTGCATTCCTTTCATTCCTTTCACCAAAGAACCTAAAGGGTTTTCCACCCCAAGGGTAGGTGCCATTGTAAGCTCAGGAATGGATGCTGAGTAAGCTTTCCTCTGTGTAAGGGAAGGTGTGAGAAGAGGGGCACTGAGACTGTAAATGACCTCAGCATCCTTCTCAGGCAGATCCTTTTGGAGAAAGAGAAGAGGGAAATCGATTGCCTTAGACTCTTCATTTCTTGTACACCTGGGAAAACTTTCATGTAACCCCGCAGTGAAAAACCATGGTTTCAAGCCCACTGGTCTTGGTTTTAGCGATGAAAGTGGTAAGAATTACTGGAGTTAGAGTAGACATCAAAGGTTGAGGCTCAGGACTTGCTGATGGCATGGATATGGGGTATGTCTAGACAGAGGGAATTCAAGATGGTACTTCAGTGTAATAAGAAGAGAGGTGGGTATAAGAGTGTCTGTCTGAAATACAGTACTAAACTTTGTAATCTCAGTGGCTGGAGAAATAAACATTTCTTATTCAGGCAAAGCCCTCTCTGGGTTAAGACTGACTCTAGGATCCAGGATTTCTCCAACGCGTGATGCTGCCATGTCAACACATGGCTTCCAAGGTTCTGCAAAAGGGAAAGAGAGAGAGGTTCCAGGTTGTAACTTTCTTGTCCTGGAAATAACTCTGGTCACTTTTGCTTACGGTCCATTGACCAGAAGCAGGGACCTAGTCCTCAGCCGATTGCATAAGAGGCTGCCACAAAGGACACCCCAAGAGCATTCTGTGAGTGCTGTCTTGGCCACGCTGTGTTTTGGCATGTGAACCTAGATGAATGATGTTTCCGAGCGGGGGACAATATTTGTATAGGTTCATTGCAAACCAGAGTTTTGGGAAAAAAACGTAATTGTTTTCATCTAGAATAATAAATAGGCAAGACCAGTGGAGGAAAATATGGAAAGTAACACCAATGAGAAGGACTTGCCCTACCAAATAATGAAGTATATTACAAATCTAAAATAATTACAATGGACAGTTTCAAAAGAACAAAAAAGAAAAGCCTGAAACAGACTTTAGTTTATATAAACTCTTAATATATGATGAAAGGCAGCCTCATGGGGCATCTGTACCACTCTTTACACCATTACTAAAATAAATTACACATGGATTTAAAGGGTTGAATGGGAAGCAAAATACTTATTTCAAAAAATAATCTTGACATCATTTAAATAATCACCTACATTTTTCTTCTCTGAAAGAATAATGTAGGGTGATTGTTTAGATTATTCAGATGAGCAAGGACTTCCTGAGCATAAAAGCAATAGAAGAAATCATGAAAGAAAGACTGAATACATCTGAGAATATATTAATTTTTTTTTTGTCTGTAGGCAATGCAAACAAAATTAAAAGGCCAAATGACAAACTGAAAACGGATATTTAAATAAACACGAGACAAAGGGTTACAATCTTAATTTAAAGAACTCTTACAAAACTGTGATGCCACCAACATGCCAAGTTTTAATGGTGAAAGGTAAGAAAAGACAATTCACACTAGAAATACAAATAGCTAAGAAAGACAATGGCATGCAACGTAAAATAATCTTTTTGCCTCACCAAATTGACAGATAATTTTAAGCTGTTATTTTAGGAGTCAATGCTGGCAAGCCTTTAATGAGAACGATGATGACATATTCTGCTGGAAAAAAGTGTGAATTAGAGCAAACTTCCTGGAAGCAATTTGTAATATGTAATCAATACTGAGATGCTAAAATGTTTATGCCAATGTTTCTATATCTGACATATATATATATAAAATTGATCTGTACAAGAGTTGTACACTTTTGCTATACATAAACCATAACCTTAATTTAAAAGAAACATATGTGCCTACAAATGAAAATGGATAAAAATGTTAAAATAATAGTAGTTATCTCTGAGTGATTTTTTAATTTTCCTTTTCCTTCTCACCATTATCCAATTTTAAATAATAAATATTAAATAATTGTTAATACAATAATTAAAATTGATGTCAGTAAGCAAATTAATAAGTGCAGTCACAGAAAGGTATCCTACTCTGAACCATGGTCCTCAGGCTTTTGAAAGAAATTCAGCTTTTGTCAAACTCACAAAATCATTAGTAGCCCAGTTCTACTCCCCTAAACCCAAGTCCATCATGTAGGCTTTGGTGCAAGTGCTGTGCAGAGGAAAGCATCCTGGGTTTTAAGTTATAGATTAACTTCCAAGGCAGTCATTACCAGGACTGCTCACAAGTGTGATTTACAGCAAAGAGGTCTTGAAACTCAACACACCCTCTGAAACACTATAGGTGAAGGAGAACTGAAAAGCTAGCTGGATATTGTTTGTCTACAGGAGAAAATTTTGTCATTTAGTCAGGTAGAAATCACCCATCATCATGGGCAGTTAACTTGCAAGAATATCTTTTCCTGCCTCTGTCTGTAGCCTCTCCAACACCCTGACCCGAGGTTGCAAGAGAAGACCTAAGAAGACAAATATGGCAGGTCCTACCCAATAGCCCATCTTCACTTTCTTCTTGATAACACCCTGATTTTGTATGGGGTCCAGCTCTAGGGAACGAAACATTGATTGTTCGAACTCCTTATGGCCACGCCATTTCTTGTTGGCAAATATTCTTTTCAGAGCCTTCCGTGAAGCTGGAAGTGGATCCGTATAAGGAGAAGTCTAGCTTTTCAGGGGAAGCTTTTCTTCTAAGATAAAAGGACAGAGGCTTTAAAGACAGAGATAAAAAGACACAGTCTTTTGTCTCTGCCTCACTCTCCCACTGGAAGGCAGCCATGATGCCTGGAGCCATGGTAGCCATCTTAGGATCGTAAGAGAAAGTTTAAGAGAATTCCATGGAAGCCTACCCAATGCTCTGACATGGTTTCGCTGCTGAACCAGCTCTGGAGCGTCTGTCTACAAACTTCTTGAGATATTAAGCGTTCGATGACTAGGGTTTGTTACTTGCAGCTAATTGCTTCTTAATAAGATATAATGAGACTTTAGAGATGACCTTGGTTTGCTCATAATCTTGTTCCTAACTTCCCAAATATGGGATTTGTGCCAATCTGTGACACCTCTAAGGGAGTTCTATAAACATGTTTTGTGTTCTTGCAGACTAACATGGAGAGTGAAGAAGGTCATGCCAGCAGTTAAATCAGATCAACCCCGCCTCAGTTAAATCTTTCAAATTCAAAGATGCTTGAGACCTCCATTAGTCCTCTTGTCCTGGTGTTTACCATCTTCAATTAACTTACCTGGTGTCCAGTGTTCCAATTCTGTCCCCTGGATCTACTCTTTGGGAGAAGTGCCATATTTAGAAACATCTACCCATAGCTATCAGAGTTAGCTATGACCCCATGGAAAATGTATTCTTATCTAAAACATATCTATCAGTATCTTGTCATGAGCTTCTTACCGAGAGTTTACCTTTACCTGTAAGAGTCAATCTCATAGCATAATTTGGGGCCAGGTCTTTTAAATAAGAAAACTCTCTGATATCCAGGCAAAGGACTGCCGCTCTGTCAATGTATAAGTCCAGCTTGGATTACACCAATAGGGTTACAGACAGACTCATATACCTAAAAACTCATACATAATCTGAACTCAAGTGCGTAAACAAACAACTGTTAAAACAATGACCCATCTAGAGTTTAGTAAAATATGCAATGTTAACACTCATCCCAGTTACCAGCTAGAATGACCTAGACTCAATGTCCCCACTATCTGACAACATTTATTTATGTATTCCATACTCAAACACTGCCAGGAATGTGGGGAAGGAATATTGTCTTGGCTATCAGGACTTTGAACCTAGATCTCTTTCTGCCATGAATTCACTCTGATTTGAGTGAATCCCTTCCCCTCTCTGGGCCTTAGTTTTTTTGTAGTGTAAAAAGATGAATGGGACCCCATGATCTTAAAGGCTCCAGACTGCTTTCAGATTCTCCTGCATAGGAATGTAGGAAAACAGGAAGAAATTTTGCCCTCCTTCTGTTAGAAGATGCCCCGTGGACCTGAAAAATAATATTTGGAATGCCAATGTTTTCTGAGAACTTACTATATGCCAGGCACTCGACTGTGAACAGCTTTTTGTGTATTACCTCATTTATTCCTTAAGATAACTAAGCATTATCATTCCCATTTTGCCAATAAGGAAACAAGTCTGAAAGAGCACCATGACTGCGCCAGGATCACATAAATAAAAGGAGAGAGCTTAGATTCCAAAATCCATCCTCTTACCCATCGTACCACCCTACTTCCATAAGGAATTTAGCAAGTTTCAGCAGTATTTAAAACAACATATGAGCTTAATTGTAGAAAAGAACAACTCAGGGTTCTACTTACTTCTGTCTAAAATTAAGTATGCATTTCAGTAAAATGTTGTGTTTTGTGTTTTTTGGAGGCTGTGTTTTGGCTCCCACGGGAAAATGGCATCTTCTTCATAAAGGGCGGATAAGCAAAGAACGATCTGTTACATTTGATCATCGGAGTCACATCATGTGAGACTTTTTACGGCCTGTTAAGATTCGGGTTTTCACGAATTGCTGTCATTGAATTCCATAAACATCCCTTGTGTTCAGGATATTGGAGCACCTACTCTCAAAGTATTGTTACTAGGCTGAGTAAAAACACACTTGCCCTCTGCAGGCTATGGTTTTGCTTTGAAATCTCTGTAATTAACACATTCGCATTTCAGGCACTGGGTATTATTGAGTTCAAAGAAAAAAAGATGTATTTCATCCTTCTTTTTTCTACAGATGATTCATCAATTCCACTCCTCCCGCCTACAGACATCTAAATTTCAGTTTTCTGAGAAGCTATAAAGTGGCATCTAGGCATTGAGTCAGAGGACACCAAGTGTTAAACTGTAATACTGCTAAGAGTTTGGTGTCAACCCTCTTAACCTGTTTTCCGGTGTAGGCGTCATTAACAATGCTCTTTGCCCTTGGGTACTAAAAGGAAAAAACTCCAGTAACCCTACACCGGCTGTTCCACTTAAGTAACTACCTGATGCGTGGTTATCTTTCCAGGCTATCCGGGGAAGGGGGTGGAAACATTTGCTTCTGTGTCCCTGGCAAGCTGGTTAATGCTTGTCAAAGCAACGGCTCTGTTCCCTGAGGCTCAGTCCCTGATCAACATTTGAATTTGCACGCTTGTGATAACCAGATAATACTCAGGATTGTGTTTACTGGACTATGCGACAGCACAAACATCAGCATGTTCACTTCAAACACACACACACACACACACACAAATCAGACATGTAACAGGAAATATTATCTCACACTGAAATACCTTAGTTAACTTTCCAGGTGCCTCTATACTAATTTGAAATATCCCTAGCAATCCCCACATAATGTTTGGAAACCTCCTATTCAACCTTTTCTTTATTTGTTCAAGTGAATCTATTCATCAATATTTCCTTTATTCGCTCAAGTAAATATATGAAGTATCCAAATATTCACTAAGGATTTGGTTAAAAGGGCTATAAGCACTTTTTTTTAATGTATCAAGATTGCCCCTGGTGATCTTCTTGAGTCTTGACCAGTAGACGCAGCTAATTAGGTGGAATATTCCAGATAAATGGAAGTCCCTGCAGAGAGAGATAATTCAAGCCATTCCCTATTTTACAATGCACATTGTAAAAAATGATTTCTTCATTATGAGAGGAAGGGGCTGCTCCAAGCGGGTGGAAATCGGCAGAAAGAGCGCTCCTCGGGTTTTGAAGAGGGAAATTTTTCAACAGTTATATAACCTCAATATTTTAAAAATGCTCTTTGGGGATCAAGCAGTCCAACTCTTCCAAGCCAGTCATTTTTCAATCCAAGATCAAAAGTGACATTTTAAAAGAGGTACATAAAGAAAAAGAAGAAGAAATTGCTGCAGTTGAGCGATTCCAAGGTCTTGTCGCCTTGTATATAAATGATTTCTGTGTATAATCTCCTGCTCGTGTATAACTGGGACCTGAGCTGTCTGCCAGGAAATCTCTGTGGCCACTGTTAAACAGGATATGGCCCATCTCGCTGGCTCTGAGCGGCCCACAGTGCATTTTTGTCCTGGGGTGGAGACCTTTATTTGCTGGCTGCAACTTGGATTTGGATGCCCCGTCACACTCTTAGCTGACCACTTTCTGATGTGCGATGCTCCCGGAACTTTTCACAGAGCAGGCCGCTCTGAGCTTCTCCCCAGAACTCCATGTATTTTGCTGCTGACAGCAACTCTGTCTCCTGGATATATATGACCTTTTGGAGACGTGGTGGAGTACAGTGACCTCCTCCAAGCAGCCAGGTATATCCCAACCAAATTTCCAAAGTTTCAAGTTACTTTTCCACCTCACTGAATAAAGGAGCAGAGATTCCAAGCCAATCCATAGGTCTAGGGTAACCTATGTCTCATCCTAAGAAGCAGCTCCACCATCTTTCTGTTTTCCATTTGACGTAAGTCTTTCTTTCTGTCTACCCCAAGTCACTTGCCTCATTAAGCACAGAGACAGGAAAGTCAGTTGCTCACTGGCCATCTTCTGCCACATGAGGAACACGCTCTCAATCTGAGCACACACTGCCTTCAGCAAGTGATAGTTATATCCGACCCTCACTGCCTACTGCACGAGTCCTGATTCTTTTGCTTAAATTGGAAGAATCTCTTTCATCTTGCCTCAAACTATCTAATCCATGCTGTATCCCCACTGGTCAATTATGTTAGACCCACTGCTTCTAACTCTCTGCTTTTCTTAATATCCTAAACTTGTCATACTTGTCTCTTCCTCCATGCCTTTGCCCACACTGTTCCTGACCCTTGACTTCAAATGACTTCATGCTCATAGTTACTGACAATGTTTTCCAGAGTGCTGGCTATGTGCCCAGTCCTGTGCTGGTCACCTTGCATATGGTATATTAGCCTACTTGTATAACGTCCAAGGAAGGTTAAGGATATTTATTCCTGTTACACCAAACAGGAAACTGAGGCTTGGAGATCTAAGCAGATGCTGAGATGCCTCACCAAGAACTGCCTCCCTTTTCAAGACCAAGGTAACTCATTCTCCTTGCTGCTGAGGGTGTTGAATGCTCACCTTATACTTTTACCCCTCCCAGGAATTGGAAGGGAGCTGCTTTTCCTTCCTCGGGGGGGGAGCCCCCATCCTATGACTTCTTGGTGCAAGAGTATAAAAGTCTGGACCCCTTGACTTAATTTGGGACATTTCTCTAGGACCATCCCTTGTCCAGAGCTCCCTTTGGGTCAGCTCAGGCCTCTGGTGTTTCTGTATCGAGGCTTCACTTCTCCTCTGCCCAGCCTGCTTCCCCCGCCCCTCACCAGCACCGCTCCCAAGAGAGCTCCCTGTTACACCTCCCGCACGCAAACTGCCGAGTCTCAGAGTCTATTTTCTGGGGACTCCAACTTGATGAGGAAGGTTGCTTTATGTGCCCAAAATCAAGACCAAGGAGAAGATCTGAGATTTAAATATAACTCTGCTTCAAAGACTGTGTGCCTTTCTTTTTTGCTGCTCCTCCCCCCATTGAAAGACCACCCATCTTTCCCTTCTCAGGTGGGCAGAGCTCTTTTTCCAGCCTCTCACGACTCCAGGCACCAGAATGCTTAGATTTCACCAGAGGAAAGTGGGAAAGTGTGGCCTCACGGAGAGTGTGTACGCACATAGATCCAGCACACAGATGTGTTTGTTTGTCCTGTGTTGTCCTTTAAAAAGGTGAGTCAGCATTTTAAAAATCAGATGTCACCCCAAAACACAGCTTTCCAACTTCTCTTGAAAAATCAGAGTAGCCAGCAATACTAGGTGGTCACATGAGGACAATGCCTGCTGCTGGGTAGTGGCGTGGCGGCCCCTGTGGACACTGCAATTGGCTGCTGTCTGCACCATCCCCAAGGAATCCCTACCATGGGGACTGGGGGCAATTGCCATTTATCAAGTTCCTAGTCTATTTTTATTCTTTTAATGGAGCAAGAGTTCTCTCTATGTGTGTTCCTACCAAAAGATAGAAAAATGAAAGATAGGCCTGGAAGATGATATATTTAAAGGAAAAATATAAGGAAAAGCTCTGGGGGAGAGGGAATAAGAGGGAAGCTTAATTTTACCTGTTTAATGTGTAAACAGAATGGGTGAGTTACAAAAATACATCTTACGTTGGTCAATGCATGATCTTCTTAGCACCTATGGACATTAAAATTTCCTCTACAGTTCTGCTGAATAGCGACACTATTCACAATAGCCAAGACATGGAAACAACCTAAATGCCCACTGACAGATGAATGGATAAAGAAGATGTAGTACATATGTACAATGGAATACTACTCAGCTATAAAAAAGAACAAAATAGGGACTTCCCTGGTGGCACAGTGGATAAGACCCCGCACTCCTAATGCATGGGGCCCGGGTTCAATCCCTGGTCAGGGAACTAGATCCCACATGCCTGCCGCAACTAAGAGTTCGCTCATGCCGCTACTAAGGAGCCCACGTGCTGCAACTAAGACCCTGTGCAACCAAATTAATTAATTAATTTTTAAAAAAAGAAGAAAATAATGCCATCTGCAGCAACATAGATGCAGCTAGAGATTATCATACTAAGTGAAGTAAGTCAGAAAGAGAAAGACAAACACCATATGATATCACTCATATATGGAATCTAAAATATGACACGAACCTATCTATGAAACAGAAACAGAATCACAAACATAGAGAACAGACTGGTGGTTGCCAAGGGGGAGGGGGTTGGGGGAGGGATGGAGTGGGAGTTTGGGGTTAGCAGATGTCAGCTATTGTATTTGGAATGGATAAACAGCAAGGTCCTACTGTATAGCACAGAGAACTATATTCAATAACCTGTGATAAACCATAATAGAAAAGAATATTTTAAAAAAGAATGTATATGTATATATGTGTAACTGAATCACTTTGCTGTACAGCAGAAATTAACACAACATTGTAAATCAACTATACTTCAGTTAAACAAAAAGTTTGGTCTACGAACGAGATCAAGGAATGATACTGTGAGTCAGGTGTTGTCCGTGGTCTAACAGAAACAGCCCCAGATCTGGAGTGAATGGAGAGGGGAATGAGGGAAAAAAGGGTGTCTGTTCCTGCTTCTGCTATGATGTGATCCTATGGACAAGCTCCAGAACCTGCCCAATTTCAGACACTTCTGTAAAATGAGTGCTGCATTAGATAATTTCAAAGGTTCTGTCCAGCTGTAAAATCCTAAGATCTATGATTTCTTTGCTTATTGTTCTGTATGATTTAGTTTGCCCAAGTAATAGACATATGAGGACATGGATTATGCCTGCTATTTCTTCGTATCTCTCACCGTGCAAAATGGAAGATAAACATGGTACACATATTGATGGAGTACATGACTGCTCTCCAGAGCCTGCAAGTGAGAACTTTTCCACAAGGAGCACCTAATCCAGACCACAGACTTCATCTAAGGAGAGAGAAGAAAGCAAACAGACAGAGATACAGTACAAATAGCAGGAGCTGCACACAGCATGAAAGAAAAGTAACCACAGTTCACAAATGGAAAATGTCGTAACCATTCTGGGGAAAAAAGGAGTCCAAAATGCGTTTCCTCCAGCACAACGATTTCTCATGAACAGAAAGCGCCCTTTGGACGTAGTCTGGAGGGAATTGAAACTCACTACTCTGGAAAATCGATTCATCAGGATGAGAGAAAGTCACAGCTTTCTATCTGAGATCTCCCTCCCACTCTCCACGCCCCACTTTGTTTCAGAAGCACATTTCAGAGACGGTTGGGGGTGTCTGAGATTGATCTGAATCACCCAGAATTTGGCTAAGCTTCTACTCCCTCTATAATTCCTTGCGATTTTCTAGGCATAATTGTTTTAAGAGGATTTTTCGTGAATTACTGCCTCAATCCAATTCCACACTGTAGCTTCTGTGTCATTTTCCTTAAAAATCCAATCACCTGATTGCTGATGAGTCTGGTAACTTTCCTGAAGCCTGAGGAAGTACGGAGGGGCACCAGGTTGTACAACGAAGCCTGTCGCCATCTTGCTGCTCACCCCCATGCCCCCACTCCTTTCTGGCTTCAGCACCTTCCAAAAAGCCATATTCCCACCCATGTCTCCCCCTGGCACGCACCTGAGAAGAGTAGCTTGGAACCCCCTCCTTCAACTGCTTCTCTTTTGGGGAATAGACCCTACAAGCTGGCCTACTTAGAATTCCAAGGCCCCTCGAGTTCTAGTGAGCAAGAATTTCTCTATCCTGCTGCCCTTAAATATTTTTGATAAGCCTTCCAAAGTGCCTAGAACCCTGAGCATAGCATCTCTATATTTTCTCTGCTTGGCACTTGTATTTGATTCTTAGTCTAGAATATTTAAAGCCGAATGTAATTTTTGATGATGATTTAGTTTAATCCTCTCATTTCATAGCTAGGGAAACTGAGCCTTCCCCCCAAATTAAATTCCTCTAGAATTTCTAATTATAACTCAACTACTTCGACCAACCATCAACAGAAGAAATAGATCTTTGTTCCACGTGGAGATCTACCAGCTTTGTTCATACCCCAAACCATATATAATCTATGCTGTGGGTGAGATAAAGAATTTTGCAGGATAATTCTTTTTAAAAATACTTGATTTTTGCCCTACTGTCTGATATTATAACTTAATCTCTACATACTGTGGAACCCCACTCTCTATAGTAAGTAATGTAGGAGAACACCTTGATGAGGTGACATACATCTGGGAACCAGCAACGAGAAAGCAAAGAGGTTTGAGACATTGTGGGAAATTCCTAGAGCTATAGGGATTTTGATTTGGATGCATCATGGGGATTTGGTGGCGTGGGAGTTGGATAGCTTGGTGACCAGGTTGGGGAGGGCACAGCCTTGCATGGCAGCTAAGGATTTTATATTTTGTCTTGTGGGTGGTGGAGTCACTGAGGAGGTCTAAGGAGAGAGGAATTTGGTCTACTTTTGCTTTTTACTTCTACAAGACGGTAGAAGATAGCCTACAGGGGGATAACACTGACAGCCAAGAAGATATTTAAGAGGCTCTTACAATGATCCAGATGAGAAATGATGCCAGAGGAATGGCCAGAGGGGAAAGATAAGGGAATGGAGGGAGATATATTTAGGGAATAGAATCAACAATCAACTGAGGAGCAGTTGAATATGGCCAGTGATGAACAAAGACTAAGCAGTTGAAATGTCTATGTCCAAAAAGTCGCTTACTTGGTAATTATCATTCTAGCTGGAGTATCATTTTTATATTTAGACTGCAAATCTAACTAATAATCCCATGCTTTCAGCTCCAAAGGCTACCAAATACCTTGGCCAAATTTAAACATAAATTAGTAGATGGCGCTCCTATTAATTTTCTAGTCCCCAACTTAATCACACATAAAATTTTCCAGTAGTTTCAAAATCCAAGAGTCGTTAAGGCCTGAACCTTTTAGAGAGTTAATTTTACTGCCGTTTCCTCTGATTCACAAGGCTGATTCTAAACATGGCCTTTTGATGGGTTGTAAGTTGGTGATAATGCCACAGATAACATAGATCGATAGCTTGAGGATAATGGAGACAACAGAGGAACAATATACTAGTTTCTGATTTGGGTAAATATCAGCCAGTGCTATTGACAAACTAAACAGTGGATCGGAGTTGTGAATTCAAACGCCTGCACAGTCCAGGCCAATAGCAAAGTGGAAAGATTTAGGTATGTACACGTTGATGTGTGATGAGAGCTGCAGGAAAATGGAGAATACACATCTCATGAGACAGCTCCTATGCCTTTCTAGCCTTCTGTTATCCTGCAGAAATGCTGGTCCGAGGTTACCAGATATTCTGGGTTTTTTCAAAGCTAGGTGAAGACTTGGCTAATATTTTTAAAACTCTGCAGCCAAACAAACCATGTCTGACAGATGCATTCAGCCCATGACCCATCATTGTGTAGACTCTTGCAATTCAAAGTATGGTCTAGCGACCAGCAACATCATCCTAACCGGGGGGCTTCCTAGAAGTGCAGAATCTCAAGCTCTGTTCTAGGCTGGCTCAATCAGGATCTCCATTTGTAACAAAGTTGTTGATGATTGGTTTCCACGTTCAAGTGCGAGAAGTACTGGCTTCCATCTGAAATATGACACAAATGAACTTATCTATGAAACAGAAACAGACTCACAGACATAGACAAGAGGCTTGTGGAGGAGGGGCGTTGGGGGAGGGATGGATGGTGAGCTTAGGATTAGCAGATGCAAACTATTATATGGAAGATGGATAAACAGCAAGGTCCTACTGTATAGCACAGGGAACCATATGCAATATCCTGTGATAAACTATAATGGAAAAGATTATAAAAAAAGAATGTGTATATATGCATAACTGAATCACTTTGTTGTACAGCAGAAATTAACACAACATTGTAAATCAACTACACTTCAATTAGAAAAAGAAAAGTACTGGCTTCCACAACCTCAGGCACAGAGCCTGTATTGCAGAAACTCTCCCTCTGTATCCAGAGCAGACATGCAGAAGAGCATATTTCTGTTACCAAGGCAGAGCACGGGTTGTTTTTTGGAGACAAGAGAGGCAGCACCCCGTTCCACCAGGGGCCCTTTTGAGTTGACTCCAGAGGAAGGACACAAGATGTCTTCTGAAGTCCGCATGTCCCTGGTGGGGTGATAGGTGTGCCTTTTGCAGGGTCAGGACTAAGTTGAGGCCAGAGACACTGGCTTCAGGTGCAAAATTTAAGGGGGGCACCCAAAACACTCTGCAATTGAGATAATAATACAAAAATCCTTTCATGCATTATTGCATTCACTGATTGTTAATAAAATAATCATTTGATGCATTATTGTGTTAATTATTAATGAATGTTAATAAAATTGTGCTTTAAGGTAATAATTTTAAAAGTCAAAATTAATGCCAAAAAAACCCCCATGATGAACAAAACATCAAAATTTTCATCTTGTCTCCACCTAGTTCCAGCTCTACTTCTGTTTATGCCATTTTGAATATTTCTATAACCTATTATTTCCTGTTATTCAGACTTGTCTCTTAAAAGCCACTGAACAAGACGTGTAATTTCAAACCTATAAAAATAAATGTAATACAAAAATGCTGTTCCAGTTAGAAAAAAGGCTTCATTGTAACCCCAGGAGAGTCTAAGATGCTTCAGCTTAACAGGCTGTATTTACCAGTATCATCTCTGGCTTAGCCGGGAGCCGACTAGCCTCCATCCCTTGCCCACATTATCTGAGTGCCAAACCGGGAGCTGGAGCCACTTTATTAAGGAGCAAAACATTGCTTTATTCTTCTGCTTTGGAAGTCCAGTAACCTTAGAAGAGGAGATAGGCTGGAAATGGGCCGTGGCAAGCTGGCAGGAACAAAAATAGCTGTGAAGCTGCCTTTGTGTGTCGATCTCACACGTTGACTTCCGTTTCACGGCCAGAACCTGGAAGTGCCCCAGGGTCCAGAAAAGATGAAACTCGAGGTGGGAATGAATGAGTGACCGCTAGGCGTGTTTCAGTTCCTGTCTAGGGAGTAGCAGCTGCAGATAGCAAGAAAATACTAGCTTTTCATACCGACTCTATGCAGAGTCCTATGGGAGGAAAAACTGACCAATTGTACCCTGAACGGCAGCTCTGGGGAGGCAATTCATAGATTTTCGTGTGGCATTCACGTAGAGTGTCTGCTAGGCTCGTCTGTTGTTGATTGGCTTTATGAGGAAGCAGGCGAGGTATGGGGTGAACCA
Organism: Balaenoptera musculus; assembly: GCF_009873245.2. NCBI lineage: Eukaryota > Metazoa > Chordata > Mammalia > Artiodactyla > Balaenopteridae > Balaenoptera > Balaenoptera musculus. The sequence goes on along the minus strand of NC_045803.1, from coordinate 27,871,122 downwards.
GATGGGCTTTCGATGTGGCATCAGAGTGTATCCCAACCGTTACTAAGCTAGCACGTAGCACTAGCACTTAGCATCTTGCACGTAGCACTAGCACTTAGCTAGTATCTTAACTGCGTGTCTGCGCCATCCCAAGCCTCAACTTCCTCATCCTTGCAGGACCGGTATGAGATCATAACAGTGACATTTTTTAATATGTGACCTAGCATGGAGCCTGTAACCTAAGAAGAGGCAACAACCGTCCTTCCCAACCAATCAAAAGATTCCAAAGATGGGGTTTCTCTCTTTTATCCCTGGCACCCAGCAGTAACTTTTATTTGCATAGTAGACTCAAAGTTTCAAAGCACTTTCCCTTAAAACAATTCGATTGTGTCCTCCCAACATTCTAGTGAATTAGGGAAGGCAAGAATTATTATCATTATTTTTAAGTCGAAAAACCAGAACAGCTGGTAGAAGACAGGTCTTCTGACTTTGAGTCCAATAATATTTCCACTACTCCGCCCTTCCTGTTTTACAAATAATAGGGACTCGATGCATATTTGTTGAATACACAGTTTCAGGGAACTACCTGAAAAGTCCAAAATACAGATGTTCTCACCCTCCACCAGAAAGCTGCTGGTGGTGTTGAGGTTTTTTTTCCTAATGACAAATTATTAAATTGCTTAAGGTGAAAGAATTTTTTATATATCTTTACATTTTTTACAATGTGGTGTTAATTTCTGCCGTACAGCAGAGTGACTCAATTATACATATGTGTTTTCATATTCTTTTCCATTATGGTTTATCACAGGATATTGAATATAGTTCCCTGTGCTGTACAGTAGGACCTTGTTGTTTATCCATTCTATATATAATAGCTTGCATCTGCTAATCCCAAACTCCCAGCACTTCTTTATATATCTTTGAATCTCCCACAGCATCAAGAAGTAGGTGAACATGGTAACTGGGGTTAATTTTTCTGGTTGACTGATTCATAAATGATAATCGACATATGGATAGTAGATGTTTGCTTACATTAGATGTTTGCCCATGTTTTCGTAAACAAATGAAAAGGAGAACGAGCTTATGTTCATGTCAGTTATAGTGAAGTGCTAACACTCAACCCAGAGCACATAATCTGCTACGGCCACCACCACTGCAGTCCCATTGGGAGGGTTTTGTACTGACATAGGCAGAGCTACCTCCCTTCTGTCCGGGCAGTCAGAGCTCTTTGGGAGTTCATCTTTCACAAACACGTTAGAAATACTGAAGCCATTCTATGGGTCAACGCTGAATTTAAGGAGCTACATATCAACTTGAATCAGACTGATTACAACTCCTCTGAACGTAATTGGCAAAACCTAACTGCATTCATGTTTTATTAAAAGCAACTTTCATTACACAGGCGGTGCTGTCAGAAAAATAAATTACATCTGCAAGCACTTAGGTATAAAATTTTGCAGATAACTTCCAGTCGTTGGTAATTTTATATTAGAAACTGTTTTTCCAATACATGCTAAAACTTTGTTCGTCAGTATTAAGCACGCTTTACCTACCACTCTCGGAATATTTATAGGATTTGTAATATAACCTTTTTTTTTTCTTCTTTAGTGATTTAGTAAACTGTTTTCCACCAACTTTATTTTTGGCAGCCTCCGTAGGCCCTTTGGAAACTATAAATTGGTTTGCATTTTATATTCCACTGTTTACCATTCTCCCCCCTTAGAATAGATTCCAATCCATTTTTTTTTTCTAAATTAGTGGTAGGTGTTGGCTGCAAAATAAGTGAGTTCTACTTGAAACTACAATAAATCACTCATATAACCTTACAGATGGGAAAAAGTATAAAAAAGACCTATTTCACTCTAACTCTGTAGACAATATTTGAGTTTCCACTATGGGGCGATTTGCTGACTGCACCTACAGGGTTCCCCACAAGTTCCTTTTTCTTAATTGTACCCTTAATTTGCAACAATGTGATTTTGATGTATTTGTCACCACTGCCATATGCAAAATTAGATCTTTGTATTACTTCAGAATGATTTTTCAAGCAACGAACGTCGACTAACAGTAGTTTCAGAAAACAGAAGTCTTTATTTTGAGTTAATTGTAGACTTAAAGCAGAATTGCAAAGATAGTACAGAGAGTTCCCATATGCCCTTCACCCAGCATCCTCTAATAACATCTTACATAACCATAATACATTCGTCAAGTGTAAGAAATTAACATTGGTACGGTACTTAACTAACCTATAGACTTCTTTCGGGTTTTCCAAGTTTTCCCACTAATGTCTTTTTCTGTTCCAAGATTCAGTCCAGGATACCACATTGCATTTAGTTTTTAGATCTTCTTAATCTCCTCCAATTTGTGACAGCTACTTACCTTTTCCTTGTCTTTTATGACCTGGAACCTTTTTGAAGAGTCCTGGGCAGTTATTTTCTATAATGCTTCCCAGTTTGGGTATGGGTAACATTTTTCCATGATTAGGTTATAGTTATACTTTACTGGGAAGAATACCGTAAACTGAAGTGCGCTATATCAGGACACTTGAAAATGCTTTATCTTATCACAGGTGCTGTTAACCTTGATCACGTGGTGGTGACTGCCAGCTTTCTCCACTGTGAACTTACTGTTTTCCTCTTTGCAATTAGTAAATATTTGTTTGAGGGGAGATAGTACAAGACCATGCAAATATCCTACTTTATACATTTTTGTCCACTAATTTTAGCATCCATCTGTGGATCTTGCCTCCAGCAGTTTTTACTGTGGTGCTCTGACGGTGATTGCCTATTTTCTTTCTTCTTCCTATCTATTAATTGGAATTCTTCTGTAAGGAAGAATTGTCCTTTCTACCCCATATCTTTATTTGCTCACTTATCTATTTAACAGTACAAATTCAAGGATAGTTATTTACTCTTTAGGTTATAGCAATCATATCATTATTCATTTTGTTGCTTAAATTTTTCCTAATGCCTTGGTCATTGGGAACATTTTCAGGTTGACTCCTGTGGCCTTTTAATATACACCTCTTCCTTTTTTTCTGAAACCACTTCTTCTGTTTCTGGTACCACAATATGCTCCATGTTCATCTTGAATGTTCCTTGCCCCAGCCCTGCCATGAGCCACTTTTCCAAAGAACCTTTGTTCATTTTACTGGAGAATGATATTTAGGTACTGAGTCCTCACTAATACTGGGATGTTACTGTTTTTACACCTTCTCAGGAGACAGAGCTAAGAAATGGGTATCTGGGCTTCCCTGGTGGCACAGTGGTTGAGAATCTGCCTGCTAATGCAGGGGACACGGGTTCGAGCCCTGGTCTGGGAAGATCCCACATGCCGCGGAGCAACTAGGCCCGTGAGCCACAACTACTGAGCCTGCGCGTCTGGAGCCTGTGCTCCGCAACAAGAGAGGCCGCGATAGTGAGAGGCCCGCGCACCACGATGAAGAGTGGCCCCCGCTTGCCACAACTAGAGAAAGCCCTAGCACAGAAACGAAGACCCAACACGGCCCAAAAAATAAATAAATAATAATTAGAGGTGCTAATAATAAAAAAAAAAAAAGAAATGGGTATCTGTGTGCGTACACTAACCCACGTGTACACACTTATCTATATCAATTTCTGTATCTACCTATCTGCATATAAATTTTAAAAACCAGGAGTTTTACTGATACTGCTGACTCTAAACGAGCACCATGGGGTTTATTCTAGCCTTGTTCTCTTCCTCATATGTAACTTCCTCCTCTGACAATGAGAAACCCGTTTCTCACGATCTACCATAGGTTTACTTATTTCTCCAACCCTGGTGTACATAGAAAGCAGTTTCATAATTGCTAACCGTGCCCCTGGGAAAAACTAATTTACTAACTAGAGGACAGTGTCTGCATGCAGTTCTTTTCCCCATTAGCCTTATGGTATCCAGTCAGAACACTGTTTCTCAAAGTTATTTAGATTTGTTCCTTTCTTCCCCGCTCCCTTCAGTGTGGTTATTATTTATTGGTAACCAAGTCTGATTCATTTGTCACAGGCTGTATTGCCTCTCAGGTTCTCCCCACAGCCTGGTTGTTTTATTTTCTTAAATTTATATACTAACTAATGTTCCCTCTTTGTGGCATGCGGTTCTCCAGGTGTTGACAAATGCATGGAAAGGTGTGTCCAGCACTTGCAGAACAATTCCATCGCCCTCAAAATCTGCTCATGCTGTGCCTTTGTATTCAACCCATCTCCTCACTCCCCACTCCTGGCAATCAGTGATCTGTTTTGAGTCCCTATAGAAGTTTTGCTTTTTTTCAGACTGTCCTTAAATGGAATCATATTGTAGCCTTTGGGGTCAAGCTTCTTTCTCTTAGCGTAATGCGTTTAAGGTATGTCTGTGTTTTTTGTGTCCAGCCAGGGTTTGTCCCTTTTTTATTGCTCAGTAATGTTCCATTAAATGGATTTATCACATCTTGTTTATCCATTCACTAGCTGAAGCACACTGGGTTATTTCTCTCATTCATCATGTGTTCAGTGTCATAGCTTAAAAACTCTTACCCAAGATTACATGACTTTCTCCTATGCTGTCTTCAAGAAGTTGTATAGTTTTATGTTTTATATTTAAACTATTATATGATCGCATCCAAAAAAACGTCCAAGTGTTTTGTTGTAGTTCTCAACCGTGAATGTGGAAAGTAATTTGCAGGCCAGCTCAGCAGCCAAAGCAGGAGCAGCAGGTCTGGTGCGATAGCTGGAGAAGGTTTGACCCATCTTCCTCCCTCTGAGAGCTTCCAAGGGGACCTGACTCTCAGCACGTGGAAAGTCTGGGGCAGAGACCCAGGTCTCCTCTGGCCATCCCTATATTAGGACAAAATAGCCTATGTTTTCAAATAACTGCACACAGATACTGACTCAGGTTTTTTGAGCAGAGAACAAGATCAAGAATATTGCTGTAGACAGAGAGCATCCTTAGAATACAATAGCATGAAGCATCGGAAGGGGCAGGGTTTCAGAAGTGGCAGATCGGGGGAGCCAGAAGCCTGATAATTCTCCCAGACTTATGGGAGAATTATCCCTCTTTCTACCCCACATCCAAGCCTTCCCTGAATTCTCCAGCTCTGACTCATCACGCACCCTTACATCCATCCACAGCTTTCCATATCCTCTGCAAACCCTCTGGTTCAAGAAATGCAGCAAGAGGTGTATCGGTGTCCTAGTCCTACCTTAACAAAGCACCACAAACTAGGTGGCTGAGAACAGCAGAAATGTTTCACAGTTCTGGAAGCCAGCAGTCCAAAATCAAGGTGCCAGTAGGACCATGCTCCCTCTGAAGGTTCTAGGGAAGAATTTGTTCCAGGCCTCTCTCCCTCTCTCCCATCTTCTGGTATTTCCTTGGCTTATGGCAGCATAACTCCAGTCTTCACAAAGCATTCTCCCCAAGTGCCCAAATACCAAAATCTATTTTAGTCAGGGCTCTCCAGAGAAAGAGAACCAGTAGGTGATATATGGAACCTATATATATATGGAAGATACACACACACACACGTATATATACATATATATATATAGAGAGAGAGAGAGAGATTGATTTTCAGGAATTGACTCCTGCAATTGTGGGACTGGCAAGTCTGAAATGTGCAGGGCAGGCCAGCAGGCTGGAAACTCAGGTAAGAGTTGACTTTGCAGTCTTGAGTCTGGACACCACAGGGCGGCAGGCTGGAGACTCAGGCTGGGTCTCTGCATTGCAGTCTTGCCACCAGGCAGCTGCTGGTCAACCTGGAGAATGGGGCCATATCAGGGGCTCAGTGTTGGTCTCCACTGCTGGGCGCCCAGCAGTGGCTGTAGCCAGGTCGGCCTTGGTAAGTGGAAGCCCACGTTGCTGCATAACCTCCATCCCTGCCACCATGGCCACTTTCGTTCATGAGCCCGTTGGGTGACGACACAGGCGGCTGCGGGAAAAGGCTGACTGGTATCTTCAGAATGGGTCACCCTTCAAGTAATAATCTACCTGATTATTAAAATCCTCCTCTGCTGAGGTCACCCTTTGGTGAACATTCACGTGAGACAAATATCTTCATGCTTTTGCCCATTCAGAGAGATCTACTCACATACCTCTTCCCCAAATTTCCTTGTCAGCAATTTTCCAATCATTCTCCTTCCAAGTCCCTGTCCAACCAGCCAAACCACTGGCCACTCCGTGGCCATGGATCAGTATATAATTGTACCTCTAGCCATTTCTTCTTCCAAGCAAAGTGAACAACCAGGAGTACCGCTCAAAGTTCTGCTCACTGGGAGGCTTCTCCTTCACCACCTTCTGGGATGTCTGAGAAATGGGCTGTAGTGATTTAGCTGTTTACTTTCAGGTGGTGCCTGCAGATATCATGCAGAACCATCTATCGACCAAGCCTGCATTTTCTCTTCCTCTGTCAACTGATCACTGATTGTAGGGACACCCCATGAGACCATCAGTGCAGGCTGGGAGGGAGAAGGAGACCATGGTATTTGGCAGTGTAGCAGAGACCATGGTATTTGGGCCACTGATTCATGTAACTTACTTGTGCCTTCAGGACCTGCTCAGGCCCGATCACTATATACCGTTTCCATTTGACAATGGAGGCCTGCTGTGCACACCCAACTTTATGGCTTGGTGGGTCAGATGGTCAGTTCATGATGGGCAGCTCAGGTCATGTAGAAACCTAGTGGCACAGGGTTGTGCGTTTAGTCTCTACATAAGGCCCAGTGGTAGGCCTAGAGCTCTTTCTCAAAAGGGGAGCAGTTATCCACATAAGACAGGCTTTGCTCCAAAAATCCTGAGGAACTGTGCTGTGATTCACCTATAGGGGCTTGCCACTCCAGACAGCATCCTTACCTACCACTGCCACTTCAAGTACCATTGGATCTGCTGGGTCATACGGTCCAAGAGGCAGAGCAGCCTGCACATCAGCCTGGACCTTTGCAGAGCCTTCTCTTGTTCTGGGCCGCACTCAAAACTAGCATCATTCTGTGCAAACTATTATATACAGAATGGGTAAACAACTAGGTCCTACTGTATAGCATGGGGAAATATTTTCAATATCCTGTGATAAACCATAATGGAAAAGAATATGAAAAGGAATGCATATATATTCATAGCTGAATCACTTTGCTGTACAGCAGAAATTAACACAATACTGTAAGTCAACTTTACTTTAATAAAATAAATTAAAAAAGAAACTAGCATCTTTCTGGATCACTTGGTCAATGGGCCAGAGTAACATACCCAAATGAGGAATATATTGCCTCAAAAATCCTAAGAGACCCAACTAAGCATCCTGCCTCTTTCTTGGTCATAGGGGGAGGCAGATGCACCAACTTATCCTTTACCATAGAAGAGACATTGACATGCCCCGTACCACTGGACCCGAGACATTTCACTGAGGTAGGAGGCATCTGAAATTTAGTCAAGTGTATTTCCCACCCTCTAGCATGTAAATATCTTACCAATAAGTTTTGAGTAGTTGCTACTTCTTGCTCAGTTGATCCAGTCATCATAATGTCATCCATATGATGGCCTAGTGTGATATCTCATGGAAGGGAATGGCCATCTCTGCGAACTGAATTATGTCACAGAGCTGAGGAGTTGATACATCCCCAAGATAAGACAGTGAAAGTGTATTTCTGGTCTTACCAGCTGAAAGCAAAGTGCTTTTGGTGGGTCTTAGAGACAGGGATGGAGAAAAAGGCATTTGCCAGCTCAGTACCTACGTATCACGTACCAGGTTATGTGTTAATTTGCTCAAGCAATTACACCGCATCTGGCACAGCCCCTAGAGTTGGAGTCACCACCTGGCTAAACTTAAAATAATCTACTGTCATTCTCCGAGATCCATTGTCTTCTGCACAGGCCAAATAGACAGGTTGAATGGGGATGTGATGGGAATCACCACCAAAGCCACTGCCGTCTCGCAAGTTTTTGATGGTGGTGCTAATCTCTGCAGTCCTTCCAGGAAGGTGCTATGACTTTTGGTTTACTATTTTCCTAGGAGGAAGCAGTTCTCGTGCCTTCCACTTGGCCTTTTCCACCATAATAGACCTCACTCCACAAGTCAGGGAACCAGTACGGGGGTTCTGCCTGTCGCTGAGTGTATCTATTCCAATTATGGATTCTGGACCTGGGGAAATGAACACAGGATGCAGTCAGGGACTCAATGGGCCCACTGTGAGGTGGACCTGAGCTAAAACTTTATTGATCCTTTATTGATCACCTGACCTCCATAAGCTCCTACTCTAGTGATGGACCACGGTGAAGTTTTGGGTCTCCTGGAATTAATGTCAGTTCAGAGCCAGTATCCAGTAATCTCCAAAAGGTCTGATTATTTCTTTTTCACCAATACACACTTAGCCTGGTAAGAGCCATAGGTCCCCTTGGAAAAGGATGGGAGTGGAAACAGGCAGGTCTCGGGTATAAACTTCCACAGTACTCTCCCCAGCTACTTGGAGGGAAGCAGAGCTGACTTCAGACTCCCCTGGTCTCTTTCCATCCTACGAAACATGCACTTTCTGTTCTTGGCTTAAGAGTGTAGCTGGGATGCAACAGGATTACACATGTGCTGCTGTGAAACGTGAAATCAGAGCCAGGCGGGACCTCCCCTGAGAAAGGCTGCCTATAAATCGTAAAACCCTTAAATGAATAGCTTAGAAGCACAGGGTTGCCTTGGGTTAGGGTTAATTGTGTCGGATACAAAGAGTTTTATGTTCATAACTGTCCATCTAGCCTCTTCCTGATTTTCTGAAAGTTATTTTGCTCGAGGACAAATTTGTATTTGCTTTTCTCACAGTGATCGGTTTGAAGCTGAACTCTTTTCAGCTGTTGGGAACTTGTAAAGGGCTCAATATCTAGCAGATTTTCTCTCTCTGATGCATCCGTTTCAGATACATCGAAACAGAGCTTGAAGTTTTTGGGGTTTTTAAAAAATCCTTATTCTCTTTCCGGAGTATTGCTTCAAACTTATTATTTTTGTTCTGATTTTTTAAAGCCCTCAAAACAGTTTTTTTTTTTCTTTCTTTCTTTTCTGGTTCATTCTCTAGCACATCCTCTGCTAAGACTCTAACTTCTGTATGTCCGTGTTACGTTAGAAGCTGAAGTCCAGGTTCTAAGCGCCCAGACTCTGTGTTCAGCTAGACTTGAAAGCCAAGGCCAGCTCATTCACTGCTAGTTCTGTGACTTGAGACCAACCATTTAACTTTGCTCAGTTTCCTCACCTGCAGGATGGTTCTGAAAACATCATGGCTTTTGTGTAATTTAATGAGATACCATGTACAAAGTGCATACTTACTTAGCATAGCAGTTGAAAGCACAGGCTCTGGAGCTAGGCTGCTGGGGTTCAAATCCCAGCTCCACCTTCGGCAAAAGTTCTCTGTGCCTCAGTTTCCTGAATTGTAAAGGGGAGCCCACAATTGCCTTTCCACATTGGATTATCATGAGGATTAAATGAGCCAATATATGAGAAATGCTTAGAGCCATGCCTGCCACATAATAAGCAATCAAAAAAGTGTTAGCTCTTAAGATTAGAGAAAAGTAGTAAAAGAAGTTCCCAGCTGCAAAGCTGTCACTTTTGAAATAATCTGCTCATAATAAAATTGACTTTTCTCTTGAAACGAAACACAAATCGTTCTAATCACTCCTGTTTTCCCTCCTTCTACAAGGGCAGCTCGCCTGGGCATCCAGAAAGAATGGTAGGAGGCAGTACAGAATGAAACCCTGTGAAATGTCAAGGAAGAAGCTACAGGTTACCCCATCCACTGCTTTATAGCCAGGGTTACCCACATATAATCACAGTCTGGACTGGATGAAAATGGCAAGGCCATAGTGCCCTCCAGGTAGGGCTAAAATTTATCTTATTTTGGGGGTGGGGATGGACAAATTAGGAGTTTGGGATTAACATACACACACCCCTATATATAAAATAGGTAAAAAACAAGGACCTACTGTATAGCACAGGAACTATACTCAATATTTTGTAATAACCTATAGGGGAAAAGAATTTGAAAAAGAATATATATATACATATGTACAACTGAATCACAGTGCTGTATACCTAAAACTAACACAACATCGTAAATCAACTATATTTCAATAAAAGGAAAAAAGAAAAAATGGCAAGGCCATAGTGCCCTCCTGATGCAGCTAAAATTTCTCTTGTTTGCAACTGAGAATACTGGCTGGTAGAAAAAGGAGAGAAAAAAGAAATATCATAAAGAGAAATAAAAGTTAGACATCATGGTAATCTGGAGGTAAAGACTGAAGCACTTCTGTCTCTGACTTGCCACTTCCTGATTCCTTTGTATTTCTTGTTCTGGGAGAGACCCTTGCACCTGTTCAACACTATCTCCATTGTGCTTGAGCTGGTCTAAGTTGATTGTATTCCTTGTAAGTAAAGAGTCTTGATGAAGTGGCTTTCAACATGAGTGTGTTGGGTAAGACGGAATGGCATCTCTTAGATCCCTATAAGATGTTATAGCTACTCAGCAAACACTCATGCAACGAATGGTGGAGGCCAGCACCATTCCACCTCTGCAGCCACATAGGTAGAATAAGGCAAAACTCACATGTGCCAGAACATATCGAGAATTTTCTCCACCCCAAATATTATGACTATAAAGGGTTTTTTTGTCTTGCTTACTCTGGCTGACACACTTCTAAATGTCTCCATTAGTTCTAGCTCTGCTATTTATATAAATGGCGTTGGTGAGTGAAGGGTTAAGCTAGAAACAACACAAAGTCCTCTAGTTTACAAACATTTAATTTCTTGGAATTCTCCCCTCATTCCTCAAAACCGGAAAGTGACATTTGTTGGAAAGAAGCCCTGGAAGGGCAGAGTCCCAGGATTAGCTCCCATCATGAATCACATCCCAGAAATGACTAGGGAGGAGCCAGCATGACACAGAGGAAGGAGTATGGCTCTGTGCATGGGGCCACCTGGCTTCCGGGAAGGGGTCTCTACTAACTTCCCATGGAACATTGACACTTCTTCTCTCTGAGTCTGCGTCTTCACCACTAAAATGAGGGGCTGGCTTTTTTCATGTGTCTGTGCCTCAGATCCCCGTCAAAGCCCGGGATCTGCCTGGGCTCATCGGAATCAGCCACAATGAATGGGGTGTGTAGAACTGAGAGACTCATCTGATTTCTAAAGGCTCCCCCAGCTTCTTGCCAAAACAGGCAGCTCAAATGAGACTTTGCTCAGGTCTGATGCCGGGGAGACTTTCAACAGGAGATGAGATGAGATAAAATGCATTTGGGTGCAGCCTAACAGACTAAGAGTAGCCTTACTCTCTGCTGAGATTCTGCCATTTTCCCTGCCTTCTTTCTTAGAGACAGATGATCACAATGGAATTTTTCAGGGTTCCCAGGTACCATCTTTCAGTGTGTAATTGCTAATGAAAGCTTTAAATTTAGACAAGCATAGATTCTAATCCTGAACCCCAACTCTAGCCCTTCTAGCCATTTGACTTTGGATTTAGTCTCCCCAAGCCTCAGTTTCCTAGCGCAGTGGGGATATTTGTGACACTTGCCTCAGAGGGATGTAAAGGGAGATAATTGATGCAAAGCACTTATTCCCCTGACTCGCCCAGCATTATAGCTCAGAGCATGTCAGCCAGCATCACCTTCATCTCCTGATACTAATAGAGTCCCACGCTGACCCCACCGTGGCCTCCGAATAAGGCAGCCAGAGAGGCTACTTGGCGCGGGACCCTTGCTTTTGCTGGAAAGTGAATACCTTTTCCTGACTCAGAAACAACCAACACACACTCCTAAGACCCGTGATCTGAGTCATGGGAAGAGACACTGAAACTACTGCATTGTTTATCTCCAAGCCCTTATGCAATAGTTTTCCCACTATTTTTAAGCCTTCTGTCCCCTTCCCCCTCCCAGCCTTCCCTTTCCCCAACTTCAGCCCCCTACAGCCCAGCTCCTTGTTCAGTTCAGCTATTTCAGTTCGGGGTTGAATGGTCTAGACAGGAACCCAAAAATGCACAGTCTGCACACCGGTCCCCCACTGGGCCTCACAATAATTCCAAACAGAGCCCACGGACGTGAGACTGATTGAGAGAGGAACTTAGGTTCCATGAGATCATCCACCCGAAGTACATACCACAGAGCCTGGCACAGTGCTCAAGAAATTGTCAAAACACAAGATTATGGTTCTACGTAGGTATTCATCCCCTTGGCTTTTACTTTCTTGGTCTTTTCTATTAAGATAACATTCTGGAACCATGGCCACTCTCTCAGCAACCTTGGAACAAAATAGGAAAGACAGTCTAGTCTGATTCTGGTGGGCTTCTCCAGCCCTTGACATAGTTTTGGCACACACCGCTGGGTCCTTTAGCTGCCTCATCGCCTACAACCACAAAAATCTTGTGGGCATAGAGCAATAAACACTTATTCAGCTCACGTGCCTGTGGGCTGGCTAATCTCATTCTCCTCCTGGAACAAGGGAGCTCGTCTGAGCATGCTTTTCTTATAGCGATGGTGGACGTGCCAGTGTACGTACTCAACCACATAAATGCATCCTGTTTCTGCCACATCCTATCTGATCAGATCTCATTGGCTGAAACAAGTCAGGTGATCCTGTCCAAGGTTAAAGGTGAAGGAGCGTATTCCTCTCATGAAAGTGTGGGAGAGAGAGTGACAAATTCTGAAAATAATTTAATCTACCCCGACACTCCAGATTCCATTCATTCCTACTGTACCCCTACACCATGCATCTCTGAAATGCTCCTAGGTGATGCCTTGTGGGGTAGACGCAGAAAGGGGGAAACGGGCCTTCCTTGTCCCTCAGCCAGCGGGGGGAAGACCACCTCAGTGTTGACATTTTGTTTTCAGTTTCCCTGCAGCTACTTAATACTCTCCTGCTGTTGCGTAAATGGACATTTCACATCTCCTCCTAAATTTAGAAAGTTACATGATGGCAACTGAGGCTTCTACTACTTTGGCATCTTGGAGAGCTCCCAGTGCCTTTCAAGACATTGCTCATTTTATCTCCTCTTGGATGGTTCCCCAATGTCTCAGTGCCCCCGCTGCCCCACTTCTATGCTTCTGCTCCAACCTTTGTGTACTCTGTCACGGCATTTGTCTTGCAGCTATTATCACTGTTGCTTCATCAGCCCACGAGATTAGTGTTTCTAAAGGTATTAGCTACTATGTCTCTTGGATCAGAAGTTTCTGGGGTGCGTGTTCCCAGACCCCTCCGTCAAAAGTCAAATACAAAACATTTAACAATTGGTAGGGGATGGTACCCATCAGACAGAATACTACTGCAGCCCTAGCAAGGGACTTCAGAGCGCCTGACTCTGCAAGGCGTTATTCTTTTGTTTGCTGAAAGTGGGGAGATCCAAGGGATCCTGCGTTAGGGGCCAGAGCAGCTAGAATGGGGAGGGAGAGTTCCCAAGAGAATTGGGAAATTTGGTATTTATTAACAATTAAAGAAATTTTTAATATTTTGACAATCAGTTCAGCTGTCTTGGTGTGTTCCATTTGAACAAGCCATGATCATGCTAGTCTCATGAATCATATTTTTTAGGGTGAAGCCTCAGGAATCCACATTTTTAATAAGTTTCCCAAGTGCTTAGACGCACATTAAAGTTCTAGACCCATTGAACTTGTAGGTCAGCTCCTTGGAGCTGGAGGTTACCTTGTTCGTGTCACAAGTTCTATGCCCAGACTAGCACGTGGCTGTTCTTATCAGGGCATGAGCTCTCATAAAACAGTCCATCATGGCTGGCTAGCCCTGACGTGACATTAATCTTTAAGTCCCGTTCAATACATTTCACTGACTGCTTTCTCCATTTTCCCAGTGCTAATTTCTAGTGGAGAGTCCAGCTCATCTTTTGGAATTAGGTAATACGGGTCAAGATGGCTGACCTATTGGACGAGCTTTCTTGGGGGTCAGGCAAATGGGAGGAGGAGGAAGAGGCAGAAAGAATAAGGAAGCAATTTTAGATGGAGGGAAGAACAAGTAGAAAACTCATGAGGTGGGAACGAGCAGGACACTTTCAAAGGACGGAAAGGAGGACAGTGAAGCTGAAGGTTTAAGAGCAAGTTGGGGGGAGAGCGACGTGAGATATATTTGGAGGTTGGAAGGGGCTAGAGCCAACAGAGCCTTATCACTCACGTGCAGATATCAATCAGCTCTGCCCCTTAGAAGTCATATCATTTTATTATGTGACTTTGGGCAAGTCACTGACCTGAGTTCTGGTTTTGTCATCCTTAAAATGGGGATAATAATACCAAATTCTGGGTTTGGAAATACTTTGAAGTTACTGTTACTTAAAGACTTACTTGAGAAAAGTATTTGAAGTATTTGCTAAAGAGCGTACAATGTATCCAATCCTCCAAACCAGAAGCTACAAACGCCAACTGCCAATAAGGACAGGGCAGGTACCATTCCTGAGTGGAGAGGGCCAGAGGAGACTGTAGGGCATTGGACAGCACATGCCTCATTTACAGAAGGCAGGTGCTGCCCAGATCTGGTCAAAGGTTGCCAGCCACTCTCTTTTTTTTTCCCCTAAAATTTGAATATTTAGATTTTTATATGGCATCTCTTGACTTAAAGTACTGGCAACCAACTAACAAAAAAGTTTTAAACAAAACAACAAAACCCTTCAACAGGTTGGATTTGGTGGGAGAACTGCCATTTTGCAACTTTTCCTTGTAAACTCTAAAATCTGTCTCTTGATTAGAGCAGCCCTACAGAGTGCTGTGTGCCAGGACCTCTATGTCCCAGACCCCTACAAACTTGCTTTCATTGAACTGGACTTTAGTATTTTACTACCAGCCAATGTTCGAGGATAGTATTAAAAGAGTCAGACAAAGACAAATATCATATGATATCACTTATATGTGGAATCTAAAAAAAGGGTGCAAATGAACTTACTTATAAAACAGAAATAGAGTCACAGATGTAGAAAACAAACATATTTACCAGGGGGTAAGGGGAGGAGGGATAAATTGGGAGATTGGGATTGACATTACACACTACTATATATAAAATAGATAACTAATAAGGACCTACTGTATAGCATAGGGAACTCTACTCAATACTCTGTAATGACCTATATGGGAAAAGAATCTAAAACAGAGTGCACATATGTATATGTATAAATGATTCACTTTGTTGTACACCTGAAACAAATACAACATTGTAAATCAACTATACTCCAATAAGAATTTAAATTAATTAATTATTTAAAAAAGAAGCCCCCATGAAGCCCATATGTTTTCTGTAAGGATATTACTGAAGGTATTATTTTCTTCATCCCATGGCATCTTTTTTTATGAGAAAATAATTAAAATAATATGTTTTCTTTGGCCTTTAACCTTAGGAGTTGTTGTACTTATTGTGAGCAATGGGATTTTGTTTTCAAATTTGCTAGACACCAAAAGTCATGCAGATATCTTAATACACAGAAATGTCTTTGCATTAACTTCTAGAAACCTAGGAATAAAAATTATGACTTGCCTTTAGAAAGTGGCCCACATAGTAGTAGCTGGGTGGGGACATGCATCTGGTTCTGGCCAATGAGTTGCGAGGGGAAGTATGCTACTTCTGAGCTGAAGCATTTAATTCCTGGTTCGAGGCCCTCCAGAGCTCTCTTTCTCTCTGTTAAAGCAGCACTTTGAGATGGCAATTGCTCTGTCATCCTGAGTCCTGAGGTGTGAATGTGAGAAGCAGAGCCTTCAGTCGCCCCTCAGTGGATATAAATACAGATGAGAAATGAACTTCTGTTTTGTTAAATAATTGAGACCTTGGGGGTTTTTCTTATTGCAGCAAAACTTAACCTATCCTAACTGATACATAGTTAATAAGCACCAAATTAAGGGTTTGAATCAGTGTTGCCTTTCTCCAGAGCCCTTAGCCACTACCTACTAGTATTCAACAGTAATGGTTAATACCATTCACTGCACAGATAAAGTCAAATGTAAGAATATAGATAAAAGTGCTTTGTAATCTGTAAACACTTTATAAACATTTTATAAAAGCAAGTGATGTTATCAGACTTAATGATATTGATCTGGCCTCCTTAAAGAGGCTGTAAGATCTTTAGGGAAAGAGATTCTTTTCTTAAGTACTTTGAGATCTTACATATTCCTAGAGTATGCCTGCCTTACTATAGGGCACCTTACAAGTTCTTAAATAATTCTTGTTGAATTGTATTTAATAGGTGATGCAGAGGATCAAGAAAATAGCTTTGTGACACAGAATCCCTTTATTTACTGGTCCTCATAATAATAGGAATTTGCCTGTTAAAACTTTGGAAGCAAAACTGCTTACCTTTATAGAGGACAAAACCCAGGAGGTTTCTAGCAGCTAATGTTTGGTTCCTAAGGAAGGTGTAAAAGGAAGGATGGAGGTCAGGATGGACTGTTCCTGACCCCAGGGATGAGAGATGGAAGTAAATCATGAATATGATCACCACTGAAGCTGAGAAAGAGCCTATTAATGTCATGTAATCAATTTCAAAAAGATACAGTTGCACTTAGGGTATTTAAACCTTGGAGGTTTAAACTAAATCATACTTGTCACATGCACACAGTATCACTAATGAGCTTATGTAAATATTTAATCTTCTCTATTTGCATTACTCAGCCCAGTCTATCTCACCAGCCTCTTCCCCCAGCCTTCTCTAATACCATAATCCAACCTCACAGAACTAATCTGGTTTCCAGAGCTCACCATGCTCTTTTATGCCTCCCACCTTTACATATGCATTTGCCTGTTTGGACTCTCATCTTGCCTTCTCTCTCTACCCACTAAACATCTACACATCCTTCAAGGCTCAGCTCAAATATATCCTCCCGCCCCACCCCACCCCCCACCCCCCCGCTTTGGGAAACCTAACATGAACCTTCTACAACTACCCTTCCTAGTAGAATTTTTAGTATCTGTTTCTATGCCCCTATTGCATTTTGCCAACATTCCATAATTCTGAATATTACATTTATTTGTTTGACAAACTTTTATGAAATCTTACTATCTGCCAGTCATGGGGCCAGGTGCTGAGTATACGGAAATGAATAAGAACTTATACTTATTTGTGACAGTAAGTGTCTCATTTTTTAACTCGCAAGCATCATGCATTTGCAGGCTTGTAAACAATGTGTTTTCTTTATATCTGTGTCCATATCCTACTTCTGCCTGCAACCATCAGGACTGTTTTGGAAGTGACAGAAATGCAATTCAAGCTGGGTTAGTTACAAAAGGGAATATATCGGCTCATGAACTCCAGGAAAGTTGACCATTCAAACTTGGTGAAAGTCAAGGATGGAGCCTTATTTTAGGAACAACGATAATAATGGTAACAAATAATGATTTGAATGCTATTCAGAATCTCTCTCTGTTTTACATTCCAGATTTTCTTTGCCTGCTCTTTTTATTTTCACTATCAGCAGCTTGGCTTCTTTGGCATGGAAGGAAACATGGTCACCAAGACCCCCGAGGTTTTATGTCTTACAGCTTTTACCACTGATGACAGATGGCTGATGTTTCTTGGTTATAGACTGAAAAGTCTCAAAGTAGGATGCTGATTGGCTCATCCCTGACCACTTGTCCAATCCTAGAGCTTCCCAATGTTACCAAGAGATTAGAGAACTATGATTGGCTTGGTGGTCTCAGAGGTCCACCTTCAAACAACCAAGAAAGGCTGGAGGGGGAAAGTAGTGTAATCAGTTTCTCAGGAGAAAAGGGTGATGGTAAGCAGATAGGCATCGTTTTCTATGCCACTGATTCTGTCATTCATTCAACATTCTTTGTATGCTTATTATGTTTAAAGCATTGTGCTAGGATGAGCTGGGGAAAAGAAATAAAGGATATGCAATTTCTATCTGATCATTTGGTAGGAGAGGCTAGAGAGGCAATTTTGCCTACTGGTTAGGTACTCGGGGTCTAAAGCCAAAATGCCAAGCTGAATATCCTAGCTGTATGACTAACAAGGCTGTGACCTCAGGAGGCTTTGATTTCAGTCTCCTCATCTGTAAAATGGGGATAACAATCACAGCAATCTCATGGAACAGCTGTGATGTTTAATGAGCCACATGTGAAACATACAGCATAGTGCCTTGCATGGAGTAAGTACTCAATGAACTTAGCTATTATTTCGTGCATGATCGTAAGTCAAGGCAGAAAGAATTCTGTTTTGAAATGACAATACATAGAGCTGAAGATCCAAAAGAACCCCGACAATTAATACTGACAGTGGGGCCCAGAGAAAGCATCATACAAGAAGAATCATTTAGTTTAATCTTTAGCAGCTGAACAGGATTTTAACAGAAGGGACAGGACATAAACAACGTTTAAGAAAGATGGATAATTCAGGAGGAGAGAACAGCGTGGGTCAAAATAAGAGGATGTGAAATGAGCAGTGGAATTCAGAAGTCTGGGTTTATACAGGGCTTCTAGAGCCTGAGATTCACATATATAGAGAATAGGAGATGTCACTATAAAGGAGGTTTGGATTGAGACTGTGAATTTATTGAATACCAACCTAAGGGATTTCAATAGTTAACAGGGAGTCATTGAAGGTTTGGGACCCAGGAACTGAGTAACAGGATCTAACTGCACATTTGTCATTGAATAAAGACTTTTTTTTTTTCCCCATCTTTAATTATTATTTATTTATTTATTTTTATTTTATTTTTTTGGCTGTGTTGGGTCTTTGTTTCTGTGCGAGGGCTTTCTCTAGTTGCGGCAAGCGGGGGCCACTCTTCATCGCGGTGCGCGGGCCTCTCACTATCGTGGCCTCTCTTGTTGCGGAGCACAGGCTCCAGACGCGCAGGCTCAGTAATTGTGGCTCACGGGCCCAGCTGCTCCGCGGCATGTGGGATCTTCCCAGACCAGGGCTCGAACCCGTGTCCCCTGCATTAGCAGGCAGATTCTCAACCACTGCGCCACCAGGGAAGCCCCAAAGACTTTTATTAGAGCCTAAACTGCTGGAAAAATGAAATAGAACTCTCTTTCAGTCTCATCTATTTTTCCATCTTTGCTAGACATGGGTACAGAGAAATATTTATCCATCACTAGAAAGTAGTATCATAAGGGCTGTTGTAAATGGCAACCAATACTCATTCTCAGTTTGGGAAAGCAATAAGGAATAGTGGGGACTATGGCAAATTAGAGACTGTGTGTCCCTCAGAAGGGGACAACCACTTCTCAGATTCATTAAATGTTTAACATTTATAGGCCCAGTACAGGCCCAGTGTTAGCAAATATTCTGATAGTTCTAGAAAAGCTTAAAATCTAGATTTTTGGGGGTAAAAACCCTGATTTCTTTTCCATGTTGGCTGATAAAAAATTTTAAAGTCTGTAGGCTAAATAAAATATATCTATGGATTAAATTTGTCCAGTTTGAGAGCCCTGGATTCAAGTTGATCCAGAACAAGTATAAATATTGATCTGGATATCTGGATACCTTTGTTGTTATGACCATACCACAGTTTTTGCTAAAAGACTCAGAAATGAAAACAAAGAAAAAGAATGCCATGCACTGAAAGTATTGCCAGTAAACCAAAAAAAAAAAAAAAAAAAAAATTTGAAGAGCTGAAGTTTTCCAATGTAAAATAAATTAAGATAAAAAAAGCAAAAAATATATAGAGAGAGCTCATAACAGCCATAGGTAGATTTTTGCATTTAGACCCATAACCTAGGAGCCTGAGTTTTAAATCTACATGACATTTTCCACTGAGGCTACTTAAAAAAAAGATTAAGGTCCAGTACAATGGAAAGAACTCAGGCTTTGGCATTTGAGAAATCTGAGTTAAAATGACTAATTTTGACAGGAACATTTATAAGCTTATAAGTGTTACCTATAGCAGCTTTTATACTTACTTACTGCTAAATAATGCTGCAGAATAAGCAACTACAAAATATGGGCATTATACAATAGTAAGCATTTATTGTTTATGCACTCATGGAGTTCAGCTGATTGTGGCTGGCCTTGCTCAGGCTCTTCCAAGTTTACTCTGTTCCCTGTGTCTCTCATCCTCCTCCTTCCATGAGCAACAGAGCATGCCCAGGACCTTCGCATGGTGATGACAGAGGTGCAGGAGAGTAGATAGAGATACGCAAGGCCTCTTAAAGCTTCAGCTCACACCTGGCACACCATCACCTCTTTTCGTCATTTAATAGAGGGCATGGATATTGAGAAGCATAAAGAATTTTTGCAGTCTACCACACACACCAAAACTGGAAACAGCTCAGATGCCAACCAAATTAGAATGGACAGATAAATCAGGGGACAGTCCCAAAGTGAAAAATATTACAGCAATAAAGGAGACAAATGTGCCAAGGCTTCACTCAGCAACATGGATGAATCTTACAGACTTGCTATTGAAGTAAAGAAGGAAAATATAAATGAATAAATGTAATATGTATCTATCCCTATGAAGTTCAAAAAGAGGCAAGCTCAACTATATCGTTTATCGATACTCATATAGGTGGTAAAACCATAGTATGAAGGAAGAAAATGATTATCAGAAAAGTTGAAATAGTGGCTCTATCCGTCTGAGTGTCCTGATCAGAAAGGGACAAAAGGGGAGATGGAGATTCTTTATACTGACCTGGACTGTAGTTACTCAGGCAGCTGCCTTGTAATTACTTAAACTATGCATTTATAGTTTAAACATTCTTCTGTATGAATGCTATATTTCACTATATATTTTTTAAGTTCAGTTCTAGATCAAAATGAAAAAATAAAAGTTATGGATTAGGGGACTTCCTTGGTGGTCCAGTGGTTAAGACTCTGTGCTTCCACTGCAGGGGGTGTGGGTTTGATCCCTGTTGGGGGAACCAAGATCCCACATGCCACGTGTCATAGCCAAAAAAATAAAAATTAAATTAAAAAAACTTATGGATTAAAAACATCCGGTTTTGCTACTTAAAAGTGGTGTGATTGGGAGGGGCTACATCAACTCTGAACCTCCATTTTTTACTTTGGTGACAGCAAGTGTATAATAGCCGCCTCCGTCAAGCTTGTCCTAAGGGGTAGATGAGAAAGTGCCTAAGAGCGGATCTTTAAAAAAACAAAATAAAACAAAAAAAACTTAATTGCAGAAGAGGAAAATATGTCTTTGACATCAAGAAAAGGAAGAGACTAATACTGAATCATGTTTCCTAACAACATTTTTTGTATTTTCTTATTTCTCTGAAAGGGGAAAAAAAGCAGAGGAGGGACTTGTACTCAAGTCTATTTAATTCCAAAGTAACTAATTTGAGGGGAGGTGGGTCCCAATAACAAGAAAACACCCCAATTCCCAAAGATGAGCCACAAGGCAGTGTGGGAGCCCCCCCCCTGGGATATTTGGGGGACCCACCGGAATACAAAGTACTTAAGCTCATCCCCCTATCCTCCCAGTGTGAGGAAAATGAGTCCAGAAAGCTTCTAAGTGCATAAATCAGACCCATCACGGTGATCATTTACACGGAGGACGCTCCGGGTTGCTCTGGAGAGGAGCTCGGGCGGCCGGCCACTTGATGCAGGGCTCCCCGCTGCCTGCCGGATGCAGATGGGTCCTCATGGGAGGTTTGCCCCTATAGCAAATGGTTATCTTTAGACCCATCCTTCATTTCCCCTCTTATCAGCAGAGGCATGTGGGGAGGCAGTAGGCATTAAGTGTGAAGGCATTTGGGATTTTCTGAGGGTGAGGGTGTCAGGATGGGGGGCTTACCTGCCTTCAACGCCTTCTCAAAATAGGTGAGTGTGACCTGCCACCGTGGAATTCTCTGGTCCAGCAGAAAGTGTGAGCCTCAAAGACCATACAGATATTATTCAAAAGAACTAGCATTTTTGAGTCATTCCTGTTTGCAAACACTGTCTTAAGAACTTTGCATGGACGACCTCACTGAATCCTCAGCCAACGCTTTCAGCCAACAGTCAGGTACTACTCTAACCCACCTTTTCAACTTCAGAGAAAAGCGAGGCAGGGAGAGATGGTAGAGGAGCTGGAGGTGACACAGGTAAAGTGGAATAAGATACCGCTGACAGGTGTGCCCCTGCTGGTAGGCAGCCTTGCTCTGAGCAGTGATTAGAGGGGCCGGGGGAAAAATGGGTACTGGATGGTAACCGTGGCCAACTTTCCAGCCTTTATTCAGTGGCTTGGTTTTTACACAGGCATCAGACACATACACACAGACATACACACACACTTTCAAATTTAAGTATAAAATCCATTCCAAAACCAGCTCCTTTGATTCGCTACTCTTTCAAAAATCATTTGCTCTAATATTTAATGTCTCTGGCACAGAAAATTGAGAAATCGACAAGCAGCATTTGCTGCCCACCAGGGTTACTGTACCATTTTCCAGCTACTTTGGGTCCATGAGTTGTGTTTCATCTGCTATCAAAGTTGCCCTCTCTTGCTAGAAAGGGACTTGTTGGAATAATCATTGAGAACAGGTACAATCCCCCTGAGCTCCTTGGGGCTGGGAAACCTTTCCCACCCCTCAGTCCCCCTGTCGCAGCTGAGGGGGCCTGGTCCTCCCTACTTTATAGGGAAGGGGGGTTCCAGGGAGAACCTTGGGCTGGTTTATTTTTCATTGTTGACCTCCGAGGCCTTCTGTTTGCATCTGTTTATTAAATCGCGAGCTCAGCTGTGAAATGCCCTTTATGATGTTGTTTTATTGGTGGGCCATTCGGGGACCCAGCGCCACACAAACAGGATAAATATTTTCCTTTGCAGCACACACCCCATGTTGGGGGCCATGGAACAAGGGGAGCCAGGATCGTTTGTTTACGAGCTGGGATTCATTCATTACTTGGCCAGGAGCTGTGAAATGTAAATCTCACATTCCACAGGACAATCCCAGCGCCAGCTTGAGCTCATTTGGAGGTGTGATGTTCCACTCAAAAGGTGGCTGTTAATTTTATTGACCAAATTTGGAAAGTGGGAGCTCCAAAATTAAATCGAGCCTTTGGTAAAGAAGTGAACATTTAGGGTTCTCAAAGACCTGGGGTGAGCGGTCACATGGCTTTTATTATTTTTTTTTTGCCCCCCTGCAACCCCCAACAAAGAAACTTTGAATGCCAGTGCTGTTTACTTATGCCAGAGCATAAAGTGAAATTGCTGTTTGCCTCATCTTCTAGTTTCAAAAGATTTGATCTCTCCGAGATAGGTTTGTCAGTATTAATTATAGCCACCTTTACTGAACACTTGGCTCCCTGCTTTAAATATATTATCTCCTGTAATTCACACAGCCATCTCGGAAGTGCCCATTATTATTGCCTTCCTATTATATGCTGGAAACTAAAGCTCAAAGGAGAGGAGGCTTTTCCCTTGGGCCCTAAAACCGAGATTCAAATTAGGAGGTTGGAGTTAACATAGACACACTATATAAAATAGATAACTGACAAGGACCTACTGTATAGCACAAGGAACTATACTCAATATTTTGTAATAACCTATAAGGGGAGAGAATCTGAAGAATATATATATATATATATGAATATATACATATATAACTGAATTGCTATGCTATACACCTGAAAGTAACATGACATTGTAAATCAACTATACTTCAATTTAAAAAAATCAGCAGGTTTACCCTGACTCCAGAACCTGGGTGCCTCAGCTGCCCTGCTCTCCTGCTCTCTCTTTGCCATCTCTGTGTAACTAAAAAGTTGACTTTTCTGGTGCTTTAGAGAGAACTAAAGTTTCCAACAGTGACTAAGCAGCTATGGACTGCAGATTCAACTCGCTCTGTTCCATGCTCAAAACAAAAAAGGAATCTTGAGTTGCTGAAAACTTTCAAAAGCTACATACTGTCCTCACGGCTGGTCTGCCCCCCATAGTCAGGCACAGGGTCCGCAAAGAAGAAGTACCTTTAACTTCAAAAGTCATCCTTGGGGTTCCTTGCCCTCCCCCCTTGCGCTCTCTTTATGCCTGGCAGGAAAGGGTAAATTCAAATGAAATGAGACAGAGAATAGGATGGCACAGCGCATCCGGGGCTCCACGGGGGTGTTTACCCACAGAATGAGTGGGCCCATGTCAATATTTGGACATGGAGAAGGCCTGGTTTATAATTGTTCAGACTTGTCTCTGAATTGGGCTTTGAAACATGCATTTGCCATGTTTCTCCGTGGCCTCATTCTTTTCGGAGGGGAAAGGCTATTTAGGGAGATTTTCTTTAGAAAGGTTGCTGGGGGCAGTGAAGAAATAGGGACCAGTTCAGAATATCCCAATGTGATATGAAAAAAAAAAAAAAATGTAAACGATGTCACAACAGCTCTGCCATCAAGAAATGTTATTGTTGGTTGAATGGTAGGAACCATCTGGGTCTCTTTTAATGACTGGGGGCCCCCTCTGTGGATGGTACAGATGCTTCTTTTGTTATTGGTGAGATCTTGTAAATAGTTAAAATATTTACCAAAGCACCTCCGAGCTGGAGCTATCCCATTTTATTATTTATACCTTTTCAGAGGGACAAAAATGGAGGTGTCCACTAAACGTGATGGATTAGGCTTATAAACAGCCATTATGGCCGTCAAACCTCGAATGTCAGCTTCTCCTTTGTGTCTGCGCATTTCTAAGCTAACCAGTGATCCATGCATAAGATAGGAGGTTAAGAATGCGCAGAGAAAAGGAGGGTTGGCTCCAAGCAAGATGTATCTTCTGCTGATTAGAAATACAGCTGTAGGAAGTGAGGGGGATGCTGGGCAAGAGGCGAGAAAAGGGACGTGCATGTGCGTGCGTGTGCGTGTGTGTGTGTGTGTGTGTGTGCGTTTAGGCAGAAGAGAGCAAGCCGGGAGGTGCCGAAGTCACTGCAACCCGACACGCTGCATTTCATGTCTCACAATTGGAGACTGGAAACCTGCAAGACTTCTACCTGCCAAGCATCCTTCAGCTGTTTCCTTAACTGATAGCAGCTGGCTTTTGTTTTCCCAAGATAAAAATCAGGAAATGCAAAAATTAAATAGGATTTGAGAAGAAAAAGGATGGGCCCTCCCCTCCCGGGTAAGAGGGAAAAAAGGGCGAGCCAGCAGGTAACTAAGGCTTGTAGACAGAGGGAGATCCCATCTCCTTGTAATTAAGTAACACATCTTAAAATGGGATGGAGGCAACCTGTGTGGCAGGTGATCCGCGTGATACCTAGAAGCTGAACCAGAGTGACTTACCCCCAAGAGTTAGACCCAAAATACTAGATAAAGTTAGATTTAAGGAAAGACGATATTTTAAAGTCAAACTATTTATAATTTATAATAGGATACATTCTCAGTCCCATTAGTGCAAGAAAACAAAGTAACTTTTCTTGCAGGTAAAGGGGGTAAATGTAAATTATATTATTGTTGACCCAGGTTTGCTGCACACGTGTTGGAAACAGTTTCTGTCAAAAAGTGGATTCCATTATACTTTTACTCTTAAATCCCAGCTCCTTTAATCTCCTAGAGTTTGTCACTGATATCCTACCATGCCACAAACTATGCCTGCAACTTAGTCCCTTGCTCTCTTAAAAGAGCCTGTAGAATTCATAGGCAAACAGCTCATGCTTCCTTTAGAAAGAATCGGGCTCCGAGTGGCTGAAATATCATCTAGCGACTCTAAACAGAAATTAGAATTTTAATTTGGGTAGAATAGCTTCTAGGGTCTAATTAAGAAATTATGACCTCATTTATTTATTTATTTATTTATTTATTTACTTATTTTGGGGAGTTGGATGAGAACTTATTGATGTAACAAACAGAAAATTATACTTCTTCACAGCTTCGCAAATAAAAGAGAAAAAACATTTAGAGAACGCTAAGAACCTAACAAACTTCCTCCTCAGATTAGTAACCAAGGGGCTGCTCCATCCTGAGGATCCCTCCTTGAGTCTCCTTTAAGCAACTCCTGAGAAATATCACACCCCTGCAATCAGACTGGTGTCTATCCCATTAGTATGCTGGTGCATTAACTAACTTGCCTCTATAAATACTGGGATCTGAATCACACCACTGTTTTGGCTAGAGACTAAATCATTTTTCTCATCAGTCTCTTTGGAGAAAAAAACAAAGAAACACACACACACACGCACACATTTTCTAAACAGCTTTCTTACTTAGGCTATACTCCTTGATATTACAAGCGGATGATATGGCTCTGTGAGAAGCATCTTCTATAAAATGGACATTCTTAATAAACCTCCTTTAAGACAGTAATGTTACTTTAAAAAAGTAACATATATACACTGATGTGTATAAAATGGATGACTAATAAGAACCTGCTGTGTAAAAAAATAAATAAAATAAAATTCAAAAATTCCAAAAAAAAAAAAAAAACTTAACAATAAAAAACCAAACAACCTGATTCCAAATGAGCAAAAGATTTGAATAGATGTTTCTCCAAAGAAGAGATACAAATGGCCAATAAGCACATGAAAAGATGCTCAACATCACCAATCATTAGGGAAATGCAAATCAAAACTGCAACGAGATACCACTTTACATCCATTAGGACGGCTACGATCAAAAAAGTAGAATATGAGTGTTTGCAAGGACATGGAGAAATTGGGACCCTGGTGTACTACTGGTGGAAATTGGTACAGTCACTGTGGAAAACAGTATGGTGTTTCCTCAAGTAATTAAAGATAGAATTACTATATGATCCAGCAATTTCATTTCTGCGTATATACCCCAAAGAATTGAAAGTAGGATCTCAAAGAGATATTTGTACACCCATGATCATAGCAGCATTATTCGTAATAACTAAACCATGGAAGCAACTCAAGTGTCCATCAGTGGATGAACGGATAAGCAAAATGTGGATATACATGCAATGGAATATTGTTCAGTCTTAAAAAGGAAGGAGATTCTGCAGTATGTTTACAACATGGATGAACCTTGGGGACATTATGCTAAATGGAATTAGCCAGTCAGAAAAAGGTACATACTGTGTGATCCCACTTATATGAGGTACTTAGAATAGTCAAAATCATAAAGACAGAAAGCAGACTGGTGGTTACCAGGGGCTGGGGGCAAGGAATAACGGGGAGTTATTGTTTAATGGGTAGAGAGCTTCAGTTTCACAAGATGAAAACAGTTATGGGGATGGACAGAGGTGATTTTTGCACAACGATGTGAATGTATTTGATACCGCTGAATTGTACACTTAAAAAATGGTTAAGATGGAAAAAAAAATTGTTCATCAGGAAATATATCAAATACAAAGTGTAAATAAAATACATATGTATAATTTAAAGAATAACAAAACAAAACAAAAGAATTTTTTTAATTAATGAATTTATTTATTTTTGACTGTGTTGGGTCTTCGCTGCTGCACACAGGCTTTCTCTAGTTGCAGCGAGCGGGGGCTACTCTTCGTTGTGGTGTGCGGGCTTCTCATTGCGGTGGCTTTTCTTGTTGCGGAGTACGGGCTCTAGGTGTGTGGGCTTCAGTAGTTGTGACACACAGGCTTCAGTAGTTGTGGCACGTGGGCTCAGTAGTTGTGGCTTGCAGGCTCAGTAGTTGTGGTGCACGGGCTTAGTTGCTCCACGGCATGTGGGATCTTCCCTGACCAGGGCTCGAACCCATGACCCCTGCATTGACAGGCAGATTCTTAACTTCTGCGCCACCAGGGAAGCCCAGAAATGTTACTTTTTATTCACAATTATAATACCAATTATTTTTATCAGCCAACCCTCACATTATAATCACAAAAGCCTAGCCAGGCTCACTTGATGGTTCCCTTGGCAAATTTGAAAATGCAAACACACTACTATGCCTATGTTTGATTCCTGCTCTACTTAATCTCACGTACTCATGAATGAAATAGAACTTTCAGTAACTCGGAAAAAGTTAACAAAGCAAAAAGAACTTGGAAAATTTCAGGCAGTTGTACCAAACAGTTTAACTTTCTATATGATCATACAAAAATGAAAAACCTATATGTTACACATCACATGGTTCATAGGACCCATCAACATAGCCCAGATGTACAGAGCCACTAATTGTATCACTTCCATGGCCCTTGCTTTCTTAATACACACACACACACACACACACACACACATACACACACACCCTAAAGTACCACACTGAAGTCTGAAAAAAACCACAAAACTTTCAGAAGCCATGGTCTCCCGTCCTCTTAGAGAGCTTTGGACAATTACTTTGAAATGGCTCTCACTACACAAGGAGACTTGTGTTCTCACTGATACCTCCTCTCCTTCTGTCTACTCTGGAGCTTTGGATTGTTCCTGAGAAAAGCCAGTTCCAGAAGCCCAGGAGACCTCTGTCCACTATCAAGATGCAGAACGGCTGACCTTTTGGTCACCAGTGAGGAAAATCTCCAGGTAGGGCTGTCAGATTTAGCAAACAAAAATACAGGATATCCAGTTAAATTAGTTTGAATGTCAGATAATCAATAAATATTTATCATAAATATGTCCCCTTTTGAGATATACTATCTGTCAACACTACTCCAAGAAAGTCTGACATCAGATGTATTTCTGCTGGAGATGCAAGATCTAGACCCAGAAAGCAGCCTGGAGCCTAGTGACTCTGGGAGAAAGACTGACCCTGGGCATCTTACTTCTTACTTTATGGCTTTAAATAAGAAAGAGGGCACTGAGGGGAATCACACGTCCAGGTGTCTCAACCATACAAAACAATTCTCAGAGGGAAGTGTCTCAGTGAGGGACAGGAGGGCAGAGGCAGACCATTGGAGGCTGTCATCAGCAACTAACTAGAGCTACCATCTAGTTTAACACAGTAACTCACTATTCCTCACAATAACCCAAGGAGGTAAGATACTTATTACACCCATTTTACAGATGAGGAAACTGAGGCACAGTTTCCAGGACCACACAGCTATGGAACAGAGATTGCAACTCAGACAGTCTAGTTCAAGATCTTCTTCTTAAAATAAAATGATACCAAACCCTAACATAAACAGTTTAATTTTCAGA
The DNA here is from genome assembly GCF_009873245.2 of Balaenoptera musculus. Taxonomy (NCBI): domain Eukaryota; kingdom Metazoa; phylum Chordata; class Mammalia; order Artiodactyla; family Balaenopteridae; genus Balaenoptera; species Balaenoptera musculus. The sequence goes on along the minus strand of NC_045803.1, from coordinate 27,842,264 downwards.
AAACTTCCACTGTGAACGTATGCTGAAATTAAAATGGCTACTTCCTCATTTCCCCCACGCACCCCAGGCCTCAGCCCTGGCATTGTTGGGGCCCCAGACCATGCTTGGTCTGCGCAGTGAGGAATCAGGACTGAAAACAGAGTGGGGAGGAATATGTATGTGTGAGCCTGAGAGAACAGGACAGTGAAGAGCCCCTGTGATACCTCGCCTGAGTCCCCCACCCCCCCCACCCCCTTTCTCCCAACCTACAGGGGCAGAGAGCAATAAAACGTATGAGACTGCAGACCCAAATGAAGAACTCCGGCTAAAACCTTTTCTAATTTAAAGACCACCCAGGTGTGTGCTGGTCTGTCCCCCGTTTTAGGGTCTTTGCCTCTTGCTTTCCAGCAAGAAAAGAAACAGATGTGGTGCCCATTCATACCTAATGGAGACAGAAGGGGAGGGAGGAACCGGCGGTGGGGCAGCGGGGAGGCTCGGGGCTGTCTTTGGCCTGCACATTCTGTCTTGAAGGACGGGGACTCAACTTCCATAGGGTCTAAGCCTGTGGCTGTCACCTGTCAACTCAAAGTCCGGCACATGGTAAGCGATCGATCCATGTATGTTCAATTGAATTAAAATTAAATAATGCAATCAAAACTCTTGGTGGTGCCCAGGGAGTGGGTTTAGGACTGGCCTAGCCTTGGGATTTGGAGCCTGACCAGATGAGTTTCACTTGGTTGGAGTTACCATTTGATGGGGGGTCTGGGTGGGGGTGGGGTGTGGCTTCCCCTCCTCCCCTCCCTGGACTAGCTCTGTTCAGATTGTCCTAAACAATTATCCCCAAAGGAAAAAAAAAAAAAAAAAAAGCCCTGTTGAACAAATCCTCCACTTTTGTCTCCTCTGGGGCTGCAGACTGTGGTCCCTGCTTATTCAGCCCTCCCTCCCTCCTCCCGTCCTGTGCCTGGGACGTTCTGTGGTTATGAGTCAATGATCAGACAGGGAAAGGGCACGCTTACCATAGGGGAGGAGGATTCAGTAAGGGCTCTGGGCTTTGATGCTGGCTCTCTTACATCCTGAATGCATGAAAGGCTACGGGAGGGAGAGGAAGAAATATAAAAGCAGAAAGGAAGAAAATGTTATTAAAAAAAAAAAAAAGTTGAAAAAGGGGAGGGGGGAGTGCCTGTTTTGAAATGTATCATGGACAAGTATCTCTGGGAGACAAAACTAGTTAAAAACTGAATAGAGATAAGCCATCTCCTTCAGTGACTCATCTTCCCAGGGAATAATGGCAAAGAGGCCGTGTTTAGGAGGGAAGTGATGTGCAAATAGCAGTGTCCACAAAGCTGGGGTTAATTACAGGAAGGACTTCCAGGGTAATTGCCGATAAACAAGGCTACAAGCAGAGCCGGGCATCTGGGCTCGGAAGTCGGCTATCTGTGATTTGAGTAGGTTTTCCCAACACTGTCCCTGCCTCTGGGCAGTACCCAAATGGGGACTTCGGGGGAGCCTCAAGCCAGGACCCTGTCCCCTTGTGAGCTGACCCAGCAGCTCTACCACCTCCGTCCAGGATGGCTCCTCCTCAGGTCAATCTCTGAAAATCCATTTGTTAAAAAAAATTGGAATAAACTGTTGTCTGCTATGCTGTTAGGAGATGAACAACCTTAGCCCAGGGAAAGGCACGAAGCACCCCTAAACCATCGGCTAAGTCCAGCCTGGCTATGGAGAACCAGGATTGGTATCTCTAAATGTATTTTTAAAGGAGTGGGTTTCCCCAGGATATACCAAAAGCAGCTTTGTTTTTGCCTCACGCCCCTTTAAGAGATTAAAACATGCGTTAACATATATAATGTAAGTACAAGTTGTAATGGATAAGCCCCCCCAACCCGCCACATTCTGGGGAGGCTTGCACCTGGGCTGGGACACCACGGAGTTAGAAGGAGGCTGGGAAGCGCTTAGAAATGTCAAGAAAGAAAACCGCCGCCTGCCTGCCAGCTCCCTCTGTAGCTGCTGTCTTATGTGAACTGATACAATTTCACAGGATCCTGAAAGAGCACAGTATCTCTTGACTGCTCTGCTAAGGCAGTTCAGTGGAGACTGACACGAAGCAGATTCTCAGTCCAAAAGGACTCCTGCTGGTATTATCTGGAGGACAGGCTGGGAGCCTGACACAGGACCAGAGTGCCGATGTCGGCCACCAACCTCCTGACCCAGGCCTCACTTTCCCTACCTATGAAATGGGGAGGCACCCAAGATGGCGGGTCAGTGTGCTACCAGCCCTCACATCTGGTTCTCTGAAACCTGGGGACCCCTCAATCAGGTAATCCACCCTTGAGCGCAGGGACCCTACTCCCCCGTCTCTTTTTTCTGCCACCTTGAATGATGTCTTCCCCGTGGAAAGAACTCAATAAATAAATATTTTGAATGAACGTATGCATGCGTGATTGGGCAACTTTTGTGGCTCTTTGTTAAAAATAAAAGGTCTGTGGGTGGGTACGAGGGGATACTTTATCTTTCAATCCTATAGAATTGCTTTGAAAGACCAAATAGGATAAATAATAATGTTAGCTAATATTTATTGTGATCAAGCACATTACATATTTTAATTATGTCTCAAAACATCCTTCTATGGAAGCAACTGTTACCATCTTCACTCCATAGATGATGAAATGAAGACTCAGAAAGATCAAGTGATGAGCTATGAAGTGGGAAGAGCTGGGTGTCAGCCTTGAGGACTTGCCTGCAGAGCCCCACGGCTAAGCATTTCCTCGAATGCACGGAGGGTCTGACTGTGTCCCTACTCCTAACTTGCTGAGTGTCCTTGGGCAAGTGATTGACCCTATCTGGTCACAAGATAGCCCTCCTGAGCTAGGGGACATCCCTGATTCCTTCTAGGAGTGGCGTTTCAGGCTTCTGTTCAGCCCTCAGTGCCCTGATCAAATGGCCCCTCCTTAGAAACTCCTCCATGGTCCCGCTGTGGCCACCCACGGAATCAGCCCCATTAGAGACTGTACTTTGTCCTTGAGTTACATATTTCTTCTGTGATTATTGGAGTCATGGTTCCCTTTCCCACTAGACTGCAAGCCCCTTTGGAGTAAGGATCACATCTGTCTTGTTTATCACTGTACCCCAGCCCCAGCAGTGTATCCACACAACAGTACCTGGCATGAAGTAGATGCTCAGAAAAATACTTGTCACACTTTGATGGGGGCCCCAATGGCTATAAAATGTGCGGATTGAACAGGCTCAACCTCCGTGCCATAAAGATTCATAACTCCGGCCCCTGAGAACAGCAATTAAAGAACCCCCAGAGCCTTAGAAGAGGACTTTGACAGTTAGAAACAAGGCAAAACCAAAACACCATGGACATCTCCTGCTAAGCAAGGGACGAGCAATATCCCTCCAGTGGGGAGTGAATCATCCTGTAGAGATTCCCTAAGTCTGGCGACAGATGGTTCCTTAGTCTTGTCCTCTTTCTCACACACACTCGGATGCAGGTGGGACTCGGAAGGACAGGGGGTCAGGATTCTGGAGGCTTTGGTAACTGAGGAACCTAAGCCTGTCTGGAGAGGAGGGGGCTGCCATTGGGATGCACACACCCCCCAAGAACAGATCGTAGCAACCAAGCATGCCTTGGGGAGGGGGCCGCCTTTCTGGTTGTACACAAGAGCCAATAATCAAAGCACAATGAAGAGGCCTCACTCCCCAGCTGGCTGTGCGCACCCCATTCAGCTGGCAGGAATGGCCGTCCCCCTTTCAAGTGAGCTCTGGTCCCCCTCTGCCGCCTCCTCCTTGCTGGGTCTTTTAGCCACATACCAGACGTGTCTCACAGAGCAGACCCGAAACCCCAGGTGGCAGAATCCCAGTTTCATATAAATTAGGCTGGTTAACACTGTTCAGACACATTTTTTTGTCTAAATCATGCAAAAATAGGATTTTCTCAGGGGCATAAATCTGGCCCAAATCTAAACTTGAATGTACAATTGACTGGTATGGTTTATAGTGCAAACGTAGAATTATCTGGAAGACTTCTGCTTCCAAAGAACACAGCCCATTTTTTATCCAATCTGAAAGAAATGATTTATTTGCCGTCTTAAAAAAAAAAAAAAAAAAAAAAAAACGCGAAAAGTCCGTGCGTGGCAAAGGGGCCAGATGCAAGCCCTGATTCACCAGAAAAATGCCTCGTGTCACAAGCAGACAGGCATCACGCAGCGTCCCATGACGTGACCCATCCAAAGTTGAGTCCCTCCGCCGGGTACCAAGCACACACAAGTTTCGGCATTTAGCCTTGTTTAAGGTAAATGTCTGCTCTGTTTTCCAAAGCAGGAAGTAAGGGTAAAGAAGAAGGAAAGAAAATGGAGGGTATTTTAAAAAGCAAAAAGAAAAAAATAATAACTTCACAATATAGTCAACAAAGAATCAAATGCCCTCTGAATAACCCCTCTAAAAATACGGCACATTTTGCATTATAATAAAGCAATGCTTTGCTGAAATCAGTTAAAGACAGTTTCTTCAACACGTAATGTATCTCAATTCTCTTACTTTCAAAGTCATCAAGTCATCACGATGACCTTGAAGTTTTGACTCTAGGATGAGAATTGCCTGAGACCCTACAAATTTTATGTAAGACTTAGTAGTATGAGAGCCTGCATTGAGGGACCGTCCCTATTAACCAATACCTGCCCCCACCATCCTATGGAATGGCCTTGGGGAATTTAAAATGACAGGAAAAAAAATAATAGTAATCTCTTTCACAAGTTGTTTAAATTCTCTTGGCAGTTTGCCATCAAACATCAAATTTATTCAATTCACAGTGACTTCAAAGAGTGCAGAACAACAACTCGGGGGCTGCGTTTCTCAAAAAATATGTCAGCAGTAAGAAGGGGGAGAAATGTTTCCTTAGGTAGATATAAAGGAAAATGACACTCTGTACCTACACCCTCGTGTTTGCCAGAAGGTTTGATTTACGGATAAGCTATTTTTTTTAATGTAGCATGTTCCTAATTCTGATTCCATGACAGTTGAAAATTGGGCATTTAGGGGTAAAAAGAAAAGACAAGGGGAAAAGAATTAGAGAGAAGAGTAAATTAGAACCAAAGAGGGACCAGAGTAGGTGAGAGGTGTCAGAGGCTGTGAAAGCAGCCAGAAATCTTCCTTTATGTCCTTAGAGGGAGGGAGTTGAAGGATAGTCATCTTTAACCTAGTGAAATGCAGGAGAAAATTAACTTGGCTTGGGACAGAGTTGGCACCATCAGGATGAGAATAAGAAGAATGTGCTGGAATGCCTTTCCACCAGCTTCTTAGGAGGCTTCCTAGGCTCCCTTCTTAGGTGGGTTCGCAGCTCCCTTCTTGTCCCTTCCAGTCAGTTCCCATCACTGCACCATGCTTTTAATATGCTCGCTGTATCAACCACACCCCCAACCCCACTGCTCTTTGAAGCACCCATGATCTAGCCCCTGCTCGCCTCACCAGCCTTACCACTCTGCACTCTCCCACACCCCACGCCTGCAGTGCAGAGTCTAGAGACCAGCCTCAGGTAACTGCCCCTTGGCCTTCTTCTTCTAGCAAATGCCTACTCATTTTTCTTCTGAAAGCCATTCTTCTAAAAGCCACTGGCTCGTGGAAATCTTCCCTAACCTCTGAAATGAATCAGGACCCTGATTGCAGCTGAGATTACAAATAGCAATCCCCAAACCTTATCTAGTCAACAGTCATGTTTTGGTTTTGTTTTGAGTCAATATTTTTAAAATCCAGATTATCAGCTTTTTTTTTTTTTTTTTTTTTTTTTAAATCAGAAGATCTACTAATGCTGGACTTACATTCCCCAGCAGTTTGGCCAGAGGGATGGGGGAAGGTGATAGTTTCACCAGCTGTTTCAGGGAATTTTCTCCAAGAGTAGCATTGTTTTCAACAATATTTTAAGGAAGATATGTTAGCATGACTATGGTTTAAATGACTTTGGCAGCAAGACTGAAAGAATCTTTGAGTATCCCTTAAATGGCAGATGGCTGAGAAGAGACCCTGTCCATGGCGGGAGGCATGGGCTTTTCACAGCTCCCAACTCTTCAAGTTATTCTCCCCACCAAAATGTGCAACCAGAAGGGCGAGCTCAGACCTGTCCTGGTCACTGCCAAATCCCCGGTACAACCATCTAAGAAGAAGTGTACTCTCTGGTAGAAAGGATCACTTTGAAAATTGCTGGTAAATCCAGTGATGCTTTCTGGGACAAAGGACCAACCTTGCCACTTACGTGCCCTGTGATCTTGGGCAAATCACGGAACCCCTTCTCATTTTATAAATAGGCTGGTGATGATAATGATGACAATAATGTTAATGACCCTTCTCTCACAGTCTGTTGTAAGCATTAAATGAGAATATCTAAGTGAAAATACTATATCAACTTAAAATGGTAACGTAAGTTTTACTTATTCTGATGATTATGGCCACTAGTGAGCAATTTACAACATTCCCTGTACTATGCAAGCCACTTTATAGGCAATATCTCACTCACCCTATGAGAAGGCCCTGAAAATTACCCATTTTATAGATGAGGAAACTAAAACTTAGGTTATACCATTTGCCCAAGATCATCAGCTGTTGTAAGACAGACTCAGATCTGAACTCAGCTCTGTTGAATGTTTCCAACAACATTACAGTGCTTAAAAAAAACTTAAAAATCACAAAGTGATCATTGTAGTTGCAGCTGAAACCTTTACATGTATTGAGCTATTTCTTGTACTGTGAGAAAGCCCTGTGATAAGCACATCGCACGTATTAGCTCTTCGAACAACAGTCACGAGGTGGGAAGCTGTTTTGTCCTCTATTGTTCTTGGCTGGATGGATATGACAAAATATCACAGGTTTTATTGCTCAAGAAAAATGATGACAAGTTGAAATTAACCAAAGTTGTTAAGTTTCTGAGAGTTTATGGCTACCTTATGGGTTTTATCTTCCACTGTATTTCCAATATTCAGCCCAATGCCTAACGCACAGTAGAGGCTCAATTAATATGTGTGGGCATTAATATCTATGGGATAAGAGAATGAATGAGCAAACGCATGAACACTACTTCCCCTTAAGAGGTGCTGTAAACATGATTTGCCTGAAATCACACTTACACTATTAAACATTCTACACTATCCAAACTTTGCTCTAGCCTGTTATGGAGACCCTTCTATACCTTCCAGGTTATTCACTAGAGTAAGATAAAAATGGGTTAATTCCCCAGGATCCACTCCCTGTTAACCCAGAAGTCTTTGTGCAACCAATATGGGGTTACTATATACAAGATATGTATATTTTGTTTAACCCCACCAAATCTATTATTACCATCATCTCCATTTTTCTGACAAAGTAGAAGCTGAGAAAGAGTAAGTAATTTGCCTAAGATTCCACAGCCATAGGAAGGAAAGCATTAGAATATGAATCCAGGTTTTGCCTGACTTCAGAACCTCTGTTGTTGACCAAAAGGCCATACATATGTTTGCGGTTGGCCCTGCTCTCAAACTGGGTTCTAGAAATTTAAAAAAACTAAAATTGCACCACATGAATGAGCGTTTGCCCATTCAGGTCTGGGGAACTTATAAAACAGTTCAGCTCATTCCCAATCTCACTTGTAAAACTTCTGAAAAATGTATATGGCCCTTTTTAACACTGTTTTGTATTTGTAAACATCCTTAAGCTTCAGGGTCTGACATGACGTCTTCATATCAATCAGAATTTTCAAAAATCCTTGTTTGTGATTGTCTGTTCCATAAGCATTTGTGAATAATTTTCTACTGGGGGGTGAGGAATCTTTCTAAATAAGATAGTGACTTTCCAGTTGTTCAAAATCACTTAATTTAGAATTTTTGATATTTCATAGAGAATCTGAGCAAAATTTATTTTCTGAAAAAAATTTAAAAGGCTAGTAAGCATATTACTCGTGTAAATAAGTTCATAAGGGGGATATACAAGTCCTTTAAGAGAGCAAACTCTTTTCAAGCAATTTAGAGACACCCTGTCATTTGGTTGGTGTGCTAATTACAAATCATTCTAATTGATTCAATAGTCTCCCAAAAGACTTCCATAATGTACTAAGCAAACACTTTATTAGCCAAGCTGAGTTACTGTAGGTTCTTAAAAGAAAAAAAAACAAAAAGCTTTCCTGAAAACAATATCAAGTTAGAATTTTTTACTACTAGAGAAGGGCTTTTTCTTTGATTTTATTCTCAATGGGTGTTTGTTTCACTGTTTTGACTTCTTGCTTTTATTTAAGGAATGCTAATGTGAGACAGAAAAGAAGAAAATGGACTTGGTTCCTTTCCCTACATCCATCTTGTCTCCCTTTGTAGGAAACATCTGTTGTTCATTCTTGACCAGGATCAATTCCCCTTTTTTCTCTTAACAGTCCTGGGTTTTTTTCTCTTTTTTTTTTTCCTTCTTCTTTTGGGAGTCACCATATCTCCATTGTCTGTCCATGTAGATTAGATAGATGGACCCCCTGCCTTCCCAGATCCAGGATGTGCATATGACCCAAGGCTGGCCAAATGGCATGTTCTATTCTATACTTTGTTCCTTATGATGGACCCAGGATGGGCACATGTTTCAAGGCGGGCCAATGAGAATAAGTGCCGGTTGCACTAGAATTGCTAGGCTGGGAGGATGTGGTCCAGGAGCCTGAGGGGCACCACTGCCAATGCAGAGATGGAGGCAGAGAGAGGTAAGGAGACTCCTGATATTATTATTTGATGCTCTGGATTAGGTTGTGCCTAAAATCATTTGTACCCCTGGATTTTCCACTCCTATGGACCTATACATTCCTTTTTTATTTTCTTCTTTCTTAACCTTCTTTAGGTCGTGTGTATATTCACTTGAACGAATATAAAAGATTTTTTTTTCACTTAAGGAATCCCTTAAAATAAAAAAAAATAATTTTTCTCCATGTATATAATTTTTTCTCTTTAGTACTAACTTCATAGACACACTATTATATTTAAAATAGATAACCAACAAGGACCTATTGCATAGCACAGGGAACTCTGCTCAATATTCTGTAATAACCTAAATGGGAAAGAATTTGAAAAAGAATAGATGTATGTATATGTATAACTGAATCACTTTGCTGTACACCTGAAACTAATACAACACTGTAAATCAACTATAGTCCAATAAAAAAAAAAAAAAAAGACTAACTTCCTCTGAAATGGTTCAAATTGAAAATGCCAACAGGTCATTTATATCACAACTAGAGACTCCCCGACTGACTTTTAGTCTAAAAACTTAGGTAAGCAAAATATTTCACATTATCTGTATTTTCCATCATTTAAATTTTGATGCTGAACCTCCATTTCCTCCTCCCTTAGTCTCCAAGAACTACTTTCTTGACTTGAGGAATCCCTTGAGACTTCTCAATGAGCCAGAGATTTTGGAAATAAAAGCTGTGGAGCTCTGCCATAAATCACCTCAGAGCCAAGGAAGCACAGAAACTGCTTCCTGCCTGTTGGGGAAAGAGAATTACTCAACAACAAAACACAAAGTTCATGAAAAAATATAATTCAATGCAAAGAAATACTCCACTGCCACTGCCTCAGAAAGTTAATTTTGCCCAATGGAGAACAGCTTGAATGCAGCAAGTTGGCCATAAATTCTTCAGGAAAAGGTGATGGTAACACCCTTAGGAAAAAGATAAGACATTTGAATCTTATTATAGCCTTGGGTGCAATGGTCATTTTCCATTTCTGGGTGTCAGGTTTGCCATCTGTAATGTGGGGATAAGCAGACCTGCTTCTCCAGAAACATAGCAAAGATACAAGAGCTCCATGCCCACAAAAGTCATGTAAGAATTGATCCAATATCTAAATAGTCTCCTAGACATGTTCCTAAAGAGCCATATGTCGTAAAGATTTCCAGGTGATTCTGTAAAACAAGCACGTCTGGGAAAGAAAAGGAAGCACTAGTGCTTTGATTAAAGCAGTGGCTCTCACAGTGGTCTAGATTCACCAGTGAAGCCGTTTATAAAAATAAATATGTCCCTGGTCCATACCCTGAGGCCTGCCAGAATGAGGCCCAGGATCCTGCTTGTTTAAGAAATAACACTGGTGACTCAGAGCCTGGAGGTGGAACCAAAGCCACAGACTACCCTCCAGAAAACCCTCTTTTCCTGTCTGCTGGCTTGGCCTTCATTGTTCTAAGAGGCTCAGAACTCACAGAGCAAAGACTCTTTGGCTGCTTTGTGATGACAAAGGCCTGGGCTGGTTGTATTGACCATCTGTGGAGAAAATTGGTCTTCTTCCAGAACCAGAATGGGACACTTTGGTTTACACAAGTGTGAAACAGCAGACGGTTGTTTTTGTGTCTTGTTTTTAAAATGAAGGGGCATTTTTTGTTGTCCTAGGCCTCATGGTCGGCAGTGAGGGAGCTATTGACATTTAGTGTCTGTGCAAAATGCCATCAATGCTTTCATTGAAAAATACTTACCAGGGGCAGGGCCAATGTTCTCTGGGAATGAAAAGCTCAGAGGACAGTTAAAACATAATATATCCAGTGGGAGAGAATCTTTGTTATCTAAAGATTCTATGTAGTACCCAATGAGGTGTGGTATAGACCCAGTAGAAGTACATCTCAAAGTTGAAGGAGCTGACACAAATGCGAGGTCTACCGGTGGATTTGAGAATGGGCACTGCTGTTTCTGCTTCCTTCATGTCGCTTCTGGCATGAAGTACAGGATTAATGGTGATAATCACAAAAGAACCCACCTTGCTTTGCTTTAGTCTAGAGGTCACAGACCACAGACCACATCTACCCCACAGTTTTTCAACTAAATACAAAGAGGTTTTAAACTAAACACACACAGAATTCTAAAAAGTTCTTAAGAGTAGCTGCCAACACTTCGAATTCTTGAGCTTTCCCATTAAAATCCATATTTGAGCTTCTTCAGAAAAAATTCCAAGACCTGGAGGCAGTGGGCTGTGTTTCTGTGCCGTCACGTTGGTGGCGCTGTTCACTGTTGCCCCCTTCATCTTCCTTCTCTGGTTCAATACTTCTGTAACCAGCTTGACCTCTCTAGGTACCTGCATTTCTGAACTTCAGGGAGTCACTTCCTTCTTCTTCAGAACACTTTTTATGTAATTCATCCATGGGATCATGTCAACCACCCAGTGAGGTGGGTGACACCAAGCGGATGCGTCCCATTTCACAGATGGAGCGACTAGCCCCCAGGGAGGGTACAGAATTTTCCTGAGATCAAAGACCGCAGAGACCTCACTAAATCAGACTACTACCCGCTTCCACCAACACCCCCTCCACTTATTTCTGACCGAGGTTATTTCCCCAGCTCGCTTCAGGTGTTCCTGGCTTTGTGTCTCCATAAAAGAATTGGATTTAGCTCTGTTTGGCTTCCCTGTCCTCTTCCTGACAGCGCTATTTAATGGACAAACAGTTTGTTTTATTTATCTGACAGGGTTTCTTCACATTGTTTCGGGTTATCAGCCCTCCCCCGCAGATCATATTACAGCTTGTGCGGGGCTTGGACCCTCAGTAGGGTTCACTCTAAATCAGATCCTTATCATTACTGCAGTGATAAATAGAGAAGCGGCGGTGGGGGGGGGGGAGCCCACAGCCAGGTTATTGATTTAGTACCTCTGTGGATCAGGTTTTATACAGCCGGGCCTTCATGGCAGGCCTTTCCCCATCCAGCTTAGGTTGCATTCAGGAACTAAAACCGAAAGCCCCTTAAATAATGTTAACTTAATAGCTGACGTTTTTATGAAATAAGTCTGCATAGAAGGGGCAGAAATGGGACGATGCAGGCAGGGCGCTGGAGCTGGGTTTCAGGGGGTGCGTGTGTGTGTGTGTGTGTGTGTGTGTGTGTGTGTGGTGTGAAGGGGAGTTGATACAGGAGAGAATTTTCAGGTTTATTCCAAACCAAAGAGAATGCTTTGCTTTCAGGGGAAGTCTCTTTTGGAAATCTATGGTTTTTAACAGGAAAAGAAAAAAAATGAAGGAGTTGGAATTAAGGCATACAGAATGCTTCTTGGGGAGGTGGGCAAATGAGGGATGGCGTCCTCCATGGGGGTATGGGGTATTTATGCAGTGGGGGAGAGGGGAGGCCTTCTCTCTGTGAAGCATCTTGGACAGAACCATCTGGGGGCTGGGGGTGGAGGGCGCGGGGACCATCTGGCAAGAGCCCCATTTCCATCCTGTTCCTCAAAGACAAACTTTTGGCATTCTTCACAAGTGAAGTCACACACACAATCATTGCATTGTGTGTGTGTGTGTTGGGTGTGTTAAATGTATTATTTTGTCAAAAGTCACCATTTGATATAGCCAATTTATTTTTTTTGGAATCATCTTACAGCATTTCTTCTTTTTTGAAAACACTAGCAGCCTAAAATATGGAAATAGCTTGAACAGCTTTCAACCATCAAGTCCAGTGGGGGCATCTGGGTACACAATGCTGTTGCCCTTTCCTTCCAGGGTTCCCTGGGTCATCCTCAGAGCCTCCCCCGGCTAGAATTTGAAGGAAAAGGTACAGTCTTATTTAAATAGTCCCCAAACTGAACTGTACCTTCCAACGGAGGCAGGAAGAATAGCCTTTTGATGTGTTCCACAATTGGAATGCAAATTCTCTCCCATCTCCTAGATACCTGGGCCTGCCCCATTTCTCTTTACTGTAATCTGCTTAGCTCATGCATAGAATGACAAAAACAAAGAGTCTTTCTGTAAAAGAAAAAGAAGAGGAAAGAGAGTGGATTCTGTACCCTCTTCCTTAGTCCTCACCGAATCCCTGCTCCGGGGCCCTCAGCAGGCGGCAGTGTGCATGAGGCGTGTAGTCTGTCTTTCTGTTTGTTGTTAACCACTGAAAGGATGACACCATTCCTGGAGTTAGGCCTTCCACCAAGCAGCTGGGGCCTACTTGGCAATGCTTCCCAGGCTTGGGATCTGAGAAAAGGCCTGGGAGCTAGGGCATCCTGATGTAACTTTCAAAGAAATGCCTCCTGCCTGACTCAAATATGCAAGATGAACTTGGGGCAGGGATGGCTTTAGCTCTCTTGCTGAGTCATAAAGTCTGGCTGTGAGGAGCCCTGCATCAGAATATCCACACACTGCCAGATTGGAGTAAGATATGACTTTCCGAATGGAAGGTATCACCAGAGGCACCATGTTCCTACATAACCAGCTAGGGGGGTCGGGAGGTTTAAGTATCAATGCTCAAAGACAGAAGACAGGCAAAAAGGTAAGGCTCTGACACATGATAAACCATAATGGAAAAGAATATGAAAAAGAATGTATATGTGTGTATAATTGAATTGCTTTGCTGTACAGCAGAAATTAACACAACATTGTAAATCAACTATACTTCAGTAAAATAAATTTTTTTTTAAAAAAAGAGGCTTCAAACTGACTCACCAACCAACAGGACACAGCAGTGAAGGCACCCATGGTTGGGGGGAAGATGGGTAGGAGACTGTGGTCACCATGGTGAGGGATGGAAGCCGTGGTTAGAACCACATGCAGATAATTAGAAAGAGAAAAGAAGTTTCTAAACTTCTGAAAATGATGGTGGTTATGGACGTTGAAAAGAATTAATCAAGAATTATCAAGAAATGCATTCTTTCACTAAGTATTAATTTTATTTAATAACTCTTATATAAGTACTGACTTCGTGCCAGGCACTGTTCTAAGCACTTTACAAGGGTTAATTTATTTAGGCCTCATTACAACCCTGTGAGCTAAGCACTTGTATGTCATCACCATTTTACAGATCTGGAAACCATGGCCTTGGGAGGTTAAGTAACTTACCTGAGGTCACTTAGCTTCCATGTGGGTCTCAAACCCAGGCGGCCTGGTTCAAGTCCACGAGGCTCTCGGCGATCCCAGCAGCAGATCAGAGATATGTTATGCTTGGGCTTTCTGTCTTCATAGAGGCAACATTCAAGATGCACGAGGCGGGGGGCTTCCCTGGTGGCGCAGTGGTTGAAAATCTCCCTGCCAATGCAGGAAACACAGGTTCGAGCCCTGGTCTGGGAAGATCCCACATGCCGCGGAGCAACTAGGCCTGTGAGCCACAACTACTGAGCCTGCGCATCTGGAGCCCGTGCTCCGCAACAAGAGAGGCCGCGGCAGTGAGAGGTCTGCGCACTGCGATGAAGAGTGGCCCCCGCTCGCCGCAACTAGAGAAAGCCCTCGCACAGAAACGAAGACCCAACACAACCAAAAATAAATAAATAAATTAAAAAAAAAAAAAAAAAGATGCACGAGGCGGGTCTTTGCTGTCATTTTCAGGGTGTGTCCCTGTCACTAATGTCTTAAATCTGTAATCCTCATACCTGACGACCCCCTTCTTTGATCTGGAATGTCTGCTGAGCATTTATGGCCTGTCTTTCTAGTGCTTGTCTGTCTGCTGGATTAGATTACAAGCTTCTCATCGTGCCAGTCTCTGGTATTTGGGGTCCTCTGTTCCAGTCTGCTCCCCTGGCGCCTCTGTTTTCTTTTTTTTTTGAATTTTATTTTATATATTTTTTTATACAGCGGGTTCTTATTAGTTATCCATGTTATACATATTAGTGTGTATATGTCAATCCTAATCTCCCAATTAATTCCACCACCACCCCCCGCCACTTTCCCCCCTTGGTGACCATACGTTTGTTTTCTACATCTGCGTCTCTATTTCTGCCCTGCTCTGTTTTATGTGAATAGTTCTAACTGCTCGTCCTCAGCTCTAGTATTCGTTCACCTCTTGCACGTTCCTGCTCCTGATCCGTTATGGTCTCCAGCCTCTCCCACCAGCCTGCAGACAGCATCATAACCACTGTCTGGTAGGCAAGAGATACTCACTGAATGTTTGTCGAATGAATGCATGAGTGAATAAATGACAAACAAGGTAGGGCTCTGCCAAGTGCCGAGGCCCTACACCTGGTCCCCTAGGGCATCCCCCCACCTGAGACATTATCCAAACTTATTAATTCCTGAAAAAAAGCTGGAGCCAGGAGGTCATTACTTTGAGTAGAAAACAGAAGTTAAAAGGAGTTCTTTCTTTGAGTCTCCAAATGTGGTTTCAGCACAGAGGGTCCGAACTCACGCCAGCTAGAAGGATTCCATCCTTGACATCTTTCTAAAAAGCACTGGGCCAACCCTTGTGGGGAAAAAAATGCTGGCAAAGTAATGTTAATATAGACATCTTATTATAATCACATAAAAATGACATTTTTCTATGGCCAAAGTCTAGAACGGAATAAGAAAAAATTAAAATGCTTATTAAAGTATTGGAATTTGGACTTTTATAAAATACCTACTAATGGTTATCACTGTTATTATTTGTGTGTGCATGTGTGTGCACACGTGGAGAATAACAGGATATGGAAGGAAAGATTGTATCATCATCCAAGGGAACTTTGCACTAAGTTAAATAATCCCAGCCTGTTCTTGAAAAGTAGGTTGATCCCTGATTAAATTGTCCTGGTGTTTGCCCAAGTCCTAACCTCACAACGAGAGTGGTGGGCAACACCAAGTCAATATAGTTTCTATAACTGGGCCAGCATTGCACTTTGGGCTCAAGGTAAGTGTCCTTTGGATGACCCATGGAAGGTATTTGACATTTAAATGGCAGCTGAGTCAACACTGCATCTGGCTGTTACAAACATATTAGAATGACTGCAATAGAAGAAAGAAAAACCTATTTAAACAATAATCCAAAGCTTATTCCAGTCAATTTAGTGACATGAATCCTATTCATATGCAAGTAATATTCAATGAGCAGAGTTTGATATTATTCATTTTTACTTAAAATAATGGCCAACATTGCTCAACAAAAATGCTCAATAATATTTGATAGATGAATGATATAACACATATGAATTTGGGAATATCTTAACTTGATATTTAATTATGTTTGTACATAATAAATAACCTTTATGTTGTTATCTAGACAATAAAAATATGGATTTTTTACTTTATAGAGGGATAAATGTCTTAATTTGTCCAGAAGAAGGTCTTGAGATAAGGATGTAAGTGTAAGTATTTGATTCAAGAGGTTATCACAAGAAGAGCCAGTAGAGAAAGGGGCAATGAAAGAGGCAAAGAAGCCAATCCAGGGGCATCGATGAGTTGGCTTCCATCATGGGCAACCGGAGTCAATGTGTACATGGGAAAATACATCTCAGAGTTGACCCACCTAAGGGGCAAGAATGCTGGGGTATCCACCAACTCCCATTCATCACTGGTTGGGGCTGCTCCTGTAGGCACTGACATCTGCCCCAGCTGCTCTCATTGCCAGAAGCCCTTTGGTAAAAATACTCTCAGATGCTACTAGCAAAACTCTTCAGCAGGAATGGTGAGCGTCACGGTAATATGGCGGGGCACCAACTGTATCTGCTACTAGCAAGCCTATTAAGTAATTCATTACTACTTCTTTTGGCATCCACATCAAAAATGCCTCTTTTGCTTAATCTATAACCTCAGCATGGAATGCCATCATTTCCCTCTGTCAATTCCCATCATTATAGCTAGTGTAGCCCACCATATAGTAATAATCGATATTTTTAAATAAACAAGTAACATATCAGTCAAGGCCCAGTTCAAATCTCCCTTCCTTCAAGAAACACTCTTTAATCTCCCCCTAGGTCCCAGGACATTTTGCACTTCAATTAAAGCTCTTAATCCCACTCCTGGGCATATATCTGGAGTAAACCACAATTCAAAAAGATACGTGCACCCCAATGTTCATAGCAGGACTATTTACAATAGCCAAGACATGAAAACAACCTAAATGTCCATTAACAGATGAAGGAATAAAGAAGATGTGGTATATATATACAATGGAATACTACTCAGCCCTAAAAAGGAATGAAATGGTGTCATTTGCAGCAATACAGGTGGACCTAGAGATTGTCATACTAAGTGAAGTAAGTCAGACAGAGAAAGACAAATATTGTATAATATCACTTATAGGTGGAATCTAGAACATGATACAAATGAACTTATTTACAAAACAGAAATAGACTCACAGGCATAGAAAACAAACTTATGGTTACCAAAGGGGAAAAGGTGGGGAGGGATAAATTAGGGAGTTTGGGGGGGAAAAAAAGCTCTTATGCTCTTCACCTCTTCTTGTTCAGAGCATACTCTGTCGGTCTTGACCTTGCAGTCAGCTTACAGTAAAGGTCTGGACAGCGCCTGTGAATAAGGTCAGCGGTTTTCCACTGTTATCTGTGGCTAGGTGGGTAAGTCTAATTTTCGGGTGCAGTTCTAAGTGGTCTCTTGTTTCCATGCATCTGAGCCATTGCTGTCCAGCCTTAACTATATCCCCAACTAACCAATACTAATTTATGGAAATCTCTGCTTATGCCAATTGGTTCTGAAACAGGCAGGAAATGGGGTCGTTATTTACAGTGTCCTCTCAAATTCCAACCCATGCAATGCAGACACACACACATCAGTACTGGTGGGAATACTGCTATAGTCCAAGGCGTTCAGGGCTCTCATGAATCATAACCCCTGCTGGAGCTCACGCCACAAAAAAAAAAAAAACTGCAAACCAATTAGGAAACAAACCACCATGAGAGAGAGTCAGCATGGCCCACAAACTCCCCTAATATCATAGACAATGGAAAAATCTCAGCGTGGCATGTAAGCTCTTTCAATCTGAGGGTTCATGCTTTCTTATAATGCCAGTCTGTTCTCCACACCATAGGCAAAGTTGATATCAAAAAACACAAATCAGATGCCCCCCACTCCTACCCTGTTTAATTCCCTGTGATTGCTTGCAATTGCTCTTAGGATAAAAGTACATACCTTGGGTTATCTTGTAGGTGTGGTGTCTACCTACCTCACCAGGCTTATTCAAGAACACCTGCCCCCTCCACCTGCCCACTACAGCCACATGTCCTTCAGATTCTAGAACACATCCTGTTCCTTCCCTCTCAAGGCCTCTGACCACTGTTCCTTCAGCCTAGGAGGCTGTTCAGGCCCTTCTTTAGTTATCAAGTTCCCTCACACTTATTCTCTAGAATTCATCTCAATCATTAATTCCTCATGGAAGACTTCTCCGACCATCCTGCCTAAGTCAAATCTTATTATAGATTGTAGCACCATATCCCTCTTTACATTTGTCAGAGTTACACTTTTACTTCGCTGTATTAATTTGATCAATGTTGGAATCCTCCAGTAGAACATTATCTCCATTAAGCCAGAGCCTGTGCTTTACATCTTTTGCACAACTAATATAGTGCCTGATGTCATGTAGGTTGTCCGTAAAGTTTGTTAAGTGAACAAGAGTAGTAGACCATTTCTCAGCTGTTGTGTGACCTGCTAACAGCTCACAGTTTCCCTTCCTTCCATGGAGAATTGCCTTTGGATGATAGGAACCACCTCAGTCAGGAGATTAAGTGCCCAGGGAAGCCTGCAGAAAATGACGGAATAACTTCAGGGTGAAAAAGTCTGATGCCCCACAATGAGATACCACTTCACATCCTCTAGGATGGCTGTGAGGAAAAAGATAGATAGTAACAAGTGTTGGCACAGATGGGGAGGAATTGGAATCCTCATACTTTGCTGGTGGGAATATAAAATGGTGCAGCCACTGTGGAAAATAGTTTGTCAGTTTCTCAAAAATTTAGCCATAGCAATACCAAATGATCCAGCAATTCCATTCCTATGATGCAACCCAAGAGAAAACAATTCAAACAAAAACTTGTATATGTACATTCACGGAAGCAATATTCGCAAAAGCCAAAAATGGGAAAAACCCAATGTTCATCAATTGATAAACGGATAAACAAATGTAATATATCTACACAATGGAATATTATTCAGCCTTAAAAAGGAATGAGATACTGATCCATGTACAATGTGGATGAACCTCAAAAATGAAACGTTAAATGGAAGAAGCCAGACACAAAAGGCTACATATGGTATGATTCCATTTATATGAAATATCCAGAATAGGCAAATCTATAGAGACAGAAAGCACATTCCAGGGCCTGAAAGGTGGGGGGAGTGAAAGTGATTACTAATGGGTACAGGATTTCCTTTTGAGGTGAAGAGAAAGTTCTGGGATTAGTGGTAAAGGTTGTGTAACATTGTTATTGTACTTAATGCTACTGAATTGTACACTTTAAAACAGTTTAAATGGTACACTCTATGTAATGAGTATTTTACTATCATATAAAGAGAAGGGCTGGTACCTTGCCTCAAGGCAAGATGCCTCTGTGGCATGACGTATGTATTAGAGTGTCCTACAGATCAAGCCAACTTTAGACCTTACCTAGGACAACATCCTTGGCTGGCATTCTCCTCTTCCCTATCCTGTCCTTCACTGCCTTACAATTTTCACCTAAGACCACTCCCTCAGTAAATCAAGGGCATCTTAACCCCTATGTCAGGCTCTGCTTCTGTAGAACTTGACCTAAAACAAGAAATGAACCAGTGAATAAAGTGAATGTGTAAATAAACATTTTAAATGCCCAAGCCCTCACAGCTAGGAGCTGGGATTCAAACCCACATGCGCTTGACTCCAAAGTCTACTTTCTTAACCTCTATGTTGCCTTCTCTAATGAGTTCACCAAAGAAAATCCCACTTTGTCAGGTCAGGACTGTGGGGTCAGATTATGTTCCTTTAGGGACCAAAGCTCTGTCCCTTTCACGCCTTCTTTGAATGTCAGCACCTCAGACTAAATAGGAAGCCTATATAAGTGGTTCTTTCCCTGCAACCTCAAGCCCTGTATAATTTTTTTAAAAAATAACATGAAAACAGCCCATCTCCCCAACTCTTCCATGTAACAGAGAAGTTACTGTATGTGGAAAGCAGTTGTCCAAGCTGACAACTGCCAAAGAGTCTCCAAGCATATAGAAAGACTGCATGAACTCATTTATCCTTGTGAAGACATTAATACCATTCATCATTGAGCAGCTGAAACCCCCAATAAATCTCCATTTAAAAGCAAATTTGTAAATGCCTAAGAGTAGTCATAATAATAGTATTGTAATTTTTAATGAACATGCTCAGAGCAGTGGATTATTTACAGCATCATGTTCAATGTTAAACATTTCAGGTCACAAATTATAAACTCTTAGAGTTTGGGAGAAGTTTATAGAAATATATATCAATAGAAGTAAATTCTAATATGGTGAGAACTTACTTGATCAAATCAGAAATAATTTTTACTCTCTTTGTAGATGGTGTCCAGACTGACAAGTGAGAAGGAAGATGAATAATAATTTTCCAGTAAATGCAACTAGTAGTCAGAAATAATCAGAGATGTTCCAGTTCCTCATTCTCTCTTATAGCTAGGTATGAGAGAAAAGTGTCTTTGTCAGCTACGGCTATGTAACAAATAGCCACAAAATCTCAATGGAACATAACAATAAACTTTATTTCTCACTCATGTATCTGTGGTTCTACCGGAGTTCAGCTCATCTTGTCTAAACTTCACTAGGCTTGGCTCCAAGTAACAAATCAGGTGTGCTCTCCATGTTAATTACTCTCCTGGGGCCAGCAGGTACCCAAAGCATGTTCTTCTCATGGTCATGGCAGGAGTAAAAAAAAGCAAACCCAAACACACTGGCACATTTCAAACCTCTGGATGCATCCCATCTACCAATGTCCAGCTGGCCAAAGTAAATCCCATGATCAGTCTCAAGATCAGGGGAAGATATATTCTGCCCATCATGAGGACAAAGCAAGACTGTAGATGTATTATTCCTTTATGGAGGAAGGAGGTAGGAGGACAAATAATTAAATCTCTCCTAGAGGGCCTGAATTACTCAAATAGTTCTATAGTTTTTCCTGCAGACTTAGAAAATAGAAAACAACATTATCAGCAGGAGTTTTTGCCTGCACAGTTCTGGTAACAATAGCAATTTCTCCACTACACCTCCCCTCTCTCTATAATTCAGATAGAGCTGACCTCTTCCTACCTCTAGAAAAGAGTATGAGACCTACGATTGGCCAGTCAGAGTAACTCATCCTCTTGGCTACTCTGACTGGTTCAGGGACAGTCATGTGACCTAAGACAAGCCAATAAAAGCCAAGCCCAGGACTTTTGGAATAGCTATCAGAAAAAAACTCTTTCTGCATGTGCATAGCATGTTAAAGTTTGGTAACTATTTCCATCATACACAATTTCAGAAGAGGCCTTTCTTTTGTCATGCTGTGCCCAGTTTTTCTAGGCCTTTCCAACTTTATCTATGTTATCTATGTTAACTTCACTGTCTGAGAGAAACTTCAGCTGGCACCAACTGTCTGGGTTTTGCCCTAACTCTCAATCATTGAGTGACTGCCTCTTGAACTCAAGGCATCAGAAAATCATTTCAGAAACGTCACCATCATCATAGCACCATTAGTTAATTTAACATATTCTAATATTTTTAAATGTCACTAGTTTAGATGCAAGACAGAGATATTTTTAAAATTCATTAAGAACAAAACAAAAAGGAAGTTTCAAAAAGTAAATTAAATGCGTAAGTGCTGATATTATTAGTGTTAACTTTATCTATGTTAACTTCACTGTCTGAGAGAAACTTTATCTATATTAACTTCACTGTCTGAGAGAAACTTCAGCTGGCACCACCTGTCTTGGTTTTGCCCTAACTCCCAATCATTGAGTGACTGCATTCTTAAAGTCTTGCCTCTTGAACTCAAGGCATCAGAAAATCATTTCAGAAACGTCACCATCATCATAGCACCATTAGTTAATTTAACATATTCTAATATTTTTAAATGTCACTAGTTTAGATGCAAGACAGAGATATTTTTAAAATTCATTAAGAACAAAGGAAAAAGGAAGTTCCAAAAAGTAAATTAAATGCATAAGTGCTGATATTATTAGTGTTCAAAAAGTGTTGGATGTGGAATAAGAAATATGAGTAAGTATAACTTACAAGATGGATAAAAAGATGAGCATTTTTCTGTAATCTACTTTCCTGCCTCTCCAATTAATAGTGAATTTATTATGGTTTTCTACATGATGCTTTGCAATGTCAAGTCCTTTGGTCCTAGAACCTCAGGGAAGACAAACATTTTAGGTGATTAAAAAAAACCACACATTTAGAAAATGATGTTCTTGAAGGCCTGCGGGAAGAAATTCACACCATTCTTTACAATTTCATTACAGAAGATAAATAAATGTCTGTCAAATTAACTTTGCTCAGTCTCATAAATGGCAGGAAATACAGTAACAAATGCAAATACCAAAGCACGATTTGTTTTCTTTCAGTTACTTGATGGGAAAGATTTTGGTTTCTGCTGTATGTATTGCAGGCTGCCAGCAAAGAGCTCAGTTTCTGGATACAGCTAGCATAATATTCATCCCTAAGATGTATGTAGTGAAGAGGTGGGAGGAGAAAAGGAAGGAGGGCAATGGTGATGACTCTCTACACTTGCCCCTGGCATCTCCTAATTACATGCCCTCATGACTTGAACTTGAAAGCCCAGTATACAAAAATCACAGTTGTAAAGCTGAATGTTTGATCTCTATTCCAGCAACAAAGCTTGTTACCTAGATACAAGTGATCTAAGCCAACATAAGCATGATTGTCACTGTTGGTTGTCTTATTTATACCAGTAGTACTGCTATGTAATAGACTACCCCAAACTTTAGTGGCTTAAAACAACGATCAAGAGTTATTTCTTATGGGCAGAAGACCTAAATAGACATTTCTCCAAAGAAGATATACAGATTGCCAACAAACACATGAAAGGATGCTCAACATCACTAATCATTAGAGAAATGCAAATCAAAACTACAATGAGGTATCACCTCACACCAGTCAGAATGGCCATCATCAAAAAATCTACAAACAGTAAATGCTGGAGAAGGTATGAGAAATGGGAACCCTCTTGTACTGTTGGTGGGAATGTAAACTGATACAGCCACTATGGAGAACAGTATGGAGGTTCCTTAAAAAACTAAAAATAGAGCGACCATACGACCCAGCAATCCCACTACTGGGCATATACCCTGAGAAAACCATAATTCAAAAAGAGTCATGTACCACAATGTTCATTGCAGCTCTATTTACAATAGCCAGGACATGGAAGCAACCTAAGTGTCCATTGACAGATGAATGGATAAAGAAGATGTGACACATATATACAATGGAATATTACTCAGCCATAAAAAGAAATGAAATTGAGTTATTTGTAGTGAGGTGGATGGACCTAGAGACTGTCATACAGAGTGAAGTAAGTCAGAAAGAGAAAAATAAATACCATATGCTAACACATATATATGGAATCTAAAAAAAAAAAAAAAAAGGGGCTGAAGAACCTGAGGGCAGGATAAGAATAAAGATGCAGATGTAGAGAAGGGACTTGAGGACAGAGGGAGGGGGAAGGGTAAGCTGGGACGAAGTGAGAGAGTGGCATGGACACATATACACTACCGAACATAAAATAGATAGCTAGTGGGAAGCAGCCGCATAGCACAGGGAGATCACCTGGGTGCTTTGTGATCATCTAGAGGGGTGGGATAGGGAGGGTGGGAGAGAGACGCAAGAGGGAGGGGATATGGGGATATATGTATATGTATAGCTGATTCACTTTGTTATAAAGCAGAAACTAACACAACATTGTAAAGCAATTATACTCCAATAAAGATGTTTTTTTTAAAAAAAGAGTTATTTCTTATGCTTGGGAGTCAGCTGATCTAGGCTATAGGGCTACAGGTGGTTCTGCTGCAAAGTGTCACCTATGGGCTATTCCAGGCATGTCCTTCTCATGGCATTGGCAGAGATGAAAGGGAGCAAATGGCAACAATGAGGCCTCTTAAAGTCTGAGCTTGGGCTTCACACGCTATCCTTTCTGTCTCATTTTATTGACCAAAGTAAGAAAGGAAGTCATATAACCAAACCAAGAGCCAAAGCCGGGGAAATATACTTTCTCTTTTGTTTAAGGAACTTCAAAGTCACAGAGCAGAGAGCATGCAGAGAGAGGGAAAGGTGAAGAATCAGAGCTATTAATTCCATCTACCATATAAATATTGTTTTTTATATTTATTCATATATTTATTTATTCATCCATTCATGGAATAAATATTTACCAAACACAAATCATGTATTGGACATAGGGAATCCAAAAGTGTAAGACAGAGAAGATCCCTGTCCTCATAGAGCTTGCATTTTCATTGAAAGGACGAACACCAAACAAACAAATGATTAAAGCAATTGGATATTGTTATAAGTACTGTGAAGGAAATAAAGAACACTCTGACAGAGAATGATGGGCTGACTGACGGAAGAGGGAGAGCGGCTAATTTAGAAAGAGTAGTCAAGGAAGAGCACCCTCCCCCATTTATCTGCCTGATTTGCACTTGTGATCAAGTCATGGAAATCAACATTTAATGCCTGCTGCACAACACTCTACCCAATGCCAGTCCTGAAATATACTGATTAGCCCAAGAGAATTAAAAGTAATAAAAGCCTTATCTGATACCTTACATTTCACCATGTGTTTTCCCAACTATTGCATCATTTGAGTCTCATAGCATTTCTTGGCAATAGGTAGGTAGGAATTAGATAGCAAAACATGGGTCATCTAGGACACTGTGATGCATTGAAGAAAGAGTGGTCCCAAGGACACTGAAATTTACTCTCCAGGAGAAAAGGAAACTAGTAAGAACGAGATAAGGGATAAAGGTTGAGGGGACTTAGAAGGTAGACAAGAGGTCTGAAAACTACTGACCCAAACACTTAGGTGTTGACATCTAGCTGCCCCTCCCACACAGAGCATTCTGAGAGCACAAGGCAATGTGAAGAAAGGATGGAAGAAGGATTTGCCAACTTCATATCAGCTCTTAATACCAAATTTTATGTTTTCCTTAAATTATAATGTAGTAATACAATTCTATTTTCTTTGCACATAGATGTGTGCAAAGGAAAGATGACTACCTGGTCTAACAGAGGTGAAATTCTTGGGTAGAATGCATAATGAATAAAGCAATGTAGATAGAAATATATCATTTTTTAATTGAAGTATAGTTGATTTACAATGTTGTGTTAGTTTCAAGTCTACAGCAAAGTGATTCAGTTATATATATGTATACGTGTATACATTTTTTTCAGATTCTTTCCCATTATAGATTATTACAAGATACTGAATATAGTTCACTGTGCTATACAGTAGGTCCTTGTTGTTTATCTATTTTATATATAGTAGCGTGTATCTGTTAATCCCAAACTCCTCATTTATCCCCCCCCCCCCAAAAAATATCATTTTCTTTCCAGATTAGGTAACAGAGGCTCATAAAAGTAAAATGAGAGACTCAAGGTCACCCCGAGCCTGGACCATGGGCTCCCTGCCTCTTCCATCTGGTTGATCTTCATTCCACCAGAGATCTTAACTGGGTTATCAATGCAGTTTATGATTGGGGCTGAATATCCGTTTGTTTTAAAATCAGAAGTTTTCTTTTTTTCTGGGAACTTTGTGTGGGCTTCATTATTGCATTTTTAACACATTCAAATTACAGTTTCCTTTTCTTCTTTGCCCTCTAAGAAGAGTAGGCAGAATTCAACTGATAATGACTTTTACTAAGACAAATTCTATATTTATTGACCTGAGAAATAAATATTAATAGAGGTTAAATTGGGGTCAATTTTGACTCCAAGAGATGGTAAATCTTGATATTTTTCCGTGGTTGGTTGGTCAATGTGTCCTCTGTGCCATCTGCGTACGTCCCATCGTCAGGTTCTCCTAAGGAAAAGGCCAGCTCGCAAGATGAATGGGAGAGGAGCAATCTCTCTCTCATCAGTACTCTGCCTGATAAAGTGCTTAAGACACGCAGATCTCATTTTAACCTGGCTGGTTATTACATGGCTTTTACCATTCCCCAGGTCAAATGACGTGTCTAAAAAACTAAGAATCTTCCTTGGTATTTCAGCAATCCATTTTAGGGTCTTCTTTACACACACACACACACACACACACACACACACACACACACACACACACACACGTCATCCTCTCCAGACCATCCACCACAGTAAGAGAAAGGTATAGAACATATGTAGTTAATCTGAGGATTTTACTGAAGGAATTTCAACTTGTTCATCCCCTAAAATTCCGAAGACAAGATTCTTTCCCTTACTCTGTCCACCTGTTTCTGTGTTATTATTAAAAAGACGGTGATGGATATTTCACTCAACAAATATTGACTCCCTGGTATTTACTCCTAGGTCATACTTATACATCCAAGCACCATTTAAAAAGCTCTGCATGTATTAACTCATTTATTACTCAAAACCCCCCATGAGGTAGGCACAATTATTATGCTGCATCTTATCCATCAGTTGAAGAAATGAGCATGAAGAAGTTAAATAATTTGTCCATGATCACACAGCTGAGATCTAAACCCTGACAGTCAGATTGCAAATCTGTACTTGCTCCAATCACTTCCCATGGCATTACTTACAGCGCTGGGTACTGAGAGTACAGCAATGAATGAGACATCAAAAGTATGCCTCCTTATATTTTTATGTGTACTTCTATGCATTGAGAGATGATGGGAAGTTTATATAAAACCCAATAGAGATAGAGATACATATAGAGTTGTTATCTCTGGGCAGTAGGAATTTAGGTATTTTTCTTTTCCCTTGTCTTTGTTTCCTACACTTCGCACAATTTTGTTTGTCAGATAATATGGGTTGTCCAAGAAATATGCAAACAATTGTAAATAAGTTAGGAGGGCAAATGCATTGCAATTTAAATTGCCATTAAGTCCAAGAGGTATAGATGAGCTACAGATGTCCAAGGACTTGTAAGAAATGATGCTTTATTTAGGATGACTCTAAAGCCAGAGCAGAAAGTTTCCAGGACACTGTTCCATTATCAATCAGCAACATCTCTGAATAAGTTAAGAATGTATTAAGCTGCAAGTAATAGAAAACCTGATCCAATAGTAGTTTAGACAGAAGATTGTTTATCTGTCTATCTACCATCTCTCTCTTTATTTGTGCTTCCATAACTAGAGGTCCAGAGGTAGGTAACAATTTGTGTTGGTTTAGAGGCTAAACAATATTGCCCACATTGATCTCAGGAAACCAGCTTTTCCTATCCATCTGAAGCTCTATCTTTCACATATCAGCTTTTAGTTCTCATGCTTGTCATATCATACATTGCAAGTTGGCTGTCTTGGATCTCAACATCATTTGCCATCAACAGTGTCAACACATGATATTGACAGTTTGTGTAGTTTTTTAGTCTTAGACAGTCTAGTGGATACATGCTGATATTTCATTATGGTTCTAATTTACATTTCTCTGATGTCCAATATGATTGCATGTTATTTTATATACTCATTTGTGAATTCTTATTCAGGTCTTTGGCCCATTCTATGTTTTATTGAGTTGTCTTTTTCATATTGATATGTGGGTGTTCTGGATACAGATCCTCTGTTGAATATAATTTTGCCCTACCCTTCCACACTACACACGCAAGAGGTATAAAGAAACATATATGTATTTATGTATATGTTATTGCATACTTATCCAAGCACATTACCTCATTTCACTTAGGATCTAGCAAAAAGTTTACATATTGAATAAACGTCTAGCTTTTTTCAATTAACATATGCATAAAATAATATAGGGACCATTTCTCTCATTCTTGCTTTTAATTGTTAAAACTTAGAGTTTGTGATGTATTTAAGAGGAATTAAACTAACCTAAAAAGTTCTTAATTTATTATGAAATGATTTTTGTATCTTTTACCATAAAAAGTAATGTGGGATTTGCGCCAGCCTCATATTTGGAATGATGCCTGACTCCAAGGATAACTCCCTCAGTGGGAGGAAACGATATTCTACTAACTGAAACTTCCATTATGTTATTGCTTATGTTTTGGAGATTAAAATCAGGGACAACTCAAAAAAGAGGCTGACATTTCTTCTTCCATCTCTAATAATTTGAGGCTTTGAAGTTAAGTGTAGTTGAATAGAAGATCTATGTGTGGCTGCTTTAGCACTTAGCCATGTATGGTAAGTATTAGTGAAGATACGTCCACACTAATGAGGATTGGATCTCTTTGTTTATTTCAAGCCCATTTGTCTTCTGAATAGACACATTGGTACATTGCATGTACACTCTGTGGTGGGCTCTCATCATCAGTCCATGGGTTATAAACGCGATGCATAAAAAATTTGGTATCCTGTAAAATAATAATACAAGTTTAATTCTCTTCTTTTCTATCAGACTCACTGGCACTACAATAAATTCCTATTTGGAGAGGGAATCCAAACAACCACAAATCTTGACTAATCCAAGTTTAAATAGGAATAGGGGAGTGCTTTATCCAACAATATGCAGAAGAGGACCTCTAAGGTCATTTTTTTTCATTGCCTTCTGAATCATTCAAGGAAGCTCATAGTGTGATTCAAGGCAGTTTTAGTATGCAGGTTTTATGAATTTCCTTTTTGTTTTGAAAATTGATTATTTATAATATATGTCAGGTGCATATAAAATGTACATAAATCTCTCAGTTCACCAAAATATTAATTGACAGCTATTTCCTGGGCATCTACCGTATGCTCAGAATTGTGTTGAACAGAGTAAAGAATATAAGATATTCTTATATAAAATATATATATTAAAAGTATATATTAAAAGTATAAAATATATACTTTTATAAATAAAAGTGTATTTAAGGAGAGCAATGGCATTAACATTCTTATTTGGAGGACAAAATAGTGAGCTTTGTGACACAGACTCCAAGTTTGACAGGAGTTCAACAAAGAGAACATTTGGTGAAGCAACTGGAGAAGGTGGGACTTAATCTGGGTCTTAAATCTGAGATGGATTTGAGATGAAAAAGTGGAAAAATGCCACATGGAAAGACCCCAAATTCAGTAGCTTAAAGAAGACAGAAATTTATTCTCTCACATAAAAGTCTTCAGAACAATGAATTATCTGAAAAGGAAATTAAGACAATCCTGTTTACGATGTCATCACAAAGAATAAAATACTCAGAGATAAACTTAACCAAGAAGGTGAAAACTTGTACACTGAAAACATAACACTGTTGAAAGAAATTATGAAAGAAATTGCAGACACAAAAAATGGAAAGATATCTCATGTTCATGAATTGATGATTAATATTGTTAAAATGTCTATATTACCAAAGTTATCTACAGATTCAATGCAATCCCTATGAAAATCTCAATGGCATTTTCTACAGAGATAGAAAAAAACAATCCTAAAATTCATTTGGAAGCACAAAAGATCCTGAATAGCCAAAGCAATTTCAAGCAAGAAAAACAAAGCTGGAGGCATCACATGTCCTGATTTTGAAGTATATTACAAAGCTACAGTAATCAAAACAGTATGATACTGGCATAAAAGCAGACATATGGACCAATGGAGAATAGAGATCCTGGAAATAAATCCACACATATACGGTCAACTGATCTTCCTCAAGAATGCCAAGAATATACAATGGAAAAAGGATAATCTCTTCAATAAATGGTATTGGGAAAGCTGGATATCCACAAGCAAAGAATGAAATTTAACCCTTATCACACACCATATGCAAAAATCAACTCAAAATGGATTAGAGTTAAATGTAAGACCTGAAACCATAAAACTCCTAGAAGAAAACATAGGAAAAAAGATTCCTGATATTGGCCTTGGCAATGATTCCTTGGCTATGACACCATAAGCACAAATAACAAAAACAAAAATAGATAAGTGGGACTACATCAAACTAAAAAGCATCTACAAAGCAAAGGAACAATCAACAAAGTGAAAATGAAACTTATGGAATAGGAGAAAATATTTACAAACACTATATCTGATAAAATATTTAAGGAACTCCTACAGCTCAATGGCAAAAAACAAATGACCCAATTTAAAAATGGGCAAAAGAGCTGAATAGACACTTCTCCAAAGAATATATACAAATGGCCAACAGACATATGAAAAGGTGCTCAACATCTCTAATCATCAGGGCAATGCAAATCAAAGCCAGAATAAGATATCACCTCACACTTATTAGGATGGCTTAAAAAAAAAAAAGATAACAAATGTTAGTGACACTGTGGAATAAAGGGCATCCTTATACACTACTGGTAGGAATGTAAATTGGTGTAAATATGGAAAACAGTATGAAGATTCCTCCAAAAATTAAAAATAAAACTACCATATGATCCAGCAATCCCACTTCTGGTTTATATCCAAAGAAACTGAAATCAGAATCTCAGAGATATCTGCACTCCCATGTTCACTGTAGCATTATTCACAATAGCCAAGATATGAAACAATCTAAATGTCCATCAACAGATGAATAAAGAAAATGTGGTATATGTAAACAGTGGAGTATTATTCAGCCTTAAAAGAGAAGGAAATTCTGCCATTTGTGACAACATGGATGAACCTAAAAGACATTATGCTAAATGAAATAAGCTAGACCCAGAAGGACAAATACTACAGTACATGAGACAATTTATATATGATGAATCTAAATTAGTCAGAATCATAGAAACAGAGAGTTGAATGGTGGTGGCCAGAGGCTAGGGGGAGGGGGAAACAGGAAGGTAATAGACAAAAGATATTTACAAAGTTTCAGTTATATGAGATGAATCAATCCTAGTGACTTACTGTACAGCACAGTGCCCACGGTTAACAATTCTGTATCGTACACTTAAACATTTGCTAAGAGGGTAGATGTGTTAAAGGTTCTTATCACAGAAATAATAACAAAAATAATAAATAGGAGGACAGTGGAAATTTTAGAGGTGATGGATAAGTCACAATTATGTCATAGATTGTGGTGATGGTTTCATGGTATATACTTACCTCCAAACTCATCAAGTTGTGTACATCAATTATGTACAGCTTTTTGTAAGTCAAAAAATTTTTTTAATAAAAAAGTAGAGCCAATGGAAAAAAAAGTGTTTCAAATAACTTGGATCTATAAATCTTCATTTTCAAATGTACATTTTATGAAATATAAATACAGATGAAGTCTATCCAATGAAAATGTAGTGTCCTAATTGAGAGATGTGTAAGTAGAAGAACGTACTGGATTTTGAAAGCTTAGTATGAGGAAAAGGTAAACTATCTCGTTAAAAACTTTTAAATATATATTACATGTTGAGATGTTAGTATTTGGATATTTATGGTTAAACAAAATATGTTATTAAAAATTTTTAATGCCCTAAGGAGCTCTCCATATCATGGGCAGCTCTATTCCACGCAGTCATTCAGAGGCCCAGGTTTCTGCCACCTTGTTGCTCTACCATACCCTAGTGCCAAGCTTCTTCAAGTGTAGTCACTGGGAACTTGTTAGAAATGAGTCAGAAACTCTAGGTAGTGAGTCTAGCAGTTCCAGAGCTGAGATCCCAGAACACACTGCTCTTTAAGCTAGAGGGAGAAGAAGGGAACTGGTATTTCCTAAGGGGCTGTGTGGTGCATTGGAAAAGGCATGGCTTTGAAGCTTGAGTTTAAATTTCAGCTCTGCCATCATCCTGTCCATAAGACCCATTGACATAGTTTTATTGTCAAGTTGCTATTCTCACCTCATATTTCAATTTATTTTTCACATTAAGTAAAGTAAGTAGTACAAGGTTGAACACATAATAAGAGCAAAACAAAAAGGCTATTCTCATTCAGTATCCACTAAGGGTCAGGCACTCCTGCTAGGTGTCTTACATCTTTTTCCCCATAAATCTTAGCAATGATACTGCAAGGATGATATGATCATATCTACTTTATGAATAATAAACCCAAAGCTCAGAGGTTAAGTATCTTGTCCAATATCACAGTGTAAGAAGCAGGAATAAAACCTAGATCTGTCATGCTACAAATTGTATGCTTTTCCCATTATAGTTTCACTTTAGTGTTGTGTTTTGAAATTAATGCCTATGACTGAGTCACGCAAACACCCTGGGCCTTTT
This sequence comes from Balaenoptera musculus, assembly GCF_009873245.2. Taxonomy (NCBI): domain Eukaryota; kingdom Metazoa; phylum Chordata; class Mammalia; order Artiodactyla; family Balaenopteridae; genus Balaenoptera; species Balaenoptera musculus. Next base: position 27,810,429 of record NC_045803.1, on the reverse strand, counting down.
TTGGCCTTTGGCCAACCACTGAACATAGCAACTGAACTCAGTCCTCAAGGATATTTTCCAAGGACTTGGGGGTCTGGATTCTGTATCCCAGCTACTTCACTCCACAAAGAAGTTTCTGGTGATGCCGTCTGCTTCCCGTCTCCAGGAAGAGCTGGCCATTTAAGCCACAGTATTTCTCAGGAGACCTCCCACCTCCAAATCCCATAAGCTTACCAAATTTCATTGGGTTCTGACTTCACCAAAGTAAGTTCAAATAAAACTCGTAAGTCACCAAATATGAATAAAGTTCAGATCCTCACCTCGTGCTAAGCCAAAGCCAACCTATTTATATTCCTGTAGCTTTACACTAAATTCCAAATAATCTTGTAAGTGAAGTGATACATTTTAACAAGCATCAGCTTTACCCTGAGACCAGAAAACTCATACAAACTTGTCCCTGTTGTTGGGCAACTCATGGAAATCTCCATATTACCATGTGCTATTTTTATTTTAATCCCAGTGCTTAGCATATTGAATAATACTGAGTAGTCACAGCTGAATACAGAGTGCTGCCCCCTTTTACTAGGTGTCAGCAGTGATTACATCACTAAAGTTCCCTTGATGTGATCCCAGACCAGCTCTTGCCTTTACCATTTAAGCAATCAGTCATTTTCAGGAAAAAACGACTAGTTACCCAAGCCAAGTGAAGATGGTTGGCATTGGGCAAAGAGCCACGGGGGTGGGGAAGGGGAGAGTCTTGATTGTTTCTCAATGTCCCCTGTGTCTAATCTTCTATTTCCAAAGCCCAAAGAATCACACTCATTCATGTCTAAGGGTCCTAAAGAGTGAGAAACTCGGGAATTCCCTGGCAGTCCAGGGGTGAGGACTCCGCACTTTCACTGCCAAGGGCTTGGGTTCCGTCCCTGGTCTAGGAACTAAGGTCCCACCAGCAGCGCGGTACAACCTAAAAAAAAAACAGTGAGAAACCACTTCATCCTCACTATAACACATAAACACAGTTGAGGTACACACCAGAACGCTAATTTGGTCCATGAGAATAATTCGTTCACCTATTTAACACATACTTATTAAATATCTACTTACTAAGAGCCCGACACTGTGCTGGGTAGTGGAGACACAACTGAAAACAGAGCAGACATTGTCATTATCTTCATGGAGATGATATACTTGTAGAAGGATATTCATCAAATAGTCGCACAAACAGAATTGTAACAAAGACATGGGCCACTACAGGAAGGTGGATGGAACAAAGAGATCCTAAAAATAGAAGGATATGGCCCAATCTGGCAAGTCACAGAAGGCTTCGGTGAGGAAAAGACTCTAAAGAGAGAGAGAGAGAGAACATTCCAGGCAAAGATTAACATTGCAAACCTTATTTTTAAAAGATCCCCAAACTTGGAAATTAGGCAAAAAGGGCTGCTGATCTTTTCAAGGTCATAATGGAATATTGTCTAAAAGGCTCACCTGAAGATTATTTAATTCTCTGGAACAGACTAGCAAACTTTTTCTGTGAAGGCCCAGATAGCAAATATTTTAAGCTTTATTTTGAGACTGGCTCGTATATATTGTCTGTGACATGTTCTTCTCTGTTTTTCAACCCATTAAAAATGTAAAAAAACATTCTTAGCTCTTAAGTTGTACAAAAAAAAAAAAAAAAAAGGCCACGAGCTTTACTTGGCCCACAGGCCACGGTTTGCCAACCCCTATTCTAGGAGAATCTACCTTTTTTTGCCATATTCTTTGCTATTGATTAGGGCCCAGACTCTGGGAAGTTACAGTTAACTTGGAGATATTTTTGTCTGGGAGAGATGCAAATGATTTCTGCTCGTAGGAAAATAGAACCTAAAGATTATGGTTTCATTGCCTTAGAGTCCATTAACCACTGTTTTAAAAAGGTATTTTATTCAAGTAGAGTTGATTTACAATGTTGTGTTAGTTTCTGCTGTACAGCAAAGTGATTCAGTTATACATATATACACATTCTTTGTCATATTCTTTTCCCTTATGGTTTATCACAAGATATTGAATATAGTTCCCTGTGCTATACAGTGAGACCTTTCGGTTTATCTATTCTACATATAATAGCTTGCATCTGCTAATCCCAACCTCCCAATCCACCCCTCCCCAAGCCCCCATTAACTACTTTTGTATCTAAACTCACAACTTTATTCCATCATTCTTTTGCCAGTACCTATAAAAACTCAGCTTCTCAAATGCTCTTTGAGCCAGTTTTACCATCTTATTAGTTCCTTCATTAGGGAGTTAAAGAAACCTTTGCATCTGCTCATTCTGTATTTGTATGGGAGTCTTGATCATAACATTAAAAAGAAATTACAGCTTGATTAGCCCCACAGGAATAAGGGGGATTGTTTTGCACAAGGAACAGAAGAGCAGTATGGCTGGAGCAGAAAGACCAAGGGGTGTGTGATATGGAGCTGAGGCTTCATGGTCGGATAGTGGCCTGACCATATAGGGCCCTGTTGGCATGTTGAGAAAGTCTGTCTTTAACCTGAGCGTAGAAGTTATTGAAGTATTCATTGTGTGCCTGTGTGTGTGTGTTGTGTGGGCAGGGGGCATGACAGCCATTCACATATTTCACCCACAGTGTACACAACAGATTGGAGGGGTCCAGACTACAGGTGAGTGAAGCTATCAGAGAGCTACTGCAGTAGCCCAGGCCAAGACATGAAGGCAACTTGATAAAGGCTGGAGGAGGAGGAAAATGATCAGATCTGAGAGATATTTTAAGGCTCTGTTTCTGGAGGGTTCACAAGAGAAAGCCTGTCAAGGACCCCTGGCCATTCCTTCCATCTAGTTGAGCTTAATGTGATCCAAATGTTTTGATGGATTTACCATGTAAATTCACCATCACAGAGATAAAAACACCTCAAGTCCTATGGACAGCTCATTCCCTCTCTTTTTAAATCATTGTGTGAATAGGTACGGAAGCCATGTCATATTCAGAAGACTTCTTAGTGAGAAGAAGAGGAGGACTTTTCTGAATTTAACATGTATTGGTATCAGATTAAGACTGCCAGAGATTTTCAGTTTGTAGTAATGATTGTCATTCCAGAGGAGCTGAAAAGTCAAAATATCCAAAGTTTATCTCTGCTGAGTTTGTATGTCTCTGCAGCACTAAATTACACTCAAGGACACTCCTGTCCAAGCATTCACTTGGACAGGAGTAACATCCCGTCCAAGTGAATGCTCATCAATCTTCTAGGAGCAACATCCTCTTTCTTTAGATGTGCTAACATCCCCTTCAAGTTACCATCTCATTCTGCTGTTCTGGAAGCTTTTTTTGTCTCTTTCAGTTGACTTTGTCTATCTCTCCTCAGATTTTAGAAGGTATTCTTACTTTCTTCATTTCCAGATCATTGGGGCTACCTAACTGTGGTCCCCACATCCTGTAGCATTTATTTCTAAGACTTATCCAACTTACATTGCCATCAGATCACACTGTGCACTCCATCCCTAATATCCTCAGCAAGTTATGGATGCCTCTAGTAAATAAAGCATAGTTTAATGAATGAAGAGGTTAGTATATCATAAACCCAAGAAAAGTGTAAACTGACTTCCACTATCAACAGTTTAAAATCAATTTGGAGGCATTTGGAAAGCATTTTAAAGAGCAACTAGACATCAATAAAATTTAATTAATTGGTTCTATGGAGGCACATGTAAATTGGGTGTTAATTATGCTAGCAATGCTCTTCCATTAAAAATTAAGCTCATGATTAGTAACCGAGAAAAACAAGCCATCATTCTATAAACAAGTCTCATTCCCTTGTATTTGAACCCAACCTTTTGGTAATTAAATCATAACTCTACATTTACTCAGATGAATTTGAGCCCTGATGGATGACTGGTGAGTTAGCCAAATGATCTTCCCTTGGCTGTTCCATAAAAACAATTGATAACCACAGAGATAAGTTATGAGTAGTTGAGCTGCCCTTTAATACAGAACTATTGAATTATTGAAAGTTCTTTCCTATCTAATTGACACCAAACAAAGGAATGGTTGGCAATTGCAAGAGGTACAGTGAAGATTAGTGATCATTTCAGAGCTGATGACATTTGAAGATGGAAGGTTTAGTATAAGAGGTTACAAGCTGGAGAATCTGAGTCCTTTCTACAACCCTTTTCCTCTCCTCCCACCCCCAAGACGAAGTTCTTGCATTTGGAGGTAAAAACGCAGTGAGTTTTTTTTTTTTTTTTCTAGATGTCTTGTAGCTAGACTAGCACCCTTTTGGGTTTCCCAATTATTTTTCTTTTCCTTTTTTTTTTTTTTTTTTTTTTGGTCATGCCGCACAGCTTGCAGGATATTAGTTCCCTGACCAGGGATTGAACCGGGACCACAGCAGTGTGAAAGCGCCCCGGGTCCTAACCACTGGACCACCAGGCAACTTCCTCCCCAATTTATTTTTCTGGACTCCTTGAGAGTTAAAATTTAATCTGGACCCAGAACCAGGATCAACTCCAGTTGGCTTTCCTAACTGACAAAGAGTTAGAACTACATTTCAGAACTGGAAGCGGGATAAAATACTTGAGACACTTGACCCCCACTGCTTGGTTTTCTTTTTCCCAATAGATTTTTCCAAGGGAAATTGGGCCCATATGCTTCTGATCCATATTCTCAAGAACCATCAAGGTACTGTTTTATTAGAGCTATTTGATCGGGCATTTTATCTATTTCGATGTCCCTTTGATGTCCCTTTTCTTAGTCATGGAAAATTGGGTTTGCAGAAAAGACAAAGATATGCCCTCTCATTCCCCACAACCAACAAGAAAAAAAAAAAAAAAAAAAATGGAAATGCTTCCAAGACACAGAAGTTAAGGAAACTGTTCAGGAGTTTTCTTAGCTGACTAAATTACAATGCCTTGATAAGGAAAGGAGACATCAGAAAAGCTTTGGCCATGGGATTCTGCCTTAGATTGCTTTTGAAGAGGATGTCCTCATTTTCATCTGAGGTTGGCCTTTTCAGTCTATTTCTCCTTTGCAAAATGCTATGGTGGAGGGTCAGATGATGGAGGAGACATTCACATGCGTAGGAAAATGTTTAAGGAAGGAAGAAAGAGTTATATCCGGATGACTTTGAACTTCTGCTTTTCACTATATTTTATTTCTAGAGGCTTTCCATGAGACCCAGCAAACCTTTTATCTTGGATTTGGAGAGACCCCGAAGGCCATCAAATTTGAATGTTGGCTATCACTTAATTTTATAACATATGCAGAAATCTATTTATGCTTCTGGGTAAAACATGTTTGCATATATACATGTGTGTATGTTCCCATGTGGATATGTTGTCAATCATCACACTTGGAGAAGAAAAAACATACCCCTACCTGCCTTTGTTGTCCATGTTGTCCAACCCATCCGAGACATACTTCCTTCATCTGCTCAGGCAAATTCTGTTGACCTGTTGCCTATAGAAACGTGCAAGCGTCAGAGCAAAAGATTTATGTAACTGTTGGTCAATCTGGAGACATAAAGACTATTTGTTGCCACCTTCTTTTAGCTCAAGTCTATTGTGTGAGCGCCTCCTATGTGGCTGGTTTTGTGTTAACTGCTGAGATGGGTGAGGAACCAAAGAAACTGGTTTCATCTTCTAGCAGCAAGAGTGGAAGGGAAAACAAAATGAGTGATTAATCCCGTAATAGTCAGAAGATTGTCCGGGAACGTGTTTTAGCAAAATTATGAAAATGTATACAAATGAAAGGTCATAATCAATGTAGAAAAAAATTTTAAGGAGAAGACCAATAGATTAACCTGAAAATGTTACTAAAACGAGGCCATTAGGAGGGTAAGATTAGGGAAATGCCTAGGGCATGACATTTAAAGAGGCGCTCACCCTCAGGCACCCACCCTGCACTTGCGGGACCCTGACAGTGAGTGTCTCCTTAAATTTTGTACCCTGGGTGCCTCATTCTCTTTACCCTAGTCCCATCGCTATACTTCAACTGTGACCCTTTGGCCTTTCCAAACTCCTCCCTAAAAGGACAGGATCAGTCACCCCCCCGCTGAAAAATAAGAATTATAATGTTGGTTTGTATGGCAGACACTGGCTAGTGATTCACCAGACTATTTCTTTTGTTCTCCTGGGCACCCAGGTGGATTGATTTCCCAGCCCCCTTTGCAGTTGGAGGCAGCCCAGCGTCTGAGCTCTGGCCATTGGAATGTGAGCGGAAGTGAATGCGTTACTTCCAGTCCTGGCCCGTAAAATCACTTTCTGCAAATTTTTATTCTTGCTCCCCTTCACCAATAAATGGAGAGGACTCCGAGGATATAGGGGAGGAGGAGCCATGAGTGGGAAGGGGCCTGGGTCCCTGAATGACTGCATGGAGGAGAGCCCTGCCCCCAGCCCCACCCTCATGGGACTCTGACATAAGCAAGATGTATACATTTATGTCTTAAGCCACAGGTATTGGACTATAGCTTGGTGCAAGCCATTAGTCTATCCTGACTAGCACCATATATGACTATGGACTAAACTTAGAGCTTAAAGTGGGAAATTCCATTTTTTCCAATGAGAACCAGCCTGACTTATTGTAGGCAGTACAGACATTTCTGTATAACATGATCTGAGGGGTCTTAGAAACCCCTCTCATGTCCCAAACATCTTCCACACTTGACTGCCACATCCACTGAGACCCCATAATTAGAGTTGTCACTTTGGAGTCAGGAACTGTGGGTATTAGAACACCTCTGAGGTCTGACATACCCTGTCCTTGCCTTCCTCTTATGGTTTATGAGAAGGTTAAATGATGTAATAAGCTGATAGTTCTTTGCGACCCATGAAGTCCACTTGGGGAGGGGGCTCTTCTCAACCTTTCCATCTAAGTTAACACATCAGCTTATTATTTTACAGATGAGAGAGGTGTGCTTGGAGATGGGGGCTATTAACAAAACCAGGAAGGCCCATTTATTGGAAGAGAAGAAGTTGAAGCACTATGATGCCTGAGACTCTCCATGTGCATAATCTGGTTTAATTCTTCCAACAATTTTAGAAGGTGAGGGCAGCTAGCACCTACTTTTACAGTTGAAGAAACTGAGGCTGGGGAGACGTTTGAGAAACTTTCCCAATAAATGCCCAGTCCAGGATTTAAACCCTGGATCTGAATCCAGAGTCTGCCTCTTTACCACCATGAGATGCTGAGGAATGACCTCAACTTTCCTCAGTTCAGCTACTTAGGAAGTGGAGCTAGAGAAAGGATGTGGAGAGGATGCGAAAAGGAAGGTCATCTGGGGAGGAAAGAGGAAAAGACTATATCTGAAGGCCAGACGGTGCCAAGAGAGGAAAAGTCCCTTGCTGCAAAACCAGAGCAGGAAAAGAGATCAGTCTTAGGGAATCTGGTGTTGTCTCAGTTTCTGGGCAGCCCCTCTGCTGACCAGAGAGTTTCTCTGCCTCCCTCACGTTAGCTGTCCCAACCAAGGGGGGTAACCACGTGTCACCCCTTTCCACGGTTTCCTCTGCAGCTTGATGAGTCAGCCCCCCTGCTCCCCACGCCTGGGGACGCTTCACTTTTCCCCCCGCGGCTCCCGGTTCACATAGGGTAGACTTATAGCAGAGGGATGTCAATTGTGCTCGAACTGCTCAGTCACCACTGACATTTCGTTAACCACCCTATGAACTTCTCCAGCCCGAAGTAGCAGCCACTTGTGCCCTTGAAAACTGAACAGAAAACAACCGTATTGATTTTCTACTATCAATGAGAAAAAGGCAATTGCTCTTTGCTGAGCACCTTCGTAATGCATTTCACACCACTTCTTCCTGCAGGCCACCTCCTCCTGCCATAGTGCTGGGGGAACCTCCTGCGGCTTTGGACTCTGTAGAATTAACCCTGGAGTGCCAGCACCATCTCGAGGCTTCCTGGCCCCTAGATAGCAACCTGCCCTCTGGGAGTTGGGATCACTTAGAAATCACTAAGGAACTCGGGCCTCAGGTCGGGGAAGTTGGGGGTGTTGGGCTGCAGGAATCTCTGACAGTAAAATCATCTTTGAAAAGAGCACATCACTTCGTTTTATTAAAAGCATTAGTAACATCCGGATGGATTTTTGAAGATACATAAGCATGTACATACACTGAACAAATTGACTGATGAATCAGATCCTTTATTTAGTAAATTTTACCATGATTGCAGCCATTCTGGCTTAGTCAAGGCCCAAGATCCCATTGTGAGTTCTGATTCCAAATTACCAGACCTTTCCTTCTTTCTTTTTTTTTTCAACCTGTGTTATATCTCAGGCATGTCCTAATAGCTCTAGTTTTGATATTTCCAACACAGCAAAAAGGAAGCGTGAAGAGCCAAAAGAGATACAAAAACCTTGAACAAGCAAGCCTGACCCTCTGGGATGATTGTAGTGTCAAAATCGGTCAATATCTATGCCTAGCAACCTTGGCAATATCCCTTTAATTAAAATCAATGGAGAAATAAAACATGCATTAGAATGCACTTGGGATCCCTCACCTCATGAGACAGAGAAGACGCTGATATTATGCACAGTGTGATTATGACCCACACATGTCCCTTTGCTTGGGCGTTTGCATGTGGATCTCTTCTTTCAATGGTCTTTTTCATTGTGTGATACTGTTTTTTACTTTTGTGTTTGTTTTTCATTTGGTATACTTTCTTGAATATGTATTTAAAAAACGTCTCTTTAAAAGTCTGGTAACATGTTCATCAGGTCAAACTATAACCTAGACTTGAGGGGGAAATTGAAAACACAGAGGAGGGGACCCCAGGGATGAGAAGATTGGTATGGCTGGGGCAGCTCAGCCTCTCACCAGCCAGGTGACCTTGAGAGGGTCATAGGCAATTATCTTTGAGTCTCAGCTATCCCTTCTCTAAAATGAGAAGGAACCCTTTCTCAGTTCTAAAAGGTTCTTTCCAGTTTTCTGTGAATATTCTATTAGACCAATGGTGTTCAAAATAATAGCCACTACCGTTCATTGGACACTTCCCATGTAATCTTCACCACGAAACTGTGAGATCGGTTCCACTATTATTTTCCATTTTAGGGAAGAGGAAACTGAAGCTGGAGGGACAGAGTCAATCCCCAATGTCACCCAGCTGGTCAATGGCAGAAGTTGAGTGTGTCCAAGGCCGTGGGCTTCACCATTGTCCCACGCCGCCTCCTTTTTTTTTTTTTTTAATTGTATTGGAGTATAGTTGATTTACAATTTTGTGTTAGTTTCAGGTGTACAGCAAGGTGACTCAGTTATACATATACATATAGTCATTCTTTTTCAGATTCTTTTCTCATATAAGTTATCAGAGAATATTGAGTAGAGTTCCCTGTGCTATACAGTAGGTCCTTGTTGGTTATCACGTCCTTGAATCCATGGAAAGTGGAAAGGACTTGGTCTCAGAGATGCCACTGGTTTGACCTCCACAGACTTTGAAGAGTCCTCTCCCTGCAGTGTTCAGCTGGTAGAGGTTCTCCTAGAGCTCACCCAGTTTGAGATAGATTCACTTAACCTTAAGCCCCCTCCATTGATTCAGAGTTCACCAAATATAGGCCAGTATAACTTCCTTATGCATCCAGATCTGATTTCAAAGACTCCCATGAAGGCAGGCTTAGCAATAACAGGTTAAGTTGGCCCAAGAATAGAAGGCAATTTAACACTGTCCTGTCTGGCCTGGTCAGGCAGATTAAACACCAGATATTTGCGCTTTATAAAATCCAAGCGTCACAGAGGCATTTTTGTTTGTTTGCTTTTCTCATGCAGCTTGGCTCCTCTCAGATTTCAGACGGCTGCCTCTCTGGGGCTGGCTGGATGACTGTCATGTTGTTAAAAGCTTCCCTTCCTTATCTCGCTTCCTAATCTCCACCGAGGGATTTGAGAGCCCTCAGCACTGGTTTTTCCTCTTCAAGGACCTGCTAGTGCTGGACTAATTAATGGAAAGGGCCTGGAGATAAGTTCCTTCAAAAATTATGGAATGTCCTAATCAGACGGGCAAGCCAAGGCTTGACCTCTGGGGCGAGGAGGGGTCACCCTCAAATAATACGATGAATTCAGCTATTTCTGTCATTTTTTGTTACTCCAAAAGGGTGAGAAGAGAGGTTAAAGTCCATCCTAAAGGGCAAGGGGATGTCCATGTTTCTGCCGTGGAGGCGATCCGTTAAAGGACATTCTTCGTGTATTCCCCAAGTCTTCAAAATCCAGCCATGCTTTAAATGGTTCTTACTTTGTCAGTTTCTATTACTGGAAACTCTTCACCAGTTCCGTCTTTCATGTGTTTTTCTGTCGCTGGCTCTGTGACTCAGCCTTTTTCTCTACCTTCATCATATTCACTGTTTTTTCCCCACCTAGTAGGTAACTCCCCCTCCTCCAAATTCCTATTCATTTTTAAGAACTTATTTTAATCATAAAATATTTGAAAGATATTTTTGTAAAGGTTGACCATTTTCTCCTTCAAGGAAGATAGCATGGACGTACTATCCCCAATTCCTCCTGACAGTACAACTAAAAAAACCTCAGACATTATATATAAAACCAACATAAGAGGACTGTAAAAGATAGAAAGGAAAAGGCAGACTGGCTAGAGACTTTGGGACCCAGGGAACAACAGAGTGATGAGTTCCCTGGGCTTTCTTGTTGCCTTTATACATCCCAGACTCGAAGCTGGAGAAGTTCGCACACTTGAATCGTCAATGGTACAGATCAAACAAAATTGCTCTCTCTAGCCAAGGGATCAGGAAAGGGGCAGCCTATAAGACAGAAAAACTTTTAGAGAATAACCACTCTACTCGAGCCAAACACTACAGAAACAAACAAACAAACAAAAAACAAAAAACAAAAAGCAAAAAAATAAAACTTGGTCCCACTCCACCCAGCAAAGGCCAAATAAGGCACTTAGGCGGCTGGAATGAGGCACCCCAATACTCCTGCAGGGGTGATGTCAGAGAATACCAATCAGGGAGCCAGAACTTTCATCCTTGCCAGGGGGTAAGGAGCTGCCCTCTCCCTGCCCCACCACAACGTCAGTGGGGACCACACAGAGAACTTGAACTTGTTTCTTTACTCAGCAATAAAGGAACATTCCCCTCTGGGATGGTATCAGAAGAGGCCTAGTGGAGAGTCTGGACTTTTCCCGCTGCGTTGCTGCTGTAAGGAGGCCAACCTGCTCCAGTGCGATGTCAGTGGAGACCATGTGGGAAGCAGTAACAAGGCACTGTCACCCCCCCAGCCATAGAGGTTATCAGCGAAGGTCTAGAAAAGATCTGGAACTGCCACTCCCACCGGTAGTCACAGGGAGTCCCCACGCACACACGCACATATAGACTCAGAGGTCAATGGTGGCCAAATGGAGAACCTGGACTCCTACCCTCATCTAACAATAACAAACCAGCATCCTGAAGGATGACAGATACAAAAGGTCATATACTGGATGATTCCATTTGTATGAAATGTTCAGAATAGGCAAATCCATAGAGACAGAAAGCAGATTAGTGGTGGCCAGGGGGTGGCAGAGGGGAGGAGAATGGGGGCTGACTGCTAGTGGGTATGAGGTCTCATTTTGGAGTGATGAAAATGTTCTGAAACTAGGTGGTGGTAGAGGTTGCACAATCTTGTGAACGTACTAAAAACTACTAAATTGTACAGTCTAAAGCAGTGAATTTTATGGTCTGTGAATTCTATCTCAATAAAAAATTAAAAATTCAAGAAAACAATGGATCACACAGTTAAATGTAAAATCATCAGTCATTGGTGATGATTCAACCTCTGGTCTCTCTCCCCTCCCTCAGGGTCAGGGGTTGGGACTGAAAATTTCAACCCTCTAATTACATGGTTGGTTCTCCTGGCAACGAGTTCCCATCCTTAGGTGTGGTCCAAAAGTCACCTCACTAACATAACAAGGGACACCTTGATCACTCTCATCACTTAGGAAATTCCAAGAATTTTAGGAGCTCTGTGCCAGAAATGGGGACAAAGACCAACTAAATATTTCTTATTATAAATCACAATATCACATAAAATAAGAGTGACAACACCAAATACTAGTGAGGAAGCGGAAAAACTAAATCACTCATATATTGGTGGTGGAAATGTGAAATGACTCTGAAAAACAGTTTGGTAGTTCCTTAAAAAAGCTAAACATGCAAATATCATATGACCAGTAATTGCACTCCTGCACACTTTTCCAAGATTAATAAATACTTATGTTCACACAAAAACCTGTATATAATGTTTATAGCAGCTTTATTCATAACATCCAAAACCCCAAAACAACCCAAATATGCTTCACTGGGTGAATGGTTAAACAAACACTGATACAGCCATACCATGGAATACTACTCAGCAATAAAAATGAGCTAGTGATGCAGTCAACAACCTGCATGAATCTCTAGAGCATTATGCTGAGTTAAAAAAAAAAGCCAAAAGAATCCATGGGATATCTCTATACTATTTCTTACAACTGAATGTGAATCTATAATTGTTTCAAAACAAAGAAGTTGAACTTAAAAAAAAGTTTGGAAAATAACATAGGCTCCTGTATGCTCACTACCCAAATTTTACAATTCTTAAGAATTTTCTTGCTTCAGATTTTTTTCAGAGGAAATAAAATAATACAGCTGTGCTTATGACAGTACCCTTTCTTATTTAGCCTATTTCTATCCAGAACTGAGCACAGAACTGAAATTGTCTATGTATATTCTGATACTTTTATTCTTACAAATATTGCCATAGCAAGAAATAATGCTGCTTTATGTGCTTTTTCAAAGATGACATAGATGTTTTGCTACTGTACCATGCAATATGTATCAGCTTACAAATTGCTTTTTGCTCTCAACACTGAGTTTCTGATATTTAACCATGCTGATGCATGAAGATCTGGTGGTTTTATTTTTTCTTTGATTATTCTATAATGATAATAGTAAATAATACATAAGACTGTGTGCCACGCATTGTTCTAAATGTTTTATATACTTAACCCATTAATCCTCATTAAGATTTATATATATATCAGAGTATATAGTATCTAGTGTATATATATACGTATATATATACACACACACATATATACACTATACATTATATATATACACATATATATACACTATATATATGTATACATATAAACTATATACACTATATATATGTGTGTGTGTGTATATATATATATATATATATATATATATACCTATATATACACTATAGTGTATATATACACTATACATTTATTGTTCCTGTTTACAGATGAGAAATGTAAGGCACAGAGCAGCTAAGTTCTTCATTGTACTGTTAGTAAATGGCATAGCCTGGATTTGAACTAGAGCCTGTGTTTCCATGGTGTAAACACCACTGCTGTAGATCTAGTACACTGTTGATGGACATTTAAGATCCTTTTATTTCTTTACTCTCATTAACCATGAATATCCTAGTTCTTGTCTCCTTGTGCATTTGTATGAATCTCTTTAAGATATGTACCAACAGATGGAACTGCTGGGTTGTAGTCTGTACTTATCTTCAACGTTAGTGGCTATTTCCAAATTGCTAACTAATGTGGAGCAATTCTGATCAGTGGTGTGTAAGAGTTCCTGTCTCTCCATATATTCACCACCACTTGGTACTGTCAGGCTTTATAATTTTTGTCATTTGGATGAGTGTGAAATGATAACTCGATGCTTTTAAATTTGCACTTCCTGTTTTATTAAGAATGTTGAGCTTCTTTTCATGTGTTGATTGGCCTTTTGAATTTCCTCTTCTATGAAATGACAATACATAGCCTTTGTGGTTTATTTTTCTCTATTGAGTTAATGTATTTTTCTTATGATTTTATCTGTCATCTGTTGATGATATTCATTGAAAATGTATTTCCCCAGTCTATCATTTGTCATTTCATTTTTGTGTTTCATGTCATATTGAAGATTTTTATTTCAATGCTGGCAAATCTATCTGTTTGTGTATGTGTACATGTGTGTATGCACATGCATATAAAATATACACAGAATACATATGCTTTTCATATTAGGATTTTATATTTTTATCTGGAATTTTTTATATATAATTTTCTGGTGCAGAGCATTATAAGTTGACATCTATATACACTACAAAGTAATCACCACCATAAATTGGTTACCATCACCATCATAAAGTTGAACCCCTTCACCCATTCCCCCATTCCCCCAACACTCTTCCCCTCTGGTAACCAATAATCTGATCTCAAAATCTATGAGTTTGCTTTTGTTTATTCATTTGCTTTGTTTTGCTTTGTTTTTAGATTCCATATGTCTGTGAAATCGTCCAGTATTTGTCTTTGTCTGACTTATTTCACTTAGCATAATACCTTCAAGTTCCATCCATGTTGTTGCAAAAGGCAGAATTTCATTCTTTTTTATGGCTGAGTAGTATTCCATTGCATAGACGTACCACATCTTCTTTGTTCATTCATCCCTCAATGGACACTTACTTTGTTTCTATACCTTGGCTATTATAAGTAATGCTACAATGAACATAGAGGTTTATATATCTTTTCCAATTAGTGTTTTCATATTCTTCAGATAAATGCCCAAGATTGGAACTGCCAAATCATATGATAGTTCTATTTTTAATTTTTTAAGGAATCTCAATACTGCTTTTCATAGTGGCTATACCAATTTACAGTCCCACCAACAGCATACAAGGGTTCCCTTTCTCCGCATCCTCTCCAACGTTTGTTACTTCTTGTCTTTTCAATAATGTTTTTTCCTTGTAGTTACCATGAGATTCACATTCAGCATCCTATGTAACTGGTAGCCTGTTTCAAGTTGGTAGCAACTTAAATTTGAACCCATTCCAAAGCTTTATCTTTTTACTCCCTTTCCTATATTTTATATATACTTTTGATGATACATTTCATATCTTTCTACTTTATGCATCCCTAACTAACTTTTGTACTTTTCGTTATTTTTACTACTTTTTTCTTTTAACCTTCATGCCTGCTTTACAAGTGATTATATCTACCCTTTCCACTGAGATTTTTACTTTTGTATGTTTTCTTATTGTTAACTAGTGCCCTTTTTCCAGCTTAAAGAAATCCCTTTAATATTTCTTGTAGTGCCATTTTAGTGGTGATGAACTCCTTTAGCTTTTGCATATCTGGGAAACTCTTGATCTCTCCTTCAATTCTGAATGATAACCTTGCTGGGTAGGGAATCTTGGTTAGAGGTTTTTGTTTGTTTGTTTGTTTTTTTCGTTTTTTTCCCTTCACACTTTGAATATGTCATGCCACTTCCTTCTGTCCTGTAAAGTTTCTGCTGAAAAATCTGATAGCCTTTTGGGCTTTCCCCTGGTGCATAACAAGTTGTTTTTCTCTTGCTGCTTTTAGGATTTTACCTGTATCCTTAACTTTTACCATTTTAATTATGATGTGTCTTGGTGTGTGTCTCTTTGAGTTTATCTTCTTTGGAACTCTCTGGGCTTCCTGGACCTGGATATTTGTTTCCTTCCCCAGATTAGAGAAGTTTTCAGCCACTATTTCTTCAAATAATTTTTCTTGCCTTTTCTCTCTCTCTTCCCCCTTGGACCCCTATAATGCTTGTTGTTGTCCCAAAAGTCCCTTAAGACATCTTCACTTTTTTAAATTGTTGTTTTGTGGGTTTTTTTGCTGCTCTGTGTGGGTGAGTTCCATAGTTTTGTCTTCCAGCTCACTGATTCACTCTTCTACCTCACCCATTCTGCTGTTGAACCCCTGAGTATATTTCTCGGCTCAGTTTTAATTTCTGTTTGATATTTTCTTATGTTTTTTATCTCTTTTTTGAAGTTCTCACTGTGTTCATCCATTCTTCTCCCAAGTTCATTGAGCATGTGTATGACCATTACTTTGAACTCTTTATTGGGTAGATTGCTTATCTCTGTTTCATTTAGTTCTTTTTCTGAGGTTTTATCTTGTTCTTGTGATTGAAGCATATTCCTTTGTCTCCTCATTTTGCCTAATTCTCTGTGTTTTTGTCTATATATTAGGTAAATCGATTATTTTCTCCAGTCTCTAAGGAGTGACCTTATTTAGGAGATATCTTATAGGGCTCAGACGTGAAATCCCACTTGGCCACTAGACCTTGGGGTTCCAGGTGTGTCCCCTATGTGAGCTCCTGTTGTGACAGGGCCATGGCTACTGCTGATGTGCACTGGTGCACGGGGCTGACCCCCAAACTGGCTGCAGAGCCCAGTGGAGGGGCAAGAGTGGGGAGGCTCTCACCAGAGTGTGCCCACTGTCACTGACAGGTTAGAGGGAGAATTCCAAAATGCTGCCCACCAGTGCTGGCATTAGCAAGGTAACCTGAGATTGTAGAAATGACTCTAGCCAGTGTCTCAATCTACAGGAAGCATCCCAGCTGGTTTCTGCCTCTCCAGCAGGTGCTTGAAGATTAGTAAGTGGGGTCTGTTCACCTATGATCCATGTGCTTTTTAATCTAGTATTTTTGCACTGGTTTTTGGGTCAAGTGAGTCTGCATGCAAGCCCTTTAAGAGTGGGTTTTCTGTTCCCTGCAGTTCTATAGGTTTTCTGGACACATTCCTCCTTGGTTTTCAAAGCCAGGTGTTTTGGAGTTTTGTCTCTCCTGTACGAGATCTAGGGGTTTGGATATCTGATGTGGAACTTGAATCCCTTGCTCCTTGGGGAAAAGATCTGTACCTCTGTGATTCCTCCCAAAATGAATCACTGTGGTAGGGGGTGTGGTTTTTTAATGGCAAGACCATAACTGCCTCTCCTACTCATCTTGCTGCTGTCCTTTTACACTTTGTTATGGAGACTGTGTTCATCCAGTTTTCAGGTCTCTTTTTGAGGGAATTATTCCATTTGTAGTTATAGATTTCTTGTGTCCATGGGAGGACGTGAGTTCAGGATCTTCCTATGCTGCCATCTTGATACGTCTGAAATCTGGAATTTTTATATAGTTTTTTTTTCTTTGTGGATTCTTTATGAGTTGTCAAATATTGCAACATCATTTACTTTGAGTCCCTAACCCACTCCCCACTCATTGGAATATCATCCTAGTTTTTTTTGGTTTTGGTTTTTTAAATTTAATTAATTAATTAATTAATTTTTGGCTGTGTTGGGTCTTCGCTTCTGTGCGAGGGCTTTCTCTAGTTGCGGCAAGTGGGGACCACTCTTCATCGCGATGCGTGGGCCTCTCACTATCGCGGCCTCCCCTGCTGCGGAGCACAGGCTCCAGATGCGCAGGCTCAGTAGTTGTGGCTCACGGGCCTAGTTGCTCTGCGGCATGTGGGATCTTCCCAGGCCAGGGCTCGAACCCGTGTCCCCTGCATTGGCAGGCAGATTCTCAACCACTGTGCCACCAGGGAAGCCCATCATCCTAGTTTTAAACCAACTTTCTGTATTGCCGTGTGCCATTGTCCATTCTCTCCTGGTGTCATGACATTGCTCTGTGATAAACTCCAAAGTACTCATTTTTCTCCTCTTCATTTATTGAAAGGGACATTTTTTATAAAAAAACAAATGGAATTATACTTCTCAGGCTGTATTGTGACGTGCTTTTTCACTTACCAACACGTCACAGACATCTTTTCATGTGGTTTATGACATCATGTTTAATGCCTGCTGAGTATCTGATTATTTTGGAAAGACCACATTATATTTAATGATCTCCTATTGATGAACTTTTAATTTGTTTCTAAATTAAAACGCAGATCATATGTATTTAAGTACATATATCTTCACTGATATACAAAGTAAATTACCCGTTAATTAAGCAAAAAGACAAAAAGTGGAGCTTGGAGAGTATATAAAATTTCAGTTTTGCTACTTAATGCCAAACTATTCTCTGGAAGGAGTGGGACAATTTATTCTTGCCCCTTCACAGTACACCAAAGTCTCCAATTGCAGGAAATGACAAGATCAGATCTATATTTTAGAAAGCTCATCCTAGCAGTGGTTGCAGAGAAATAAATGTCACAAAAGCAGCATAGAAAGCGTCAGATGGTGTTCTGGAAGATGTGTGTATCTGACAAAAAACATACAAATGTTTGTAGGTAGAGTGAGTGCCAAAGAACGTGAGAAGCGCCTGGGTCAGCAGGTCTCTTGATCCAGACCAAAGGGCTGGTGTAGCAATGACCAAAGGAACAAGCAATAGCTGCTAGAAATTCTGAAGGCATCTTGAGCTAATTTCACTACACAGAAGCCTATGATTCCTTCAGAAGTCACCACAAAAATAAAACGAATAGCTACTTTGTGGCATCTGATGACACAGACTTAAAAAAGAAAGAGTGGCATCTGGTTTTCTGCTATCAAGGAGTCTCGTGAGGAGAACTCTGAATGATCCGTGTGCATTTCAAATAAATGTTTTGTTCCAGCACAGTCCAAAGGCTTGGTAACTTAAGCACAGCTGCTCGGGAGTCCGGAGCCGCATTTTCTGAAACACACCTTCCCTTGTTCCCACCCCTTCTCATCCCAAATGACGTCAAGGCTAGGAAGAGACCCCATTTCCCAACATCACTACACCTGGATGGAATGGACAAACACACTCTTTCAACCTCTGTTTCCAGAACTCAAAGCCCATATTCTCCTTTCGATAATATTAAAAAGAGGGAAAGCATTTTGCATGAAAACATGTTTTAACTGTATTTGTAACACTCAATAAATAAATTACAGGTTTTATATCATTCAGAGAGAGCTGCCAGTGATTTATTCAGTTATTAACTTCGCACGCTTGGGAGAATGAATTAAATGCCGGCCCGTATCGAAGGCCTGGGGATTAGTTTCAGCCAGAAGAGGCTCCTGAAAGTTTGGGCGGCTCGGCAGGCATTTCACAAGAAGCAAGAATGGTTTGGTAGAAGTCATGGAGGGCAGAGGATTCTGTCCTGTTCGTTTACAGCAGCTTATAAATTCCATAAAAGGGAAATGAATTATGCATTATTGGGTTTGCATAAGGTCACCCAGTGAACTTTGACCCCTCTCTTTTCTCATTTGGCTCGATTATGAGATGAAATGACAGATTTGATCTCTTTTCAAATTGTATGAGAAAGGGTCTCTTTATTTCACCCTCTAGCAGCAATCAGCTGACAGGACCAGGCAAGTGCATTAATTATGATTGATTTAGAGTGTCTATTGGGTGATTATTTCTAGAATTCTACTCCTGAGCCAAAACCTTTTGACCTATTTCAGGCCACACAGCAAATTAATCCATAAGAAGATTTAAGGGGAGACTGTCCAGGACAGCAGTTTCCCTCCTGTATTCGCAATCAAAACATTGGGGACACTCCAGGCCATCCAGAGGGATTGAATTACTGGAACACTCCATGGTGAAGACATTTAACAATCTGACCACTCAGCTGAGAAACATCTTGTGTATAATAACCAAAAATGGCTCTGAATTAGCCCCCCCAAAAGAAAAGACCCCTAACACTCTCTGCTCTGAGCTAATAGGACAGCAAAGAAAAGCTATTTTTTACAAGTTTGTGAATTTGTCACAACTGGAGTTTCACAATAATATGTCTGTCGTTGGGACATTCAATCTGCCTCTCAACTTTCCAGTGGATTAAAAATGACAGTAATAATTAAAGAAGTAAAGAGAAGAGACCACTGTCAGTTGCAATGCATAGGCTTGAATTATAATAAGGCTCAGATGAGGAGGAGAAAGAAAAAGTGGGGAGGTAACATCATTAGGAGTTTCTTTCTAAGTCTGGAAAAGCATCTTGCAGATAAATTCTATTTAAGAAGCGGGTGTTTAACCAAAATTGCCATCTGAGTTATTAGATCACAGTAAAGATTGAAGGGGAGAGTCATCAAGAATTGATGCCAGCAGATCAATTAACTCAGTTCCACTACTTGCTTTCCAATGCCCCCGAGATGGTAAGAAGGACTAGTTGAGCAAGGACAGAGAAAATCCTGTCTGCAACACTTACAAGCTGTGTGACCTCAGGCAAGTGCTTTGACCTCTCTGATCTCTGCTCTTTTTTTTTATGGGGTACAGATAATATCGATCTCATTGCTGAGTTGTAGTGAGGATTAGAGACCATATGTTTTTAGAGAAACAAAAATAAATTCTTGCTGAGCACAAACAAAATATCTCTCCTCACACTTGAAAATAACATTAAGTGACAGAAATAACATGAAATGATAACATTAAGTGAAATAACTGAGGAAGCTCAGCTGAGAAGCTTGGAGCCAAGGGTTTGAGAAGCTGGTGATCAGTTGAAGGGGCAGGAGAGAGACTTCATAGCCAGTGGGCAGAGGAGTGAGACTGGGGGGAAAAGATGTATCTTGGGGGGTCTTCTTAAGAGCAAGACTGTGGTACACGGAGACCTAAAACCCTTCTCTCTCCATTTCAAAAGCTTCCGTAAGATATACAATGCTCCCTAGTGCTTTGGTATAAGTGGGCTTTTCCAGATGAATGAGACTTTCTTCATTTTGAGACTGTGAACACCTAAGACGCTGCCACCAGCTACGTGTGGGCTCGGGATGGTTTCATGACATGTCTCTTGGACTTCAGAGTCCCCCATTGGAAATATGAGACTACAACGAAAATGTCAAACTCTCTTTCAGTTCTCGACTCCATGGTTCTGTGTCCCGATGAGGAGTTTTCGTATTTACAGAGGAAGCCTTACGTGTTTTAGTTGTCTTCAGGGACCAAGCAGATCAAAAGAAATGAACGGAGAAGACCAGATGTAAAACAAAAGGGAATGGTAGAGACTGTGGCAAACTAGAGAAGATAGGCGTTGCTTAAAAGTGCTCGCGTTTAATGACTCATAAAAGCGTTGTGCAGGATTCCCAAATTCTGCCTTCTGGGAACCAAGTTTTGACCTTTGGCCAAAGAGGCCCAGGATGGGGCATTTAGAACTTAGTTGTTTCTTTTAACCCTACATTCTAGCTCATTCTTGCCTCCATACCACTGACAAAGCCAGCAGAGGCATTTGCTTCTTGAGAAATCAGTTCTATTAAACGGAGCAATTGTGGGGCAGACAAACTGTCATGATTCTGAAGCCTGGTCATCAGTTATAAAGCTAATAAGTACCAAGCAGCGTGTCAGTGGTGAGTCTCAGTCTTGCTCATATAGTTCTCGGATGATTACATAAGCAGGAATGCATGTGGCTTAATGAAAGCTAAAAAATAACCCCAACAAAACACACGGCTGAGGGCTTTGCTGGAGAGCCAGCATGGCACAGGAAAGCTTGGAGTTTGGAGGAGGAAAGAGCACGCATTTCAAAATTTGGAGATGGCAGCTCCCACCTCCAGAAGACTGACGTGGGCTCAATTCTCGTAGTTCCTTAAACTGAAAAGGGGCTTCCTGGCCTTGCCAGATGGTGGACCACCTCAATTTATGGCTCAACCATTGCCATCCCTTGGATGGGAGACCAAATGAAGAATAGCCAAGTAACTCTGAGGACACAGAAGCCAGTACCCATAGCCTCTTGGGGGCCAAAGTTTAAAATGTCCCCACCATCCTAGGAAAGAGCTAGAGCCAACATTATTAAGCCAAAACGAACTATTTCTTGAGCAGTTACACTCAGCAGAGCCATTTGCAAAGAACGCTGGGGAGGCAGAGATGTAGGGAAGAAGAGGTCTCCATCCAGACGAGATCTACAGTCTGGGGGTAAGAAGGTCAAAGGAGAAGCAATTCAAAGTGACTGTGGCTCAGAGTGAACCCAGAGTCAGAGAGGTGACTTCCCAGGTTTGCTAGGATGCGGTCAGAGGAAGACTCGGCTCTTGAGGAAAGATTGAGGGAAGCAAAGAGAGGCCACAGAGACCCTTTGGGTTGACATAACCTTTTTGGGTTGGGACTCTTGGAGTTGAGATCAATAGCTAACTTTCATGGCACTCTCCCAATATGCCAGGTAACTTTGAAGTGTCTCTCGTGTATTTACACATTTAGAACAGCATAACACCCTTCTGAGGCCAGCTCTGCTCTTATCTCCACTTTACAAATGAAAAATCAGAGGCACCAAAAGCTGAAGTCACTGCCCAAAGTCACGCAACTAGTTTGAGGCAGGGCCAGGATAAAGCCCTGCACTATTAACCGTGCCTCCAGCCACCACTCTTAGGGTGGCAGACCTGGAATTTCTAAGTAGGGGAGTTTGCAAGATGGCTCAGAAGGGCAGGGCCAAAAGGAAGGTACAGAGAAACAACACAAATGCCGGACCAAGTCCGGGGGCTCAGGAGCACACATGCTTGGGTGGGATGGTGTCACAGGGAGATAGGCCTGAGCTGGCATCTCAGAAAGGGAGGAATCGATTCTCCAAAGGTGAAACCAGTTTCCACTGACCAGACATTATTTCCCATTCCCTGGAAGGAGTTCTGTCATGAAAATAAGACTGTGTCGTGATGCTTCACAATGGATAACCCTTTAATAGGGGTGGAACTTTCAAAGAGGATGTAAAAGCCCAAGAGCCCTGGAAGAGGAAACCCAGGGACACAGATTGCCTACAATGATGTGCTAGACCAAGAGCAAGTTCAGTCAGCAGGATGGGGAGAAGGAAAGAGGGAAGGAAGGAGGGCTTCGGAATACCATTGTGGGGCAAGGAACGAGGGCCAGGCCAGGGACTTTGGAGAAAAAATCTTACTCTGTTTTTCATGACTTTGCCCTAAGTGAGTCCCACATCTTGGAAACAGATGAGGATGCTGAGATTGGAAGAACCTCCATGCTGATGGCTTTCAGGGAAAGGAGAGAAATCTGCCCACTGAAGGACCCAAAGGCTGGAAGGATATTAGTCGTCAGACACTGAGCGTGTGGCAGCCTGTTTCACATCTTCTCTCTCCTCATCCCACGGGTGGGCAGGGTCCACCTTCGGGAATTACTTTCATCCTAGATTTTGGTAAACACCTATGGCTTCTCTCTCTCTTTTTTTAAAATTGAAGTACAGTTGACTTACAATATTGTGTTAGTTTCAAGTGTACAACAAAGTGATTCAGTTATATATATATTTTTTCAGATTGTTTTCCATTATAGGTTATTACAAGATATTGAATATACTTCCCTGTGCTATACAGTAAATCCTTGTTGCTTATCTATTTATGTATAGTAGTTTGTATCTGTTAATCCCATACTCCTAACTTATTCCTATCACCTACCTCCCTTCCCCTTTGGTAACCATAATTTTGGTCTCTATGTCTATGAGTCTTTCTGTTTTGTATATAGATTCATTTGTATTATTTTTTAGATTGCACATATAAGTGGTATCATATATTTGTCTTTGTCTGACTTACCTCACTTAGTATGATAATCTCTAAGTCCAACCATGTTGCTGCAAATGGCAATATTTCATTCTTTTTTATGGCTGAGGAATATTCCATTGCACCTCTATCTATCTATCTATCTATCTATCTATCTATCTATCTATCTATCTATCTATCTATCTGTCTACCACATCTTCTTAAACCAGTCATCTGTTGATGGACACTTGGGTCGTTTCCATGTCTTGGCTATTGTAAATAGTGCTGCTTTGAACACTGGGGTGCATGTACCTTTCCGAATTAGGGTTTTCATCTTTTCCAGATATATGCCCAGGAGTGGGATTGCTGGATCATATGATAGCTCTATGTCAGCTTTTAAGGAACCTCCATACTGTTCTCCATAATGGCTGCACCAATTTACATTCTCACCAACAGTGTTAGGAGGGTTCCTTTTTCTCCACGTCCTCTCCAGCATTTATTATTTGTAAACTTTTGGTGATGGCCATTCTGACCGGAAGCATCTATGGCTTCTCTGTTATTATAGTATGAGAATGGCGATGAAGGTGCCTTTTGTTGTTATGAGAGTGAGAGAAAAGCAACAAATAGATCTTGAGTCATGGGGGGAAAATGCTAATGACCCAAGAGGTGTAGGAGAAGGCATGCTTTAAAGATGAATAAACCAGACAAAGCAAGTCTGATCATTGCCTTTTCAGGGGCATACAGAAGAAGCAAAGAGGAAGGAAAACCCCAAGACAAGCTCTTTTTGTCTTCCAGGTGTGGGAAGATCTTGGCCTACAGGGGACAGGAGATGATGTACATGACCTCCTGGTACCAAACCCTGGGGAGCGCTGGGGGCTGCAGCCCAGGTGGCTGTGACTACACAGGAGTGCCAGTCTAGTGTTGTCATATTTTTATGTGTGCTTTCCTGGTATTTAATACTGGCAACTAGTTTTTTAGAAAACATGGCCAAACAAAACATTTCTGCAGGCCTGATCTGGTCCCCAGGCCACCACTCAGCTACATACTCTAAGTAATGCTATCAGTCGGGCTACAATGATACTGCAGTAACAAACAGATCTCACTGGTTTACACAGGAAAGCTCCTTCTTCTTCAAGCCACATGTCCAACATGGGTTGGTGGGCGGGGTTGGGAGGTAGACTCTGCTGGGGCATTCTGCACATCATGGAAGCCCAGGGACTGGGGTGAAAGAGTCCCCATCTTAACACAGTCACTTCTGCAGGGGATTACAGAAAGGGGTAAATTATGCATTGGCTCTTAAAGCTGCCACTTGACCTGCATCATTTCCACGTACATGCCATTAGCCAAAGCAAATCAGGTGCCACACCCAATTGCAAGGACGATGGTGAGATGCCTGGAAAGAGAACTGAAATATGGATGAACCACAATATGAATAAAGGAAATTCTTTTTAACAAAGGTCCTCATCCTTTTAAGCTGGATATCATTTGTTCTTAAATAAGATGTTACTTTAAAGTGTAGGTACTTTGTGGAGAAACAACGTAACAGCAAACTCACAGCCCCATTTTTCCTTCCACTTCAAACCCACCTCTGCCAGTTTAGTTGAGATGGTAAAGACAAGGAATATGGGCTACCACACTGGGCCTCAGAAGGGTGTTTTGCTGCTCTAAACGTGTAAATACATGTGAAACACTTCGAAGTTACCTGGCATATTGAGAGAGCTCCATAAAAGTGAGCTATTGATCTCCACTCAAAGAGTCCCAACCCAAGAGGGTTATATCAACCCAAATGGTCTTTGCAGCCTCTCCTTGCTTCCCTCACCCTATCCTCAAGAGCCAAGTTCTCTGACGTTTTGCAGTCTTCCTCTGACCGCATCCTAGCAAACCTGGGAAGTCACCTCTCTGACTCTGGGTTCACTCTGAGCCACAGTCACTTTGAACTGCTTCTCCTCTGACCTTCTTACCCCCAGACTGTAGATCTCGTCTGGATGGAGACCTCTTCTTCCCTACATCTCTGCCTCCCCAGCATTCCTTGCAAATGGCTCTGCTGAGTGTAACTTCTCAAGAAATAGTTCATTTTGGCTTAATGATGGTGGGAAGGGGAAAGCAGAAACACACTCAGTGACCATCTCTCCTGTCCTCAGGGCCTCTCTGCTGGCCTTGCTCCTTCCCCTTTCCCCAAAGCCCCATCTGCCAATAAGGAGGACCCCACCCTCGGGCCCTTTTGGGAAGGTTTGCTTTCCTGGGTATTTTTCATGGAGTTCTTTCTACACAAGCATGTGTGTGCCCCGAGCTGCCTGTGAGCCTGAAGAATCATCCCTTGTGACTCCCCTCCCTAAACAAGCTCCAATTAGACACCACTTAATGGCACCTCCAATTTGACTGTCTGTCCAAGATTCTACAATGCATGGGAATTCTCCCAGAGATTATTCCTACTTTTCCCATCCTCAAAACAAGGAGGGGGAAATAATGCATGATTGAAAACTAGCCACCAAATGGTAAAAAAAAAGAAAAAAAAATTTGCAGTTGTGTTGCTTTGAAAACTTATTGCACAGCTGGGGGCATGTAAAGAACTTAATTAACAAGCTTTGGCCGCAATGTGCCCCCTCTTTGGGAGGGGAAAAAAATCACAGTTAAGATTTGTCCAATTAAATTATAGGAGAGTTGGTGTATTCAAAGAGAGAGAGAGAGAGAGGTTGGGGGAATGCGCTTTCAGTTTAAAAAGCAGATTTTTAGGCTGATGGGAGGCCTATAGTCTGATTAATTCGGTGCTAAGCTTTTCTGCACGGTTTCCACAAATTCATAGGCACTTAAGAATTTTTAACCCAAATGTAATTATAGGTTTTGAAAATCAGGCTTTGGTTAAATAAAGTCCCCTCTTTCCTATAAAAACTGAGGATGGGATATTCTGTGATAAGGAAGCTCCCTCAAACTCCACTTTTTCTCCTTTCCATAGAAAACTCCACCCAGCCCAGAATCAGTGCCACATTATGACTTTCGTGAGCTCTGGGTACTTTTGCCTTTATGGGACACTTCCTCCATAAAAACATATTAAAAATTATATTTTACAACTACATTGGTGTGAAGATAATTATAATTCAGGCTGGATTCATTTGTATACACTCTTTATTATTATATTCATTTGATTTTTTTTTTATTGAGGTATAATTTACTGTGTTGTGTTAGCTTCAGGTGTACAGCAAAGTGATTCAGTTATACATATATATATATATATATTCTTTTTTAGATTCTTTTCCATTCTAGGTTATTACAAGATATTGAGTATAGTTCCCTGTGCTATACAGTAGGCCCTTGTTGTTTACCTATTTTATATATAATAGTGTGAATGTGTTAATCCCAAACCAAAAAGAAATTAAAATTCAAACATTCTCATGAGCCCCTAAAAGTGTGGTGGACCCCAGACATTGTGCCTAATGGGTTAGTCATCCCTGCCCGGAATTTCCCATTATGAACCAAAAGAGGGACATTAGGGTGCCAGCTAAGAACAGGTTCAAAATAACAGTGAGGATGACATAATTCACAGCCACGCAATTCATATCAGCCCACGCTGAGCACTTGTCTTTACAGCAGACTAACCTCCCAGTCTCCCAGCCCGTGCCCTCCCCACACCAAAAAAAAAAAAAAAGAAAAAAAAAATTGTTATTCTGACATCATTGGTCGGACTGAATACCCGGTACAGTATGCACTCTTGGAATGACGAGATTTCTGCCTTTTCCTAGGGGGATGTTCAGCCAAAGACAAAAATGCGTAAGGGCAGCAGAGAAAATTCATTTGTATAAGCTGGCCCCCCTACTGTGGAATTTTCAATTATATATATCTAATTATGGCTGTCAGTTGATGGATTCAGAAAAGACATTTTGGTCCCCCCCCTCCTTTTTTTTGTCTTTTCGTCATCTCTTCTGTTAGAATGATTATAGCACACTTACACAACTAATTGCCTTACTGCTGATTAGTGATACAATTATGCAGACCCGGCTCCTTGTGTGAACAACCATCTGCAGAGAAAAAAAAAAGTGACACTATTCAAAAACTATCCATAATTTAACCAATGTTATTCCAATGCACTGAGCCCAGACAATCGTCTCGCCTTCATATTTCATACCCACCCTGGCAAGAGGAGGTTGGGTTTTGTGTGCCCAATTCACCTCTTTAGACACACTGTGAATCAGAAAGAAAGAGGAGAGAAGAAAGTACTTCAAATGTCAACCCATAGTGGGGAATTGAAGCGTGGTTAACGTCCATTTCTCCTTTGGGTAATTTTTCTTCAAATTTTATACCACTTGGCAATTTTTTGTTTCCTTTCAAACTGCTGAGAACGTGCAGATGTTTCAACTCCCCAAAGTAGGCTTGGGTTTGCTGGGGTTTTTGTGGACTGCTTTCCCCAATCCTTTTCTTCTCCTTTTTCCCCATAATTTTTTTTTTTTTTTTAAAGAAAGAAAGAAAAAAGAAGGGATTTTAATAGAACTGAAGGACGCGGGCTGACATATGATGTTTCAATAAAGTGTGTCTTTTGTTTCCTAGGGCAAAGTGGACAGGCCATGAGACTCTGAGACCTCAGGGGCCACAGGGAGAGCACAAGTGGATGGACGGGATGCTGTTTGCCCCAAGAGTAAACAAAGAAGTGGCCTGGTCTTTCCCCACGTGCAAGGCAAGATCAGCCCTGTCTGCCTGGGGGAAAAGAAAGGGCCAGTTAGAGGGGCAGGAAAGTCTAAAACCATGAAGCAAGTACCAGATTCTCCTCTAGTTTTAAAATAAGACTGCAGGTTTTCAGGGCAGAAAAAGCAAACACCTGAGGTCTCAGAGTGGCAAGACTCTCCTTAATTTAGAAATGGATGGAGAATGACTTCCTAAGGCAGAGAAGGATGCTGGGCATAAATGAAAGCCTTTTTAGAAGAAATCCAAGTGAATTAGATGGCCCCAGGGCATCTATCTCACCAGCAAGACAAGACGAGAAACGGGGACCTGGTCCTGAGAGCCTCATCTCAGGTCTCAGACCAGGGGATCCATCCCAAGCACCACTCCCCAAACCTTGGCTTCCCAGAACCTGAGAGGTCCCCTCATCATCCAGACCGTGGAAATCAGTCTGGCTTCACCCAGGAGTCAAGCCTCTGAGTCAGGCATCACTGCCCTGGCTTTTCTTTTATTCTTCTCTATACAGGTTCTGTATAATGGAAAGCTTGATAGTCAATGGTTTGGGTTTGGTTTGGTTTTAGAGCAGAAATGTTGATGCTCTAGTCCCTCTGAATTCCTTAAAAACAAGACAGTTGAAGTTTGTCAGGATGACCCCAGTGTGTACCTTTGACATAGAAAAGGTAAATATATGTTCAGCCAGTTTTGTTTTATTGGGTATTTTGTGATACTAAAACTACAAAGAGTAGTGAATATTTACTGAGAGGTTACAGAATGCCAGGCTTTCATATGTTCTATATGAATTATCTCATTTTGATCATCAAAAAACCTTCCGAGGTAGGTATTTTGATGACCCCTCTGGATGAGGGAGGATCCTTCAGATTAACAGAGTTAAATAACTAAACTAGGACACACAGCTGCTTGCTGGTCAGACAATGGTTTGAACCAAAGCCTAGTGCTTTCCAAATCCAGAGCTCTAGACCAGAAAGCAGTTATCAACATCTCCTCAATGCCTTAAAGAGAGTTTGCTTATACATAGAGAACACAGTAACTCTGTTAGCCAGAATATTTGTTGAACAACTAATGGAAGGAAAGAAGGAAGGTGGGAGGGAGGGAGGGAGGGAGAGAGGGAGGGAGGGAGAAAGCTACTGCCTTGTGAAGAGTGAACTGGGCTGAGTATAGCTGCACTGGTGTTCTAGTTACTTTCTCCCCCAACCAGTTGAATGACCTGAGGCAAGTTGCTAGATATCTCCATAGGTCAGCACCATCAAAGGAAAGATTTGGAAAATCATGAGATTCTCCTTCCCAAGGAGCCTCTCCCAGCCCCTATAGCCAATCCTGGTATCTCCTTTTCCAGAGCTTGCATAGACCTCTCCTCTGAGTCACCTGATAAAGTAACCCATTCCCAACTATCTTCAGTTCTTTGATCATCCCATGGGCATTGGTCTTGTCAACCTGGTTAGAGGATAAGGTCTTAGAGGACAAGAGTCTTCTTTCCTCCTCCTCCTCCTCCATTTCCTCTTTCTCCTCCTTCTTTTTCCTTCTTTTCCCTATAAAGGTTAACTGAGGGCACAATGTCTGGCCCCACTTCTTCCATTTGTCCCACAAATGTGCTGAGATACAATAAATAAATAAATAAAGACTCAATAAATAAGTTGGAACTGAATCCAGGCTTTGGTAATTGATCAGAGGCAAAGTCTCTACAGTTGGTTCTCACTGTGATCACTCTAGTGACGTAGCGTTGGCTGGTAGGATGGTGTCTATGGAGAGCAGCAACTCACATGTGGCGAACCATTTGTCAGTGTGGGTCTTTTTCCTGGTTCTTAACTGCTGGCAAAGGGGGAAAGGCTCAGTGACGGCATAGTGTAACCATGAGAGGGGGATGGAAGTGATTCTCACCCAAGAGAATTCTGAAGAGTTCTCCCCATTGAATCTAAGTATCAGGGATCTGGACTCCTCTGAGAGCATAGGCATAGCCTGGTGGGTAGAGTTTGATGACTAAGAGAGCCCTCAAGGAGAAAGATCTAGAGTTAAGAACCCTAACTCAAGTGACTTCACACCACAGCAAAAGTTAGTCATATTTGTAAAACTGTTGGATTCTCAACCCAGAGCTTCCCCACTAAGAAGAATCAGGAAGATGGTCTCAAGCCCAGATCCTACTGTCTTTTCCTTTACCTAGATCCAGGCCCCAGGACAGCCAGAATTGTCTGAGACGCTCCTGAAGCCCAGATGGTAAATCAGATTGCTCAGTATGGGCAAAATGACACATTGGTATTTCCATGTATTGCAGATGGTGAGGGGGAAGGGTGGTAAATGCAAACGTTTGGGAGTGAAAGGGGTCTTGGAGGCAATTTAAGTCAAATCTTTACCCTATGTGAATAAAAATGGAACCACTAGCATTCTTGGTGGTTGGTTTTATTTTGTCTTGTTTTCTCCTATGTAATCCCTGGTTCAAATGAAAGAATTTGGAAACCTCCTTCTTGACCCTTCATGTTTTCCTTCTCTTGATGTGAAAATCAATGTTATCTCAGGTAGCAGAGGTGACCCAGCCCCTTGATCCATCCACCTAGCCAGGCAGCAATTGTCCAACCATCCATTTAACCATCTACCCGTCCACTCACTCATCCATCTAGCCATCCAACATCAAATTGACTATCTACCAGGCATTAGAGTAAGCACAGAAACCAAAAACTCGAATGGACTCTATTACCTTGAGAAGTTTGTGGTCTAGTGGGAATAAAGACCCCACTATATCATCATCACCATTATCATCATCACACCAAGTGTTATATGATATAACAGGTATGTTCCTAAAGCTAAAATAATATAAATAAGATTTACTGAGAACTTATTATGTTCCCAATCCCATGCTAAGCTTTTTACATACTTACTCTCATTTAAGCCTCACAACGATCCTATGAGACAGGTACTATAACTTCTCTTGTTTTACATGTAAAGGAACTTGTTCCACATCACTTACCTATAAAGAGGTGGAGTCACTCTTTGAAGCTTGACAGTCTGTCTGCAGACCTTAGGCTTTTAATCAGCCAGCTACTCCCCTGCGGGGTGGAATCACTGATGAAGAAAGGACTCAAAGGGAATTTGCAAAGTTTCCCCAGAGAGGGTGACGTTTATACTGGGCCTCAAAGCACTTGCAGGAGATGACCAGAGGGAGAAGAAAGTAAAGGGCATTTCAGGCAGAAGAAGACTGATGAACAGCCCAGAGGGTTTAGGGAGGAACAAGCAGTTCGGTACAAATAACATATAGAGTGCTTGTGTGCAGGTGGAAAGTGAGACAGCAACAACAACAATAATAATAGTAATCACCACATCTTACAGGATGCTCCTTCTGCAGCCTGCTGTGTCAGTGCACTTACTGTTCCTGCAATTCTTGCAACCCCCTTGAGGTAAATATCATCACCCTCACTGGAGAAACTCAAGCTCAGAGCCTTGAGATGACTTGCTCAAGGTCACATAGCTAAATAAGCCTTTAAAACAAGAATGGTCTAATCCCAAGAGTCATGCACTTAGAGAGATTAAGAGTTAAGCTCTGAAGTTAGTCATCCTGGAACAAAATCCCAGCTTTGCCACTTACTGGTTGGGTGGCCTTGGACTAGTTACTAAAGCTCCCTGTGCCTCACTTTTCTCATTTGGGTGGGGATAATCATGATCTTATCCATCTTATCTGAGTGCTATTCTAATGACTCAATAGGGTAATGTCTGTGAATCACAAAGTGTGATGTCTGGCACTGTTTTAATAAAGTTTTGCTCTTACTGTTATTATTAAGTTGGGGTCCATTTCTCAGGGAAAGATAAGTGTTGTTTAAAGCAAGAGAAATAAGTGGATGCTCATGAGAAAAAGAATTCCAGTTTTGATGATAGAGAAGTTGACAGTCATCACCAGTTGGCCCCAGCTCCAGACTGGAAAAGGGACAGCTTTAACCAAAGGCTTTATTGGCTCCAAGAAGCTACAAGCTTCTCTGATGATTCTGAAACAACTCTCAAGCCCTCCCTTAAACGTGCAGTGAACAGCCCTGGGGCATTTTGACCTTGGCCAAGGGATGATGTGATGAGCTTCTCCATGCCAGGCCTCAGCCTCAGATTGGGAAACATTGTCTTATGAGGAAGCCATGCTGCCTGGATTTTGGCTTCCTGGTCAAAGAAACTCCAATCCTTCACAATATTATGTAGAGTGATTCAGTACCACCCAAGTCCCCCAAATTCCAGCTGTTGGCCCAATGCTCTCAAGCAAATGTGGGCCTTCTGTATCAAGTGCATTGGGCAGAAAGACAGGGTGAAGCTATTCGTATTTTCTCCATAGGAGAATGTCTATTAAATGCAACACATTTTTATCCCAATCAACACCCTTCCAGTCAAGTCACAGGTCCTAAAGTTCTGTACAAGAGTAGCCAGATGTAACTTGATAGTTTATAGAGAAGGTACTTATCTCTTGCAACAAGTGAGGTGAAGCATCATCTTTGCTTAGCAACATCTCATTCTGGGGTTGAAGTTGCCATGACCACCATACTGAGAAGACAAGCTGTCTTAGTTCAGACTCCCCCCACAGAAACAACCCAGAGATCAAAAGCTGATCATTTATTTGGGAGATGCAACAAATCCTAGTAGAGAAATGGGGACGTGAGCTAGGGTATGGAAGGTGGCCAACAGAGTGTGTCTCAAAGAGCTGGCTACCACTGTGGCAACTGCAGCTCAATCCATGGGGAAAGTCTGAGAAATGGTGTAAGCACAGGCCTCAGAATGATCCCACTGTAATTGTGAGGGAGCTGGGGTATTTATACACCAACTCCAGTCATTGTTTGAGAGATGCTTCTGGGAGCTGTTAATTCCCCAGCGTTTTGGGTCTACCTCCAAGGCAAAATGGCTTTCTGAGATGACAGAGAAAGCCTGGAGAAGCAGAGCACACTTGGAAGACAGCTGGAATGTTCTGGAAGAGTAAGACCCTGAGGATGCACACAAGTGCTGAGTGCCTGCCTCACTAATCCTCTTCAAACAAAAGTCTTCTATATCAGCTCACTTATCAAGAAGACAACTGCTGAGCAGCCTCAGATATCCACTAAAGTCCTTATGCCTGATTATTAAAAGCAATTTTTTATTCATACCAGAATTTTACCCAAAGTCTAGTTACTCATAGGCACGATATTAATAACTTTCACTGATATAAAAAATTATGAGGAGAAAGGAAAGGAGCAAGAAATGATAACTACCACATGACTTAGAAGTTCTACTTCTTGAAAGTTATCCTACATAAATACATATGCATGTGCGCAAAGATATGTGAACAAGGGTTGGAAATATTCCTTCATTTGTAACAAACTAAAATCATGAAACAGCCTAAATGCCCATCACTAGGGAAAGGCTGTTATACCCTGCAGATATAATGAATGATAAAGATTTATATATACTAACTTGGAAAAAATGTGAGATATAAGTGAAAAAATCTTGCTGCCGAATAATAGGAATTGTGATTCCCATTATAATATATTAATTTATTATTAATATATTATAATATATATTATATATATTATATTAATTTATTAATATATATTAATATATTATAATATATTAATTTATTAATATATATTTATATATTATATTAATTTATTAATATATTATATATAATATATTAATTATATATATTATATTAATATAATATATATATATTATATACATATATTATATATTATATATATATTATATATAATATATATATTAATATATATATTATAATACATATAATATATTAATTTATATATATATAATATATTAATTTATTATTATGTAGAATAACATGTATATATGTGTAGATATATACTAAATATCATGGAGGAAATACATCAAAATATAACAAAGGTTATTTCTGAACCTGGAATAGAAAATGGCTTGAGGGGAACTTTTTTTAATCAATATATTGTTTGAATCATTTACTATGAATATGTATTCAAGTATGGTACTATTTGTGTAATTAAAAACAAGAGTGACAGCTGACATCTTTTCACTCATCCAGAAGAGCAATCAAAGCAGAAAGAACAACTAAAATCTCAGAGCTGTCTAGGTCATTTAGTATCAGGGACATGAATATATACCTTCGTGTCCCCTGAGGATATCATTACAATAGAAAAAGAAGTGATGGCTGTACTCACACTCCAATCTCAAGGAAATACTGAAATATTGGCAGAATTTCTGTTTGAAAGACAGCAGATTATATGTGATGTAATTTAGAAAGATGGCCACTAAAAATTGCAAAAGTACAATAATAAAAGACCTGATACTGAATGGACTACATTCTGCTGTATATAAAATCCACTTATAAAAGACCAGATACTTGCCCAGCAATGGCAGGTAAGGGAAGGGTTAAAGTGTGAACTTCACACTTGGGATTTTTCTGAAGTTTGCAGACGCTACTAGACAGATGGTGTTGTATCCAGTGACCTGCTGGTAAATGTTTAACAACTGGCTTTGGGGGTCCGGGTAGGGGGATTCTGACTTGTCACATTTCTGATTTCCATGGTGAAAATATTCCCCCCAATGGCTGACTTCTAGAGCAGGAGCTGCTCAGAGATGCTTGGTAACACGCCGGTCCATAGCACTTCCTCTACGCAGATAGCAGACATATGTAACTCTGATATAACTTTGTATCAAACCAGTCAAAAGCAGTAAAATACTGAGATAAGTTTTGAGTATGATTACCTTCGTTTTTAATGTGATTCATTGAATTGTAAGTTTATATAATTTAAATGTTAGTCACAGTTGTGTTTAAAAGCCAGTTTGCAAAAATCCCTGCAATTTTGACGATCAGCTCCAGAGCTGGTAGGGGCCACCACTAACTGTAGGAGCTCGCAGATTTCTATCTGGAACATTTCCACAGAGGATACTTCAAGGAAGGGGCCAAGTAGATGCTAATCAGAATTATAGAAAACACCGTGTTTGGCTCTAGAAATATAAACAGACAGATTGTGTTTTCACAGCAGCCTGACACAAGTTTGGGTTGGGAGTAATGCTCCCTAATACCCCCAAGCAACTTGTCTGAGCAGAAGTGCTAGTTAGGAAGATAATTTCCCTTCTAGCGGGAAAAAGATTCCACTTCAGAGGCCTGAAATTGGAAGGAAATTCATACTGTGTCAAATGCTATAATGGCCTGCCTCAAAACGCTTTCGGAGCTGAGATATTATCTAACCAGCAAGCGGAATGTAGTCATTGCTGTTCTTACACATGCAACCAAATATTTTTTCCTTTATTCAGTTTTTCCACAATGAGGAGGCTTTGCTAAGATCACCTTTCGAACCAATACTGGGTTGGATTTTTTGTTTTGTTTTTTTTAACTTCATGATCACTGTATGTATCTGGGCATTTTAAATGGGGGATTATATTCTTGACTACGTAAAAATGGAGAGCTTTATAAAACAACCAAACCTAATACTATGATGTTTCTTCACGTGTAAAATGGAAGGGGTGCTGAACCGCCAGGTTGCTGAGGACCATTTTAGATGAATTTTTGTTGCACGTTTTCATGCAGTTAAAACATAACTGATGGCAAATGAGGAGAGAAAGCAGGAAGGGGCAGGAGTGAGACCCCCATCACCTGAGGCACTCTCAGGGTCTGATAAATGCCAGATTTACTGCTAAAGTGAGATTGATAAAGACTAACTAAATCACAGCCACGCTCGGGGCTCAACTCATTTATTTTTTTTCCACCCCCCCAAAAGGAACACAAGACGTGGAACTCAAGTCAGGCATGACCAGACCTGAAGAATTTGACTCTTCCATTCTGCTGCTAGCAGAAGTCCTCGTGATCCAGGGCAGACGGTGCGGGAGGCCCGGGGGGCTGCCGAGGCTGGGCTGGGGAGTGAGGGCGGGAAGGGATGCTTAATCCGGCTGCGCTTTGGGAAGGAAGGAGCCGTGAGGCCAGCCAGCCCAGTGCAGTCTTTCATGAATAAACACTCTAATTGGGGACATCACAGATAATGGGGCTGACTTCTTTCACTGGAGGGCCAGATCATGATTTGCTAATTGGATATTCCTGGGGTGGTGGAGGCGCTCTCACTGGTCCTGTGTGATTACTAGTTAATGGGGTTTTAGAAGTTCCTATTCCAGACTGATAAAGGGAGCCACGCTAAGGAAAAGGAGCCGGCGCCCTTCCCGGAACGGCATCAGGAAGGAAGCCCAGCGTCTGGGAAAGCACAGGGCAGCACCAGGTTGCAGGGACGCATCAGGCCCAGCATTGACTTTCTGAGCCGGGATTGCCCACCCCTGTCAGTACCCCTGTACTGACCCCTTCCCTGCGGGAGTGTTAGATCCGGGAGACAAAGTGCCCTCCCCCACCAGACCTCCCTCACCACTGGCCTTTGGGCTCATTCCTTTGCACAGAACAAGTACCCAGGAAGCTAGACTCAGGGGGGCAAGATAAACCTCCGGGGATGACTCATATCAAGGGCAGAGAAAGCTGCTTCAGAGTCTCTGGATTGGAGCTGGAGCGCGGAGGATGCCGCCATTCTTGGAAGATGGTGTTTCCCGTCTGTCCCCTGCAGGGCGATAATGGTACCCAAAGAAAGCAGCCACCAAGGAAGGAAGCCTGCGAGAGCACACGAGGGCTGATGTTTCAGAGGCGGTGCTCCTGTCCTTCCTTTGTCGGGAGTTCAGGGTCACCCTGGAGCCCTTGGTCTAGCCAGCAAATGGCCTGGGGGCCAGAGGGAAGAGGAACTGGGGAAAAGACAGGACAGAAAAAAAAAGAGGAGGCGAGAGGTCTTTCTACACCAAAACTCAAGTAAATTCCTTGCGCCACCTCCCCCAAAAGTTCTCATAAACCCAGGGCTAGCTGCTCTGGCCAGAGCCAAGAGTGTACTGTGTCCACACACCATCCAGTTTCTCTTCCCACAAGAAAGCACGACTTCTTTCTTGATGAAATTTACAGTTAATTCAAGGTCTATAGACTCTCTCCCCTGCTTCAGCGCATTCATGGGCAGTAGCCCTGCTCGGTTAATCCTCGGTCATTAGTCTTGTTTGTGTTGTTTGTGGGGACGGGACTGTCTTCCTGGACCTCAGCTACCGGTCTTGTCAAACTTGTCATTTCACTGTCATTTCACTCGTGTGTAAAAGGCCTGGGGGACCTTGAGTAAATTGCTCTTGGCACGAAGGAGGGCAACTGTTATCACATCAGAAACCAAAGAAGATATTCTGGGTGAAGCCTTAGCCACAACCAGTTCCCAACAGCTGACGTTATGAAACTAATTTGCATTTCATAATATCTACCATTTATTGGGCCCTTTTTACATGCTAGACCCTGCGCTTCATTCTTGACCTATAGGCCCTCATTTAATCTTGCCAAGAGGATGAGGAGGTAAGTACTATAATTATCTCCATTTCACAGATGGGAATATTGATTGCTTTCTTAAACTGAGTCCACACCCTGACTAACAGACGGACCTGGAATTTGACCCTAAGTTCATTTGACCCCTTGTCTTATCCATTGTGCCACGATCTCTTCCTTGAATTTCACTCGGTTCAACATTTCTTTCCTGAGGACAATTGACCAGATGAGAGATGGCCTGGATTCATGATGCAGAAGAGCAAGGAATCTAATTTTATTTTCTTAGAAATGGTGTGAATGGAGTCCTAATAAAGGGTCCATTTCTTACTGGTGGTCTTCAAGAATGGCACTCTCTTTTCTAGATGCAGTGATAACTGATCACTTCCCAGAAACCTGAAATGGCCATGCTTAACATCAAAGAAGTCTTGCTAATGACCCCGGGCAAGTTGCTTAAACTTTCAAGGACTGATTTTCCCACTACATTGGAATCCATGTCATCTAAGCTTCATCCCAGCTCCATATCAATGCATCAAGAATTCCTAATGTGTTACCGAAAGGGAGTTCGCTATCTCCCCTGTGGTCCGTAGTACTTTTGCCATAACTCAGAATATCAGCTATAAGGCTGGAGGGTTTTAAGGCTCATATTTACCAGTACCCATGTCCTTTTTTTTTTCTTTTTCCTTGCTCTCCCTCTCTTGGTGCTTGTCTCTGTTTCCTTGAGCTATCTATCTCCTGGC
Source organism: Balaenoptera musculus (assembly GCF_009873245.2). NCBI lineage: Eukaryota > Metazoa > Chordata > Mammalia > Artiodactyla > Balaenopteridae > Balaenoptera > Balaenoptera musculus. The sequence continues at coordinate 27,772,625 of NC_045803.1, read as the reverse complement.
ATCCTTGGTACAGCTCCATCTGGCTCATTTGTTATTCATGAATTAACATGTGTTTTGCATGCATTCACCTTTGAACAACTGTTCCAAAGTACACCATAGTGTCGCAACAAGGGTCCCCATGATTGATCCTGTATACCATCACTCAAAAATATTTAAACATGTATCCCAATATAGGTATGTTAACTTCTGCATAAGTTCCTTAAACAATATACACAAATACACATTTTATAATAAACACAAAAATAGAAAATAAAAAGTCCAAACATATTTACACCATATCCTGTGGGTCATTTGGGGCCAACTGCCTGTTTTTAGAAATCCCCAGTTATCTAGAATGGTGGAGAAGCTTAGATACTTTGGGCTTCGATGGCAGACGTTTGAGAATGAACCCTTGTTAAACAAGACAGTCTATGGCCTAAGAGTTCACAGACATGCAGTGAGAGAGAAATGAAGGAAGGCAGGCCTAAATTCTTCAAGGGAGGCTAGACATCCAGACATTTATGGGAATTCTACTACTATTTAACAGCAGTTTGATTTTTGCTGTCACACTGTGGACAGAACCAAAGATATGTAAGGGCCAGCTATGGCCCATGTTCTGCCCATTTGTCACCCTATCCTACAATCTAGAGGCCATCTTTTATACCTTGTTAAGACCCAAATCCCACAGGGAGATAGCGCAGTAAACTGGATTAGCTCTTTTCACCGGAATGTGAATGAATTTGACAAGTATAGATAATGGTGGAAAAGAGAGAAAACTATGATAAAAGCCAGAGAAACTAAGAGAAGAGACCCCAAAAGAGCAACTTCCAGACTCTCAGGTACCCAAGGATTCGATCGTGGTCCACATGTGCCCTCCAACCCAGCACCTGCCACCCCAGAGTTTGATGGGCGTGCAGAAGCATCAGCCCCTGAAATGAGTGATTTTCTTTCATCCCTTTGGGCAACGTTGAGCTCCCTGAACTTGTTGAGAAGCTGACAGGGCCAGCTTTAGTGCTTTGAAACTTGAAGGTCTCTATTTCCTCCAGAGTGACTTGGAGAAGACTAAATACCTCCCTGTGTCCCCTTCAATACCTCCCAGCTCCTGCCCTAGTGACCTCCCTAGCACCATGCAGTCTGCTTCCTAAGACTGGTTAAGGGAGGGGCATGCAAAACATATGCTAATAAAGGAATACAAATAAGGCAGATAGAGCTATAATGAGGATGTCTAAAGACAACTCAAGGAGACAGAGACAGGGTTAGGAAGAGGGAGAGACAGAAACAAAGCAAGGAAGCAAGAGACCCAGCAAGGCGCAAAAGAGAGGAAAGAACTTACGTGCCTTGTTTGGTGACGCAAACACATTAGGAGAAAAAGTGGGCAGAGAAAGCATCCAACTACTGAGCAAGACGACAAGTCAAAGTTCAACCTAGGTTTTACTCAATTCAATGGACATATATGAACTTGGACTCTGCCTTGAAATAATAGCGATTCATAATACTAAGGCATTTTCTATGTGCCAAGATTTATTGACGCAGAAAATATCATGTAATGTATTTAATCCTCACAATGTTCCTATGACATGGGTCTATGATTATCATTTCAATTTTACAAATGAGGAACAGAGGCACAAATTTGGTGAAGTCAGCCCTAGGTGGCACAGCTGCAGGTCTGGGGCTGGGAGCTGAGGTGATGGGTCTCCAGAGCCTGCCAGGCTACACAGGAAGAGTCTACACCAGCTGCAGAAGACCCATATCTCAAGAGTCAGGGTTTCCATGTTCAGACAGAAAGTCCCTTTAATGTCATTATTTTTTCCTGCTGACAGTATTTAGTGGGCAGAATGGTGTTGTGATATGACCGCTCAGCTGAGAGGTCATGGATTGGTCTCTTAGCCACCCTGGACTTCAACTTCTAGGGACTAGATAAGGTTGTTTCCTGCTCAAGGAATCTCTGGTGTATGGATTAACCATTATAGTTTGCTAAGGACATGCTTAAAATGGGGTTAAAAAATATCATCTCAACACAGATAAAGTAATACTCGAGATCTGTTCATTTAGGAGATTAATATTCCCTCCAGAAGCACTGAGATTCCTCATACATGGCAAATATTTGTTTGGACAAATTTTAAATTGAGGATCATTTGATTGATAGATAATTGTTTCCAACGTCAGCTACATACTCTCAGCTGTCGCTGCCACATTGCAAATTGATGTGTTGTTACCTTTTTCTGTTTTCTTTCTTTCTCTCTTTAAAAAATCGTGAGCATTATTTTCTTATAATCAGCTCTGAAGTCAAGTTCTTCACTAAGGAAAAAACAGATGACTCCCTTTTTAATTCCCAAAGGACCCAAGGTGTTAGAAACCCCATAGGGAAGAGTTTGGGGCCGGACCTCACAAAGACTTGAGGATGTGATGGTCTGCATCCAGCCCACTGAGCCAAGCTCTGTTCTACATCCATGTTCTGCAGGGACTTGCAGTGCCCGTTTGTCTCCCACTGCCCCCCAACTTTTACCTGCTCACTTTCCGTGCGAGACAATCAAGGCCCAGGGGGATGATTGTCCTGTGATCCCAAGGGACTTTTGAGCCCTAAAAATGTTTATACATGTATACATACAAGCAAACACACACACACATGCCTCCTGGCCTAGGAAACCTAGGAGTTAAAAGATGGAAAGATGGGGCTTCCCTGGTGGCGCAGTGGTTGAGAGTCTGCCTGCCAATGCAGGGGACACGGGTTCGAGCCCTGGTTCTGGGAAGATCCCACATGCCGCGGAGCAACTGGGCCTGTGAGCCACAATTACAGAGCCTGCGCGTCTGGAGCCTGTGCTCCGCAACAAGAGAGGCCGTGATAGTGAGAGGCCCGCGCAACGCGATGAAGAGTGGCCCCCGCTCGCCGCAACTAGAGAAAGCCCTCGCACAGAAACGAAGACCCAACACAGCCAAAAATAAATATAAATAAATTAATTAATATTAAACAAAAAAAAAAAGATGGAAAGATGAATATAGGTTAAAGTCAGGAAAGCTTTCTGGATCTTGTCTTTTAGAAATGAAGTTGATTTTTAATAAAGAAACAGAAGGAGAAGGAGAAAATATTGATCAATTCTTCTCCATGAGGAACAGTGATTGGATGAGAAAAGAAATATTGTGTGCATTCAGCACACAGGTCTGATTCTTACTAGACTAGCTTTCCAGTTTCTTTCAGTTCTCTGGCCTCTAGGCCTCTGCTTATTTTCAAGGCTCCTTTAAACAACAGATATGATTTCTATGGCTAATTACCACAGTAATCTGTATTTTCATTTACTCCTCACTTCTGGAAAAGTTGGTGGCCAGAGGGGAAAAAAAAGCTAGAGTCTCTAAAAGGCAGTTTGTTCAAACACTTCTCTCGTTATTTTTTTTTAATAAGAAGTTTTAAAATCTATTATTATAGAGTAATTGCTCATCAAATTTCTTTCTAAAAGTCAAAGCAATTTTCAAATTATAAAGAACTTCTCAAATGTGTCTAGATAATTATGAGGGTGCAGTTTATATAGCTCCTGTACCTGGATAGGCTGCAAGGCCTGTAGAATCTTTGCCTTTGGAGCCCAAGATTGCATCACTTGGGTTCACATGAAAAGCATCACGTGATGCATGTTAAACATACAACAATTCTCAGGTCACAAACATATACACACGGAAATCATCTATCACCTTCCTATAGCATTGGCTATTAGGGCCAACACAAATGATTTTCTTCCAGTTGAAGTTTCAAAGATGATAAGACTGTATGATTGATAGGTAGGTAGGTAGATAGATACATAGATACATACATACATACATAAATACATGGATGGATGAATAGATCGATAGATAGATAGATAGATAGACAGATAGATGGGCAATGACGTCAACTAACTCATCCCTTCTTGAGAAAATGAAATGATTAAAGGCCCCTGGAGAGCTGGAATCTCCAGAAGGACTCTTTTGCCATCAGCACAACAGTTACCTCTAACCTTGGGGGCAAGACTACTGTGCCTTAGCTCTCTCTCTACAATTCTCTCACCAAAGCCGAAAACCAAAAACCAAACAGGATCCTGAGGTTCCCTGCCACAATTTCAACCTACTGAACAGCATCCGAGTAATTCTGATTTTTTTTTAAATTGTAGGCATCTCTATGTACATAGGAACATGAAGGTCTGCAGGCTGTCCTTAAAAATTGAAATAAAAGGTCAGTTTTGGAATCTCTAGGGTTGTGAATTGATTCTAGGAAATAGGGAGAATTAATGATAAGTTTTAAGGATCCCTAACATTGACTGTATGTGTGTGTGTGTTCCTACACAGGGGCAGTAAAGCATACACACACACACACACATTTACTGCACATTAGTCTTCCTTTTTCTATTCAATTCTCAAGTGTGACTTTAGGTGCTTGCGTCCTGGGACTTCCTGGACACCTGGACACTTACAGGGCTCCTGATCATGTAACAGCTGCTTCCCTAAGACACCTAGGCAGACAAGACACCTACAGCTGCTTGGAAAATGATCTGGTTTGCTTTAAACATTTCTTGTCTGTAGTCTCTACCCCCTAATACAGTTGCCGGCTCTGATCTGCTGCCTTTCAACTTGGAATAAATACATTACTTATGCAGTGAATGTTTTTAATGTAACAAAGCAAAGGAATAAAAATGCCTTACAACAGTTTTATTAAAAACAAATTCCCACAGTAAATACATATACACTCCGTTTCTGGGAGCAAAATAGCCAAGGACATCACTGCTAAGTGCTCTGGGAAGTGCTTATAAATTACTTGAAATAAAAAACATTGTTGCCCGGACATCAGGGTTGAAATGCTGCAGTTTGTAATAAATTAACACAGAACTTTACTTCCCCTCCTCAAACAAAGCAGCCATTTGTCTGAATAACCCACATTCAGCTGTGAGTTATATTTTCACAACTCCAACTGCATTCATTTGCAAATTATTCTGCAGTTTTAATGCTCAAGTTTTAAATACCTTAAGAACGAATAAATAAAGCAAAGTCGAGCAAACAGTTGGCTTGTAGTTTAAAAACTGCCCTAATTTCTGCTTTTCTTTTGGCTTTTTTCCTTTCAAAGTTTTTTTTTTTTTTTTTAATGGCACAAAGTTTCTTTAAACTACATTAAAAAAAATTACAAACTAAAATGTATTTGGGGGTATTCACACGAGAGAGAAGTTTCCATAAATCCATTATCTGTGAAGATATTTGGCTAGTACTCATTTTACATTTTTAAGACCTTTCTTCTACCAATACTTTAATTCAGTGACAGAATAATTTATAACTATCTTTGAGGTTTTGCCCATTGTGTGTAACTTTTGTCTGCTAGTCTTGGAATTGGTTAGATTTTTTTTTTTCTCTCTCTCTCCCTCTACTAGACTTTGTCCAGAAAAAAAAAATCTCTAAAGAAAAGTCGTGTCACTTCCCTTGAATTATTTTGATTATGAAACAAAAACTCTGCAAGAAAACTCTTTTCAAACTTGTTCTGTAAAACAAAACGAACTGCTTTCCAGGTTCTTGAAAGAAAAATTTGATAGAAGCATTTATAGATTCAATTTGAGGTTTGAAGTTTATTTTTCTGGACAAAAAAAAAAAAAAAAACCAGCCTAGTTTCCTCGTGCGGAGTTACTGGCTTTGTCGTATTTCTTTGCATTGTTTTAAATAAGGTCCTGTGTAGCCACTTGAACTGGATAAAAGTAATGTCACCATTTTCAGGAAGCGATTTGGGGAGGAAAACTCTTCAGAAGCATGTTATTTTCAGAAAAGTACCTCATAAAATATTTTTATAAAGTAGGAGTTGAAATCATTTAAAAATCACTCTCTTTTATAAATCCGTTTGGAGAAAGCTCTTTTGATCCCCTCTTTCTTCTGATTGTCTTTTATTTTGCTTAGAGGTAAACAACATTTGCTGCATTTAAACAAGGGCATTTGCCATTGTGGTTCTTAAATAGTTTTCCAGTCACTCTATGGCAATTCATCACATGGGATAAAATAAAGGTACTCTCCATCCAAGACTTTTATCACCTCCCAGAAAATGTTTGTTGTTTTTTGCTTTGGTTTTTTTTTTTTTTTTTCTTTTGCCTCCCTCCTACCCCTACCCCCAACGCTGAGCGAGCCGCGGGGGATTGTTTTAGGACATTTCAAAGCCTTTTGTGAAGACGGAACCAAAGTCCTTCTGCGGAGGATAAGAAATGCTTGATTACATGCACTGTAAAACGGGAGATATTCCCAAATTCCCTTTTAATTAAGATGTCCAAAGAGCCATTGCTCTGGAGAGAAAGACTTCCAAACAGTTTAAAAATAAGGACGCTTTTCAATCTGCAATAGATACCCCGACCTCTCCCCGACCCTGAAGGGATGAATCTGTCACCTGGGGGAGGTAAACGGACATTAGAAACTCCACCAGAGTCAGATGAAGAGGGGTACCCAAAATGGAGGCGGGGATACAGAAGCAACCGCAGGACCACAGAGCTTGAATGATGCCATGGGCTTCAGTTAAGAGAAAAGCATTGCTTTAGTTAGCCAGGTCATTCCTGTAAAGGCACACACCTTTGTCATTTAAAAAAATAAAAATCACTCAGTGATTACTGGTTTGATGCTGTTTGATTCTCTGACCGTCCAAGCCTGATTAAGAGCATTTGCTTAGGCCCTAAAGACTTCATAGCTGGCCACCCATCTGGTGTTAGGCTTGAGTCCGTGAAAATCCCTCAGCTTAGCACTGAATATTCTTTTTAAAGACTTTAAGTAAAAGGGCTGACATTAGCATATGTTCCCCCCAAGTGTCCTGTTGAACTTTCTGCCGGGCATTACCCTACCACGGGCTTTCTGGATGTTGTCCAATGAGAGATTGGCTTGGAACTGTAAAATTAGCCATCTGCCTATTAAAAATGTAACCAGCTGCATCCGATGAAACACAGTGACTATTGAAATGAACTCATCCGGGAGAGAACTCGGGTCCCCTGCTTGGACATTTTTCCAATCTACTGCTGGACTGAGTCTCCACAAGCAAAGAGCCTCCGTCCTTGTTAGGGGAGAACGACACGCCTCAAGAATGAAGAAGAAGGTTTACGGGTATTTTTCGTTGCTAAAGTTCTGGCATTTCTCAGGTTGACTTGGATCCTAAGTGCAGAATTCTCTATTTCTTTGCTACTTGTTTAAAGCACCTCCTTCTTGTAGAAAAAAACAAAGGACAAAATAAATGAGCAAATTGCTACTATCTCTCCCTTCCTTCAAGATTTATGTTCAGATATTCTATCCCAAATCCTGGATATTTCTAATCAACCTTAACCCCCAAGCCTAAGCTACTCTAAGCACAGAATAACTTAAAAGACAGAGCCAGAGCCATAATCACTCCTGCAAGAGCTGCCATTTCAGCAGATATTAAGCATTCCATATTTACTACAAGGTCTGTTTATTAAAAATGAGAACTTTCAATAGCTTCGCGCTATTTTTTTCTCAAGCCTAATGGGGCATTAAAAAATAATTCATTAACTAATTAACAAAACTGTGTTTATTTACAGTATATAAAATGTTTCTATCAGGAAAATAACACACCATAATACAGCGCTGTGTTGACAGCGAAACATCTGCAGCTTAATTTAATGCATTTACTAAATGACGAGAGGAAATCAAAGGATGTTTAAACAGCTACTTCTCTGCCTGTGATTTTTGTTTTTCTCTCTTGAGGTCACAAGGCACCAAGATGCCCCTTGGGAAGCCGGAGCTGCTTTCAAAGGTGTTCAGTACAATCATCTTTACACAATTATGGAAGTGTCGGTGCCGTGAATTGTTTGGACTCGGTGCCAGTTTAAGCTGATGGGTCCATACACGTGTCCTAGAGATAACTACTTTGCAGCCACTAAGTGCTGCGAGAGTGAACCATATGAAAATGTCTTTTTTGTATGTCAAAATCTGTCAAATATTGACAACTTCATTACACTCAACCTGGTATTTCCAATTTGCTCTCTCTCTCTCTGTGTGTCTCTCCCCACTGTCTCTCTTCCTTCCTTATTTTGCCATGGGCAGGAATAAACTCAAAGTGAGTACTCATTGATATATTTGCCTATTATATTACTTTATGTTAAAATATATTTTGCTAGGTTCATTTTCCCATTAAATCTCTCCTCTCCACTGCTCCTGCCTGCAGTATCCCAGGAGGCAAAGGGTATTCTGTTTGTTTGTAGGTTTGATCTTTTTATCACCACCGCAATATAAAATCCCAAGAAAAAGAGAGAGTAGTAATTGTATTAATACATAATTCAGGTGGATGTGTAAATTACAACCTCTCAGGAGGAAAAATTATAGCATGAAAAAAAGAAATAACCCCAGAAACAATACATGCAAAAGTGATGTTTTGAGAATTTGCCTTCCATTCACCTAGACCTTAAGCTCATATTGACCTCGGGAATAACAAAATGAACTGGGGAAAAACTTAGGTTTTCCCATAACACATAAGTGTAGTCTGTGTGTCTACCTTTGTTATAAGTATACAATAATAATAATAATAAAATGTTTAATTTCAACTCAGCTACGTAGGGCCCATCCTTGTTGTCTTTTTACAGTAGAAACTGGATTTCTAATAGCCATAAGGAGATTTCCTAAAGTAATTTTACCTGTTTCAGATGCAAAAAAGTTTTAAGCTACACAGAACAAATTGGATATATCACAGTTCTGGTTAAAATTAGATTATAAAAAATTTAAAAGGTAGCTCAGCAAACCATACTTACCGGCCAGAACTGTTTTATCTGTGTCCTTCTGGATTTATACACAAGTGACTGTGTCATTTATATCCATTCACTCACAATCCTGTATCTGTCGTGCAGTTATCTGAGTGTGGCCATATTGTGCTGTTCTGGGTTGAGCATGGACTTTGGTTTGGTTCCCTGGACTTTGGGCCCTTTGGTAGGGCCTGGGTTAGGGAACCATCCATGCAACCTCGTTTTTCTCTCTCCACTGGCTCCGTATTTAGGTATACTGTTAAAGTAGAATACCAACTATATGCTGTCTTGCCTCAGAGTCCTTCTTGATCAGGAACTTAGAAATTATTTAGCAAATGTGCTACCACACCCATCTGTAACCTTGGCAGGCATTACTAGTGGATTGCTGCAGTCCTTCTCAGGAACCCCAGGCACAGCCTCAGAAGGCTTCAACGCACATACTACAAATCAATCAGAATTGGCTCAACAGAGAAACCTGTTAGCTAAAACTACAGACCCACAGTGATCAAATTAAGCACTCCGCTATCCATTTTTCCAGCATGGCCTCAATTAACCACATCCTAACTCATCAGCCCTTCAATTCAGCATGTTTGTTTTTCTTCTGGCTGTTCTCTGTCTGTAGGAGAAGGAAATACGTTTTTAAAAAATGCAGCATATATCACAGAAATTGGGAGACCTAGAACCTTGCAGGCTATTTCCTGTGATCAGGTCACAATTAACCTCATCTATCAGCCCATCTGCATTCACCCCTCTGGGCCTGCTCTGTGCAAAATGTTTAGACTGACAACTTAAACCAGATTTGTTTTTATCAACTAGACCTCACTATTCCCAGTAGACTCAGCCACGTTGGAAAGAGTCAAGAAAAAATACACTAAAAGAACTAAAAACTAAAAACAAAAGAATTCTCAGAAATCGTCTCATCTTATTTGCATTGTGGACTATGGAGATAATGCCCTAATCAGAGTTCAGTGCATGCACCTCCCTGCACAGGACCTACAGTAGCTCCCTATTAACCACAAGAGTTAGCCCAGGCACTTTTCTGTGAAAAAGACAATATGCTTTGTCAAGCTTTTTCTCATGTAGACTCCTGCCTCCACACCCTCCTGTTATTCAAACTCTGTCAATTATTCACCTGCCTTGTTTTCTCAGACACCAGTGCCCTTCCCTATGTATTCCTTGCCTGGTTTGTGCTGTGTTTCTCTGCCTGGTTAGCTTCTCATTACCCCTCAAGCCCCAGTTCAAATAGCAGCCTCGTCTGTACCTAATCCACACAGGCTGAGCCCATTGCTCTCTTCTCGTATAACTGTGTGATTGAGCTGTGAAGCACAGTTGGGAGGAACCCAGGCACCGGAACAAGACTCCTAAGTTTGCAAGCCTCACTGCCCACTTGCTAGTGGTGAGTCCATAGGCGAGTCATTTAACCTCTTTGTGCCTTGATTTTCTCATCTGTAAAATGGACATAATAACAACTAAGATTAAGAACGTAAACACACCCAATGTACTTAGAGTGGCAAATAGTGTCAATAAATGTTAGTTATGATTTTCTATCATAATTGTCAACTTCCGTGTCTGGGACGCCCCCACTGAGTCCAGAGACCTTCCTTTAGCCATCCTTGCATTCCCAGTTCTTAACCTGGAGCCTGACACGGCGTAGACACCCAGCCAAAGTTTGCTGAGTGACTAAATGAAGAATAAGAGAATGAAAAGGTGAAGAAAGGGAGAAAGGTTTCGAGTGGGCAAAACCTAGAGGTTACCTGAATCTTATTAAGGCATATATAATAAAAAGGCAGCCGAAAATATAACTTCTTCTACATGAGTCTTACCAATAGCCATCATCAAGAGAGAGAACAGAACTATAATTTTTTAAAAATATTTATTTATTTACTTTATTTATTTATTTTTGGCTGTGTTGGGTCTTCGTTTCTGTGCGAGGGCTTTCTCCAGTTGTGGCAAGCGGGGGCCACTCTTCATCGTGGTGCGCGGGCCTCTCACTGTCGCGGCCTCTCCATTGCGGAGCAGAGGCTCCAGACGCGCAGGCTCAGTAGTTGTGGCTCACGGGCCTAGTTGCTCCGGGGCATGTGGGATCCTCCCAGACCAGGGCTCGAACCCGTGTCCCCTGCATTGGCAGGCAGATTCTTAACCACTGCGCCACCAGGGAAGCCCAAACTATGATTTTTGTAGGGAAAAAACCCTCACTGGGCTTGTTTATTTTCCACCCCTCCACTGTGAGGCTAGGAGGCTAATTGAAAGCTGATCCTAAATATATGGTTTTTTTTATCAATCTATACTTGGATTGCCAGAAAACCAAGCCACCGCTTGTCCAACCAGGGAAGAGTGTGGGCGGAAGCAAGCCTGGAGAAGGGCAGGGTCCAGTGTGGCTAGAGGAGCAGCACCCCGGTGATGGTGTATGCCCCCTGTTAAAGGACGGGCTCTGGAGCCAGATTACCTAGGTTTGCTTCCCAAACACAAAATTGACCAGTCAGGTAACCCTGAGCAATCACTTCCCCTTTTTGTCCTCAGTTACCTTGTCTATAAAATAGGGATAAGATGGGCATGACCTCCTAGGATTGTTGTGGAGTGAAATGAAATAATCCCCATAAATCCCTAAGTGCAGCATATGGCACAAAATATGTGCTTCATTATTAACAGATGAGGCTTCTCAAAGGTAGACTGAGAGGCTGGGTTGGGGAAACCCAGTGAAAAGAACTCTCCAGATAGGAAGAGAGACTGGGACCTGGCGGAGTGAATTTGGCATTCAGTGGGGAGAAGAGCATGTGCCTTCTCCTCTTGTCTGTGTTTGGAGCGGCTTTTAAAACTACACAACCTCCGCTAACCTTCGTTGCAACACTGCACTGAAATGTTACTCCCAGGATTTGACACTTCCTTATTCTTCCCACTACTGTTTTCTCCCTTGTTGCTTTGAAAATATGAATTAATGATGAATACTAATGAGCCCTGTGACAAGGCTAGATTCCACTAACGTCGGGAGCTGCAGGATTCATGACACTTCCAACAAGGGAAAGCGTAAGGAATCCTTTTCCTGATTCCCGAAATCACATGGCCCAAATACTCATTTTTTTCTCCCACTCCTTCCATCCAACTCTTCCCTTTTAAAATTTTTAAAAGCATCTTCATGAAAGCCTCATGAATGAAACTTTGAACTTGTTCATAAGATTTTACGTGTCACCCTGGAGTAGACATGAAATGGCTTTCTTTTTTTTTAAAGTACTGTTGCATTTATGAAAATCTTTCTGGATGTCTTTTTATTGTCCTGTGCTTTCTTTACTTGTGTTTTATTGTTTCTGATGCTATTTCATAGAGCCCAGGGATTTGTGAAGTAGCAAACCAGAAGGAACTTAAGTCATTGATATTGAACATGCGGTAACTTCCGATCTGATGCCAATTTTCCCTCCCTCTCCAATAAAAAAACAGCAATATTTTTTTCTGCCTTTGGCATCAAAGACAATTTTTATGGCATGGTCTGCACTACTATCTCAACATGATGGTAAATGTTTCAGCATTAAAAGCCAAGGAGAAACCAAGAAAAACTATAATATGCAGGATTTTAGAATCAAGTCATAAAGTCTATGAAAATATAGACTAAGTATCCAACTTTCTCAGTCCATGTCAGTACTTACTCTAAGATGTTCTGCAGCTTCAACAGGTACTGCAGTTTGGAAGAGCTTTAAGAAAAAAACAATAGCTAGCCCTCAGGGCTATCTCTCTACCCTAAATTCCTTTTCTCGGCTGCACTCTGCAGACCAGAGGCCTGGACGTCTACAACTGATAAATGCCAAGAGAAGGGCAGGCAAGAGCCTGAGAGTCCACTAAAGCCATCACCGATCGGAGCTTCACTGCACCAATGCTCAGGAGGGCTCCTGTTGAAACAGGGGCATTTCTCGCTAGATGAGCTCTAGTTCTGAAGATGTGAATTCAGTCCTCACTAGCGTGTGACCTTGAGCCTGTTGGCTATCTGTAAAATGGGGATACTGTTAGAACAACCTTCCTGTGGTTGTTAAAAGAATTAAATTAGATTACCCTTCTAAAGGGCTTGGCATAGCATCTGGCTAATGGTAAGAGGTCAATAAGTGTTTGTTGATATACCAACAGGTCCACTCACAAAGGAGCCAGGCTACCTAATGGCTTCTGCTCATTGTAGAGGAAAACATCTATCCAAGATTTAGCAGGGAACAGGACTTTCTTGCCCCGGAAATCCTGAACACAAGACATCTTCAAAATAGAGTTAGAATTGTTTGTTTCACTGAAATGGTACTTAGCAATTCTTCCTTGACTTGCTTTCTCATTTCTAGTGCAGCCACTTACCACCCTCACAAGTTTTCTAGTAATTTCTTCATCAAATTATAGGTAACCTCTTAGCATGTACATTTATTCAACAAGAAATTCACCCAGAACCTCCCAGCTCTGGGCAATGGTTATAATGACAGTAAGGGAAGGGGGATAGCTTGCAGGGACCACCAGCACTTAGGAAATACTCCTGGTCCTCGAGAAACTCATAGAGAAATGGGTGCAGATAGATACTCAAACCCACAACAATGAAAGTGATAATTTGGTATAAAGATTAAGAGTATAATCTCTGAGCCCAACCAGATTCAAATCCAGCTTCCACCACTAAATAGCCTTGTGACAGTGGACAGATCTCTCAGCCTCTCTGTGCCTCACTTTCCTCATCTATTAAATGGGTATGAAAACTGTACCTATCTTGTAACATTGAACAAGTTATTATATATAAAGCATTTAGAATAATGTCTGGCACATAGTAGTAGTATATAAACTTTACCTTAAAGATAATCAATGAAAGTGAAAATTTGGTGTACTTACAATGGACCAAGAGAGATGCTATCTCATTTCAACTTCACAAGGTGATAACGTATGAACCCTGGTCAAGTTACTTGGCCTTGGTTGTAAAATGGGCTTAAGGAAGTGCCTATACAATTGTTGGAAGGATTCAATGAGTTAACTTATGTAGAGTGATCAGGGCCATGCCTGTACAAAGTAAGGTCTCAGCAAAGAGTCTAACGAAGTTTAAACAGCTTGCCCAGGTTCACAAAGCTAATTGATTAGGGTTGAATCATGATATAAACCCAAGACTGACTCAATATGGTAAACACCCAGAGGTCTATGTATAATATTATGCAAGCCCACTTCCATCAGTCCTACTTGGGAGGATCTGGAAGTTTCCATGGAGCAATGATCTTTCTCTCTCTCTGTCTCTCTCTGTCTCTCTCTCTCTGTCTCTCTGTCTGTCTGTCTGTCTGTCTCTCTCGTTATAGCAATGGCAAGAGACATTCATTCACTTAAGTTTGATGCAACAGTAATGACTCAAAATACACTTTAAAAAAATGTAACAAACTCTTGCTGGTCAAGAGGCAAGATCGTGTATCACAGGCCAAGATGTAGTCACACATCACGTGATCACACAGGATTGTAACTAACTTCGATCGTGGCTGGTCTGACTCAGCCTGAAGCCAAGAGGAGAGCAAATGTGGTTAATTAAGACTCCAGGGAATGTTTAGACTGTATGCAACCGATACCCTGGCCACCGTCTCCAGGTTTTCCTGGAGATAGAATCCTGCATACAACCTGAGTATGACTTCCTAAAAATCCTCCCAGATATTGTCAGGGAGAGGCTGGAGGGGCAGGACTTTCAGAATTATCTTCGTGGCAAGCTTAAAGAATGTTGACTGATGAGAAACGACAAGTCGTAATTCCCAAATTATCCTTCTATTTACACTTCAGTTATAACACTGAACTCTAAAGCTCTGCTCTTGCCAGAAGAGAACAAGCCTTGTATCCCTTCCCGGTCTCTGTAGAACTCGCCTTGTGGCTCTCACATAGATAATGCCCAGAAAGGAATGAGGACCCCAAGGATAAAACAGAGTGTGATTTTGTCGTATCTTTGACAGAGCCACAGAGATCTCTCTCGGCTCTTTGGTGAAAGATCCCAACATAAAAACATACTTATGCAGTACAAACAGTTTTCTTTGCTAATGTCTTGGAAGTAGGGCAGAACCTACTGGGTAAACACTCCCTGAGGTTGTTTTGAACTCTAAATACAAGACAATTCACTCTCCTGCTAATTCTTCTTTCAGCTTCAGAAACCAACTGGTTGGCACAAGGCACTAAAACATACCTATTCCTAGCTAGAGCTCAGTACTGGGATTCTCTACAAGTAGAACTCCTAAAACAAACAGGAATACAGCTCCTAAAACAAAGAGGTTTGGAATGAACCTGCTGCACAAATTCCTCCAAGAAATAACGTTTCTTGTTTCAGTAAGTGGGGGAAATAGCACAATAATAATGCTTCCTTGGAGATTCACAAGGCATATTATTATGTTAAAGGATCCACAACATATTCAGCCGCATTCAATGCAATGAATCCCAAACACGTTTGGCCATAGAACTTTAAAACGTATATTTATATATCAAATATATATTTTAACATACCTCTCTATCTTATCTATTTCTGTATCTATAGAGAGATGGATATCTATCCTAAAGAAATGGTTTCTAATGAAGTACATGTAACAAACTGCTGGCCTTGGTAGGATTGTGTTGGCTGTGTTGAAGTCTGGGTGAGAGGTAAGTGAGACCCTGCTCTCCAAGTCGCTACGTGCATGATTTGATTCTGTTAGGAGGCTTTGATTGAGGAGGAGATCATGTCCTAGAGCAGAAAGGAGAAACTCAGAATACGGGAATCAATGAAAGTGAGAACACAATGAAGGTGGAGAAAAATGGCAAAGCATCTGCTTTGTGACTACTACTAGCTCTACACCCCCATCCATACTTACCTGCCCCAAAGGGTTGATTTTGAGGTAGAGATGGTTAAAACCAATAGCTGTTTTGCTGCGCAGCTCTGTGAGGTCCGGTCATTGCCTGGGTTGACGTAGAGACCAGGTGACAGCACAGGGCTGAGGGCAGGAAGCTCAGAGGAACAATGTCCTCAAAGGGCAGCTGTGGCTGAGGCTTGACCAGGGGGGTCAGAAGAGAAACCCAGGTGTAGACTCATTCTAGAACACATGGTTGACACCACCTGCCCTGAGAATCTCCAAAAGAAGTGAGGAGATGTTAAGGGAAGCTGAATTCCTGAATGACAACCAGTTGTCACAGTTACATGTGCAGAGTTGGTCAATCTTGAGGACATTTTAGTTTTACTCACAATCTCTAAGACCCATTGGATTTTTTATAAGACGTTTTGATTTCATATGTAAAATACCCCAAATCCATTTTTTCTTGACCCTCAAGCACAACTAAAATCAGACCAAATAATTTGGAGTTGCCCTATAAATACATACTTTGTACAACCCACTTGAAGTCACTTTATATACCCTCTTTTCAAAACCTTCTTAACTCTATCACAATTGCCCATGAATAGTCAGTCATCGTCTCTCATATTCTAAATGAGTGTTGTGCTTTGGGTGTCAGGGTCATTGTTGCTGGTAGGACAGGAACGAATGGGCATTAGGAGATGCCTACAATACAAAAGCAAAACAAAAAATGACATGCAAAAAAACAAAAAAGTCTTGGTGTGATGCTCTGGGAGACATCTGTGTTCTTGCAAGAAACATTTAACCTGAAAATAACTGTAGGGCAATGGCCAAACAAATCCAGAATGTGGGGTATTCAGCAGGACCCTGTCTGGGGCTCTTCGAAGGACATGGCGTGATGAACAGAGGGAAGTGGTGGGACTTATTTGCTTTGGGGAGATAAAAACACATAAGGGTCAATGAAATACAGGGAATTTGACTGAATTCTGGATTTAAATTTTTTTTAGAAAACTCAAAAGAACTTTTTTGGGAAAATTTAGAAAGCGTGAGTATAGACTGTATGTTGATAATGTTATTGAATTAATGATTTTCTTAGATATGATAATGGTGTTCTGGTTGAGGGGAATGTTCTTATTCTTGGGTGGTGTCATATAAAGTATTTAATGTGGGGAGGGGTGTATCATGATGTCTGCAAGCTATTTTTGGGTGAAGTTTGGGCAGGGAGAGAGAAAGGTACTGAGTACAGAAAGATGATAACACTTGGTGAAACTAGATGAAGATGTATGGTCATTTATTATATTGTATTTTCAACTTCCCTGAGGGTTTGAAAACTTTTGAATTAAAAAATATTTTTTAAAGGAAAAGTTGACAAAAAGAACAAAAAATTGAGGAAATAATCTTTATGCAGAACAGTATAACTTTCTATAGCCCAAGTTTTCTGGTACAATTATCTCCCCTTCTTTACACTGTGGTTCATGAAGATATTTTATATCCTTTTTAAGAAATAAAGAAAGGATCTAAAGGAGTAAGAGTCCCTCCGCTCTCTTCTTTAATAAATGTTTCTCTTTTCTCAAACAACTCAACAAATCAGGAGACTCTCTCCCTCACTCTGTGAAGGGCACTACTATCCCCAGACTGAGCTTTTCTGGAACCAAGAGGTTAACCTTACACATTACAAAGAGCTAAGAGATGGGCCTGAGCATGGTCCAGGCAGGGGTTTTAAATTCAGTGTTTCAAAACCAGGCTAAGTTAGCTGAGCTGATACCTGGCTATCTCAAAGAATTTAGGTACAAATGGTTCAGCACTGATGTCCATGAGAAAACCCCACCCTCACTTTAACACTGGTAAAATGTTCCCAAATGCCTCTTAGATGCTCCCATTAGAAGGTATGACCTCTATGCCATGGTTGAGAAAGCCTTGGGCACATATTTTAGAGGAGGGAGGCTAGGTGGGGTTAGACTCAAGGTCACCAAAAGGAAGGTCAAAGGAAACAGAGACATTGAAGATAGGCTTTGTGGAACACGTGAGCACTGTTTCCAAGCATTTACAATACAAAAATATAGAATATGAACTCAAATTATCTGTGGCCCCAATACTTAGACATCAGAGGCAGGTCAATTTTGACTCAAGAACAAGGATGAGTGTTTTTAAAGGGCAGTGACCAAAGACAGAGTCCTGGTAAGTGCCTCCGCCAAAGGAAATATGATAATGAAGGATGCACAACCATTGGGTGAAGCACTATTTTAGGAATAATTGAAGCATCATGGAAAGGAGTAACTGGAAAATCTCTGAGATCGTCTCCTGCCCGGTCACATTTCCCTCTTCACTCTCCCCATGACAGTGCAGTCTCTTTGAAATAGGACCAATGGCAATAATGCTGGATCCTACAGAGCCTTTTCTCTGCGTGGGCTGTGTCCTGGCTCTTTGGAATAGCCTGGAGCAGACCCACTGAAGCCTGTCATCAGGCACAGCAGGGTAGAGAGAGGGGCCTCTTGGGGAGCCTTCTAACCCCCAATGTTGGTCTTTGTGCATCACCCCCCTGATCACCAGGTACCCTAGACAGCCCGCTGAAAAGAATTCAGAGGCTCTCAAGCTCCCAGCGGGAAAACCTTGGAGCCCTGTTGTTGAAAATAGCTCTCAACCTGCATCTCAGGCAGGTATTTTTAGGTTCTGTCTTGAAGACACAGAAACTTTCATACATTTCAGCTTCTTTGTCTGGAGTCACTGCAACACCAGACATGTCATTGAAATGGGGTATAATTGTGGTCTCCTCCACCCACCAATCTGAGAGAGTCGAAAAGAGCTTCCTGCTGTGCAGCATAGAGCATGGAGAGCTTTTTCTGGCAAGGGAAAGTCAAAATGGATTTTTGAAAATAATAATATGTTGATCAAGAAGAGAAAAAATGTCTACTGAGGAGAGGGAGCTCCGTATTGGGGCTGATATGGAGAAGAAGGTTACCTATTATTTGGAAACCTGGTCTTAGTTCTTTTTTGCAAGCTGCAGAATTCAAGCTTGGAGGAGCTAATGTCTCACATTTGAGGTTGGGAAATAAAGATGCTTGGAATCATCTGAGTTAGATCAATGGCTGTTATTAATATGAGGCTCTCTGAGGAATAATTATAATTGTCAATCACTGGGCATAGCCTGACATTAAAAGGAGAAATAGGAGAGAAACCAAAACGATGCAGGGCAAATATGTGGAATCGACAAGAGCATTCTGATAGCGCATAGGAGCTGGGAGAAGGGATTTTTGAGCTCCCAAGGGGCTCTGGCCAATATCTCACCATAGGGCAGGTCCACAGAGGTGACCCAGGGCTATGTTTTCTGGGAACACGTCTCAGGGGCTGATGTTCTAACTGTAGGGCAAGTGACCCCAAAGGTCTGAGAGGGCATTAGGTGCCTACAGCTCACAGGACCGTGGAAAGCAACCTTTATCAAATTACCCACAACGATGTTACAGGCATCCCTGCCATCAGTGGGTCTTGCTATCAGACAGCAAAGAGAAGTTGACTGCGGTAAAGTGTGTGTGTGCAGTTGGTTTAAAAAGATGGTGGGCCTTTTCCTTACGAGTAAAATAGTAAAGCATTTGCCTACAAGGTCCAGAAAGGAGATCACCCATTGTTCATTTTCTAAGCTTCACTCGATTGAAAGTAAACAACCTACTCCAGGAACAGGAAGTAAGGAGGCTCTGAGAACACCAGAGTATCCTATGTGGTTTCTCTCAAGAGACCCGCAGCCCTCAGAAGCCAAAGTCCGGTTTGCATGGAATAGAGACCAGACTGGCTATGGAATTGCATGGCCCAGTACAAAATGAAAATGTAGAACCCCCTGTTCAAAAATGACTAAGAATTTCAAGACAGCAACAGCAGGGCATTAAACCAAATTCAGGGCCCTTCTAGGAGCAGGGCCCTGTTCAACTACACAGGCTTCCCACCCTGATTAGAGAGCAAATCCTTACCTGATGGCCACTGAGATCAGGAGCATTAGGAAACGGGGAGCCTAATTCAGACCACAAAGAGACTCTTGAGATGTTCCCGGAATAATTGGTAAGGAAAAGTCAGAATGGAGTTTTAAATAATAATATGCTGATCAAGAAGAGAAAAAAAATCTTTTGAGAGAGGGAGCTGTGAATTTGGGCTGCTGAGCCTGACGGTGATGCTTTTAAAAGTTTATGTTGCCCTCTGAGGCTCAGTATTTCACACATGACACTTAATCCAGAAATCACTTGCTCTTAGTCAAGCTTTGTATTTCACATACACACACACACACACCTGTACACACACATACACACACACCCATATACACACATACACACACACACAATACACATAAACACACATACAGACACACACACCCATACACACATATGACACACACATACACATGCACATACATATACACACATACATGCATACATATACACATGCACATACACACATACATGCATATACATATATACACACATATGACACATGCACATGCACACATACACACATATGCATACACACATACATACACACATACATGCATTACATACACACATACACAACATATATACACACATATGACACACATGCACATACACATACATGCACACATGCATACACATACACGCAATACACGTGCATACATATACACATACACACATATGTGTGCATACATACATATACATATATACACACACACATACACATACACACACACACACACACACAGTACAAACCTAATACTTGCCAACATTTACTCACCTAGTAAGTACTACGTCATAGGTTTAGTACTAAAAACTTTTATTTGATCTTCATAACAACCCTGTAAAGAAGGAAGCATTATTATCCCTATTTTAAAAGATGAGAGCACTGAGGCTTCATGGGGTTAGATACTTGGCTCAAAGGTCTACAGCTGCTGAGTGAGCAGAGCACAAATTTGGATTCTTAACCACTATGCCACACTCCCTTCTTATGGAAGCGCTGTCTCACTTTCTCTTTATGACCACTGTACCAAGTCCTCTGTCGCACTTGGACATCGAGGGGAGAGAGCCCCTCTGAAAGTCGCTTGGAAAATTAGTGGGCATGTCAGAACCCAAACTGAGTCCCTGAATCATTGTTCCATCACTGAACGAAGGGAAAGTAAAAGGGCATGGCCCCCAAACACTCTTTTAAAAAAGAACCCAAGAATGTATACATAGGTATAAGGGAATCACTTTGCTGCACAGCAGAAATTAACACAACATTGTAAATCAATTATACTTCCATAAAACATTTTTTAAAAACTAATAACTGGAAACAAAAAAACCACAAAAAAACAACAAAAACCCAATTTTATTCTGGTATAATTGGCTTGCAATAAATTGCACATATTTAAAGTATACGATTTGATAAATTTTGACATACAAACACATCTTTGAAACAATTACCACTATCAAGGTAATGAACATATCCATCACTCCCCCAAATATCCTCCTGTCCCTTTCTCCCACCTCTACCTCATTCTAATGCAACCACAAACTTGTTTTTTAAAAAATATGCTTGGTGCTTTGTGACCACCTAGAGGGGTGGGATAGGGAGGGTGGGAGGGAGGGAGACACAAGATGGAAGAGATATGGGAACATATGTATATGTATAACTGATTCACTTTGTTATAAAGCAGAAACTAATGCACCATTGTAAAGCAGTTATACTCCAATAAGGATGTTTAAAAAAAATGTATATTTTCCAGCTCTATTGATATATAACACATGTAAGTTTAAGGTGTACAGCATGATGATTTAACACATGTATATGTTGTGAAACCATTACCACAGACACTTGAGTATTCACACAGCCACTCTGTTGAGGACCCAGAGCTGGCAGGGACCTTGGTATGTCACATGACCCTCTTGGCAGGATAGGAACAGGGCCAGGCAGAAAGACCAAGAGAAACAAATTGCAAAGCCTAAGGGAAAGACCACCACACAAATACCTGTAAAATCTTTTGGGTTCAAACTGGGTTTTGCAACAGCCAGAATTTTAAAAAACAAAACAAAAAACACCTGGCCTGGCAGGTTGTAAAAATTCAGAGCTGAGCAAAGAAGTTGTTTCATGCTAACTTTTCATAAAAAGCAGAAAAGCAAGGAGGGAAGGCTAATTAAGGCCTAACTTAGCTTCTGAGGAAAACTTTGCTTCTTGTTTGGGAGGAAATTTCGCTGGGTGGGAAGCAAAAGTTGTACAGGGCAGGGGAACCAGTGCAGCTCATTTTTACATCTTTTTTGTTTTCTATATTGGTTGGAAACGATCAGGGAATAAGGGGTATAAGGAAAAAGTCTGAAATCTCCCCACCCCCAGGATTCACAAGCAGCTTTCTTTCATGAAAGGAACTGTTTTATTTTTTTCAGCTTTATGGAGGTATAATGGACAAATAAAATGGTAAGATATTTAGAGTGTAAACATGATGATTTGATATTTGATATTTTACTCAAATCATAAATCATGATGATTTGAATTTCACCCATGCATTGTGAAAGAATTGCCATTGAGTTAGATAACACATCTGTCACCTCACATATATACCTTTTTTTTTTTTTTTGGTGAGAACATTGAAGTTCTACTCTCTTAGCAATTTTAATTACCCAATACAGTGTTATCAACTATAGTCATCAGGTTATACATAAGATCTTCAGACTTTATTCATCTTATAACTGAAAGTTCATTACCCTTTTACTAACCTCTCCCCATTTTCCCCACCCCCAAGCCCCTGGTCATCCCTTTTCTACCCCCTGTTTCTATGAGTTTGACTTTATTTTTTAGATTTGAAAGGAACTGTTTTACCAGTAATCAATAAGAATCAAGCAGAAGCCAAGTCAGTATTAATATAGGAGCCAGAACGAGGCTTGCAGAAGCAAGTCTGAAAAAGAAGCAGATGGGTCTGTGAGCCCAGGGTCTCAGCATCTACCAGGTGTGGGAGGTCTGTTCCACTGTCTTGCTGGAACTTTATCTGCTTTGCACATTTCTGTCAAAGAGCTTCTCAAAGCAGAAATGATTGTTTTATTCATCTTTGTGTCTATTTGTGCTTTACCTGGCACATAGAAGACTCCTTAAGTTGACCTGCCAACAGCTGGGTTAGTGGAAGAAGGTGCTTACTTGGCATCCAAGTAACTGTTTTCTATTCCTTTAAATCTTGCTCTCTATATATTTTACTTCTACTCATAGGCAGAAAGAGCTCTCTGAGATTTTTAGTGACTGTTACTGTCATTTTAATGAAGCATTACATGTCTATAGAATAAAAAGAAAGAAACATTTGCTGCCTTGTATGCTCTTCCTACACCTCCCAATTGGCTAAACCTGGAGAAAAAACCATATTTGTGAACTCAGCAGCAATCCCGTTTCCCCGAGAGCAGCTTCTGAAATACTAAGCATGGCTCTTTAAAGACAATAACTGTTCTTTGCTATGTGTGCTTTAAACAATCCTCAAAAAGACAATACAGTAAATAAGAGCAAATGCACCACCATCTTTAATTTTAGGTTCCGAGATACTTGAAAGATGTCGAGTAAAAATTATGCCTTAACATTTAGTGTCAGAGGGCCTGCTCTGTAATTGTGTTTATTCCTGTTCTTCACATTAAAGCTACTGGCTTCCTTGAAGCCACACGTTTTTATCAAGCATCTATTGTGTGAGATGCTAGTTCTTGGCTCCCGCGTTGGGGGTCTGCGCTGTCAAAGGTGAGTTTCTCAGCACTCAAGCTCAGCAATTCCAAGTGAATTCTGTCCTTGAGGCTGGTGGAAAATCGGCCGAACACTTCAGAGAGGAAAATAACCAGGCAGAATCAGGAGTGGGCTCCAAAGAGGTGCCTCCTTTCACCCCATCACACACCAACTCCCCCAACAAGTGACTGTTGGATCCTCCCAATCCTTATTTTTCCATTCAAGTTGGGGAAGATTGTGACAAAAGAAAAAGAAAATGGGGAGCAGGAAGAGAGGGCAGCCCAGCGTGCACGACTAAATGTCAGGTTGTACAGGAGAGTTTATAATTAAAAGTCCAAGATGACAGATAACTATAAAATCAGATTGGTTCCTTTCCACATGGAAGGAAAACATAATGTTGTCATCCAACCCAAGCTTTTTTTGGTAAATTGAAATTACAGTTTTATTTGGAGCTATTTTTAAAGGTCCATTAATTAAAAATTGGAAGGCATGCCAATGCAAGAAATACCATAAAAGGTGTTAGATTTAATGGTCACCACGTACTATAATTAAGAGATGATGTTATCTGAATATTAAATGCTCTAAATCCATGTTTGTTTTTTTATTGAAAATAAACAAATTCAGGGGCAAAAAAAGAGAAAAGATATGTGCAAAATGTAATGATAATGGATGACTTCTAAACAGCCAAGGAAATTATAGTCATCATGTGTGGGAAAAGAACAAACACCTCTTAATTGCATTTCATTATAACGTACCTTTCTCTGCTCAGTTGTATATATTAATTATAAAAATCGTGTTGCAGAGTGGAGAGGCTCTACAATAGTTTTTTTTTCCCTTCCTCCCTTAATTCTGTCTGAAGCAGGATGGAAGAACAATATCATCTGTCATCTGCAGAAAGAGCTTTCAAAGACAAAATCATAAAAAGAATGAAAAGCTATTATATAAAAAAAGAAAAAAATGCTTTGATCTCACAGATTTTCCACTTATTAATGTTTAAGGTTATCTGTTCTTTTAGAAAAGTATCTTCTCATATTGTTTTGTATGTGTACGTTCAGGTAACATCACTTTCTGATAACTGTATCACATGGCATATGCGTTACGTAGATCATTGTTAATGGAAGGCGGGGGGGAATGGGTGGGAAGGAAACATTATTATGGAAAGATGCCATGCAGGACTTGAAGAATTTTCTAAGATGAGGCAAAATAAGAAAGGAATGGGTTGGATTTGAGGCTGATGCTTTGAGAAGGATAGATGGCTATCCTCTAGCTATACAAAGGGCAATGGAGAGGTAAGGAGCTTGCACTACGATGAGAAAGATGCAATGCAGGTGTTACAAGCACGTTCACACTGCCAGCGTTCTGAGATGGTGGAAAGGAGTAGCCAAAATGGTATCCGGAATTCTGCTTTATCAGAAATCTGCTGAAACAGGTGAGATCCACCTGTTTGGCAAAAGTTAAGGTGTGATTCTAGAACGAGCTAGGGATCTCAGCTGGGCTTTTAGGAAATGTATGTGCATGATTGCAGCTTTCTGGGCAGAGAGGTCCATAACTTGCCAGATTCTTGGCTGAATCTGTAATCCAGAAAGGCTTAAGATCTGCTGCTCTAGGCCCTTGGTATTCAATGTGTGGTCCACGGACCAGCCACGCTGGCGTCACCTGGAAGCTTCTTGCAAATGCAGAATCTTAGATCTCACCTCAGACCTACAGAATCAGGATTTAAGCAAGATCCCTGGTGATCCACGTGCACTTTAAAGTGTGAGACGCGCTGATTTAGGTGACTCGATGACGACAAACCATGCCCGTCATGGTGCTGGAGAGCCAGAGCTATGTTTCTCCACCCATGGTTGTGGAGATCACAGAGGTTCAATCCTGGACTCTGCCATTAACTGACTGTGATCCTAGCCCCCCCTAAGTAGGTGGCAGCAATACCTTCTTCATATGGATGTTGTAAAAATTAAATGAGATAATGTGCATAAAGCATTTAATAGAACACCCAGCAAATAAAAATCACTTAGTAACAATTATTATTTCCTGAATTTTTGTCAGATTTTGGAAATTATCCATGACATCAAAAATGTTATGATTGGGCTTCCCTGGTGGCGCAGTGGTTGAGAATCTGCCTGCTAATGCAGGGAACACGGGTTCGAGCCCTGGTCTGGGAAGATCCCACATGCCGCGGAGCGACTGGACCCATGAGCCACAACTACTGAGCCTGTGCATCTGGAGCCTGTGCTCCGTAACAAGAGAGGCCGCGATAGTGAGAGGCCCGCGCACCGCGATGAAGAGTGGCCCCCGCTTGCCGCAACTAGAGAAAGCCTGCGCGCAGCAACAAAAACCCAACGCAGACAAAATAAATAAATTTATTAAATAAATAAATAAATAAAAGTAAGGGCATGAAAAACTGACTTGGTCAGGTCTTAAGCCAGCCTTAGGGTCTATGAATACTTGAGAGGTTACTTGTTACATTAGCATTTAAACTGAAAAAGTGAAAGAGAATCACCACCTTCAAGTATGCCAAAAATCTGAGTGAGGTTTCTATAAGGATTTCACCCCTGCAAGGAAGTTAAGCAGTAACTGGTCAACCTATCAAAATTAGCTCCCCTCTCACCCCATCCTGTCACCCACATCTCAGCACCTTCTCTTTTGGTGTACCCTTCGTGCTCTGTAACAATTGTCCACTTATTATGTGCTTGATTCTGCTCTGCTTTTATTAGTGAGCTTGATAGGAGATCTTCCACCTGTCTGTGTCCCTCATGCCTAGCCCTGTGCTTGGCACAGACTGGAGCTTCTCAAGTATTTGTTTATGCCAGGCTTTCCCCCTAGATATGGATGAGAGATACCAGACAGTTTAATATACCTGGTCTCTCTGTCTCTTTTTAAAGACTTGAGGCAAAAATAGAATAAAACCTTGACTTTGGGGTTATTTTGGAATCTCATAAGGATTTCCAGAAATGAGATAAAAAAGAAGAAAATATACAGATGTACTCCCACCATGGGCAGCACAGCAGCACGGTAAAGGCAGCAACCTATAGTATTTTATTTTTTAAGAAAGAGAGAAAGATGATGGGGTCAGGCAACACTTGTCCAAATTAACACCACCATTTACTAACCAAGTGACTTTAGCAAGTTACCTAATTGCTCAAAGCCTTGGCACTTGCACCTTTAAAATGGGACTCATCATTAGATTGGCCTTTGAAGGTATTCTGAGGATGAAAGGAGACCAAACAATCATTCAACAAATATCAACTGTGGACCAACTACATAGAACACTGTGCTAAGCGTTAATGCATAGGCAGTCAGCCCTCCCTGTCTATGGGTTCCGCATCCACGAATTCAACTAATCTCAGGTAGAACATACTTGAAAAAAATTCCTGAAAGTTCCCCAAAGCAAAGCTTGAATTTGCCACTCTTGTGGCAACTATTTACATAGCATTTACATTGTATTTACAACTATTTACATAGTAGTTACATTGTATTAAGCATTATAAGTCATCTAGAGATAATTTAAAGGATCTGAGAAGTTGTGTGTAGGTTATATGCTAATACTATAGCATTTTTTATAAGGAACTTGAGCATCCGTGGATTCTGGTGTCTGAGGTGGGTCCTGGAACAAATCTCCCTGGGACACCAAGGGAGGACTGTAAACCACTTGGCACAGTGCCTGGCATAGAGTCCTTGGCAGTAGGCACAGGCAATACGTGCCCTATAGACCGTCTCACAGACAAGCTGGGATCATCGAGTGCCCGGCAGGGGTTCCTGCCTTTTTTTTTTTTTTTTTTAAACGTCTTTATTGAAGTATAATTGCTTTACAATGGTGTGTTAGTTTCTGCTTTATAACAAAGTGAATCAGTTATACATATACATATGTCCCCATATCTCTTCCCTCTTGCGTCTCCCTCCCTCCCATCCTCCCTGTCCCATCCCTTTAGGTGGTCACAAACCACTGAGCTGATCTCCCTGTGCTATGCGGCTGCTTCCCATTAGCTATCTATTTTACGTTTGGTAGTGTATATATGTCCATGCCACTCTTTCACTTTGTCCCAGCTTACCCTTCCCCCTCCCCGTATCCTCAAGTCCATTCTCTAGTAGGTCTGTGTCTTTATTCCCATCTTGTCCCTAGGTTCTTCAAACTTTTTTTTTTTTTTTTTATTCTATGTGTTAGCATACAGTATTTGTTTTTCTCTTTTTGACTTCACTCTGTATGACAGACTCTAGGTCCATCCACCTCACTACAAATAACTCAATTTCATTTCTTTTTATGGCTGAGTAATATTCCATTGTATATATGTGCCACATCTTCTTTATCCATTCATCCGTTGATGGACACTTCAAAAAAGAGTCATGTACCTGCCTTTTGTAGTTAATCGGCATCCCTTGGGCAAGAGCAATGGTGACCTGAGGATCATGTCACCTTGGTGCCCAGTGATGCTGGGCTTAGCAAAAAGAACCCCAACATTGTTTAAAATAGTTTATCAGCAAATTAAAGTGTTCTTTACCACCTTTGTAAAATTAAATGGGAAGGACATATGAAAGTAGTCTGGGAAAATAAATTACTACTTTAAGAAATCAAAGAGAAGTGTTTGTGAAAGATATTACTGTGTTGGCTACAATATCTGAAAAGTTGACCCAACCTCAGTATGCAAGGAAATGGACAATCATTTGGAAAAGTCATTGCAATGGAATTCTTAATGTTAATAAATTAAAATTACATAAATCTATGGAAGATATACCAAAAAAGTTTGTGTATAATGCTGACATGAAAATCTAGCTCTTTAGTCAAATTACCCAAGATAAAATGCAAGAAATGAATAGAATTATATCAGCGTGGTTGTGGATTTGCTGTTCATTTTTTTTCAAAATCTTTTTTAGTGCTGCAAATCTTCCAGTTAAAAAAATAATATCTATAATAATAATTCAATGATTTAGTGCTAGATTAATGACTAAGAATTTTCCTATTTTGGAAAAAAAGAATAGCCCAAGAAAGGTCCCAGAGGGGGGAAATGAAGAAAAACACATCGGAAAAATTAAATATGGCCAGTGGATAAACTGTAATTACCCAGTGCCTAGCAGTTTGAAATAGAATGTTATGCAGATGGTCATTTGCATGCTTAACTATAGAGAAAAGAGGCAGGTACTCTATCTGGGAGGGAAAAAAGGAACAATATATACTTTGAAAGTAAGGATTCACTGGGTAAGTTTTTATCTATCCGCAAACTTGAATTCTCTTAGTGTAATCAGATCCTGGGCTAAGGCTGCTCCCCAAAAGAGCAAATCAAAATGTTTAGATGCTGACATGTTAGGGTCAGAAAGACTTTGTCTCCAAGTCCCTGCCTCACCTCTCCCTTGCTGTTTGACTCTGGGCAAGAGGCTTGAGTTGTCTGAACTTCCTTTTCTTCATCTGTAAAATGAAAATATTATTTCCTTATCCATTAGGCTGTTTTGAGGATTAAATTAAATTAAATTTTAAATTAAATTGAATTCTCAGTATATGTACAACACCTAACACTGGTAAGTACTCAGTGAATATCTGTTCATTATGGTATTAACATTAATATTCCAATAGATTGTTCTCACACTCTATTTCATTCCTATCTGTGAGCCAGGTAGTGTTTGGCTGTGTTTGGGGTGTTTGAGTGGAGAGCTCTTTTTTGGCTTTTTCCTCCACACCAAAACTCAAACTCCTAGGCTCTGAGTTTCTTCCCATTGTTAATTGCTGCTCCACACGCGGTGACAAGCATATCTTTCCTGTTGGTAGTTGATGAATCAATCAAAAGATGCTGCCGTAATGCAGTGATTTGGGGGTTGTTGAAGAGCCTGATGGCATGTGTGACACTGACAGCCCCCCTGGGGATGAGGAATGGGATTTGATACATTTACCATAAGAGGTTCCCAGAGAGTGCCAAAAGGCTCTTCCACCCCCAGCCTACCCAGGATAACCATCTAGCAAGCTGGGTAGATGCCTACCCAGCCCTAGTTCTAGTTTCTATCGTAACGCTTCTTCAGGGGCAGGTACCTCAACAATCCTGTTGTGATAGCCACAGTATCGCTCTCAAGCCCCGATACGTGCTACTTTCCCTGTCCCTCTCTTTCTGCCAATGATTCCTGTTCAAAACACATCCCTAGCCCAAACTATCAGGGCCCTCTCTTCTAAAGGGAAGATCTAATTTTCTGGTCAGCATATTCCTGGTAAGGACTCAAGATCCAATAACAGTTCATTGAACAGGTCCTCTATAGAAAACATTAGGATTTTAAGGTGGAATTCCCAAAATTAATCTGCAGTTCAGGTAGATCATTGAGTGCCTACTAGGTGCCAAGCACAGTCCCAGAGGCCGGGCAGGGTGAAGAACAAGGAGTATAATTATGAGAAAGCACCATCCAGACTTCAAGGAGCTTAGAATTGAATTTGGGGAAATGACCATGTTTACACCTCAGAATGATGCAAGAAAAATGAACAAAGGCTAGTCAAGGTGTAATTAAAGCTTGAGGCTTCACCAAGTAGGAGGCATTCTGATTATCTGGGCAGGTGAGAAAGTAAAGGAGAGTCAAGACAAACACCAAGGAGAAGCAGTTCTTGAGCTGGGCATTGCAGAATGAGAGGTTTTAATGGGCAAAAAATGAAGAATAAGAAATGGTACCCACAGCTAAGGGAATAGCATGATCAAGGGCACAGAGTCCCAAAGGTACATTGTCAAAGCCAAGTGTGGCAAAGACATTGATTCTATGGAGGAAGGTGATGGGGAATCAGGCTTATGTGTTAATAATATCCGTCTTTCTTTTTAATTTTTATTTTATATTGGAGCATAGTTGATTAAGAATGTTGTGTTAGTTTCAGGTATACAGCAAAGTGATTCAGTTATACATATACATATATCTATTCTTTTTCAGATTCTTTTCCCATTTAGGTTATTACAGAACATTGAGCAGCATTCCCTATGCTATACAGTAGGTCCTTGTTGGTTATCTATTTTAAATATAGTAGTGTGTGTGTACGCGTCAATCCCAAACTCCCAATCTATCCCTCCCCCCGACCATTCCCCCTTGGTAACCATAAGTCTGTTTTCTAAGTCAGTGAGTCTGTTTCGGTTTTGTAAATAAGTTCATTTGTATCATTTTTTTTTTAGATTCCCCATATAAGCAATATCATATTTGTCTGACTTACTTCACTTAGTATGATAATCTCCAGGTCCATCCATGTTGCTGCAAATGGCATTATTTCATTCTTTTTTATGATAACACGTCCCATATGTCTTGAGTACCTATTGTCTTCTAGACTCTGCTGTAGATTTTATGAATAAAAACGAATCCCTGTTAAGATGTATCAAAGACTTAACTGTGTTAGGCTGTGCGCTAAAGCCTTGATATGAATTTACATCACTGGGTGCATCAACTTTCGTACCTGTTAGAGACTTGTTTTCCTGATCTGCTTCTGAGCAGATTTGTAATGCACTGGAAGATTCTCCAGGCAGGGCAAGTGAATGCATGAGCTTTCCACCTTAGCTCCATACTTTGTTGGCTCTGTGACTCTGGACAAGTTACTCTCCCCTCCTGAAACTCAGTTTTTTCATCTATAAAATGAAATACAGTTAAATTAATGCCCTCGCAAGATGGTTGGGAAGAGTAAATAAGAGACTAGGTAAATGAAAAATACCTAGCACGGGGCCTGGCTTTGGTAAGCACTTAATAAACACTTGTTATCATCATCATCATCATCATCATCATCATCATCATCATCATTATTATTGTTACACTGTCACCACCAGCTTACTAAGGCTAGTATAACCACCTTACGGACATCACGGAGATTGAGAAAAGTACTCCATTACATTTGTTTTCTACCACCTCACATGTTCATCCTTTACCCATCATCTGCTAAAGTGTTGTGCCTAATGGCTTGAATGGTACCTCCAACTCTAAGATGTCTGTGTTCAATGCCCCATTCAAGCAGGTCCCTCCAGTAAGCCCTGACTGACCACCTCAACCCACCAAGCTGGTCCCCTTTACCGACTTCCCAGCTGTTGTTCATCTCGGGCTGTTCACACTTTCACGTGAACTGGTCCAGGAGAAGGGCAGCTCATCCACATCCTCTGAGCCCTCAGATGGTCTTAGGGTGCAGGCGGGGGTGCCAGAGAGTCTCTGGCAGCCTGCGGGTCCATCCTGTACCCACCAACACACACCCTACCCGTCAGCAGATCTCTCATCCTTTTTTTCACCCATCTTCCTTCTCAAGTCCCATGTCAAGACTGAATTCCTGCTCCCAAGACCCCTTTCTTCTTGAAAACTTTATTGTTCTGAGGGAAACCTGTCCCAATCCATCTTTCATTCTCTTAATTCAATATCTCTACATTTTCAGGAGTTTAGGGCTTAAAAATTTTTTTCATCAAGTATTTAAATCAATTTCTCTCCTCTTTATTGATAGAAACTCAAGGCTGCTTAACTTTTCAATCAAAGCTGCCTACAACACACACATTGGTATAGGCAACAACGACTGCAGCTTTCGCAGCAACTAAAGCAGTCATTTAGCTGACTTCCTCTGTATTTCTAGCTGCCCTTCTTGAAGCAGAGAAGACTCCAGTGTTGGCCTCCATTCCTTGCTCTAAGTGCCTGGTGACAAAAGCTCTTTTACTGAACTTGAGTTTCCTGCCTGCATCTTGGTTTGCTGAAATTTCTGGAACACACCTACTACATGCAGAGTTTGAGCCAGAAAGTTGCACATTTGAAGGAATGCGGTGAAAAAAAGAAACAATAACACTTTTCTTTCTTTTTTTTCTTACTTTTGAAACATTTGCAAGAGTTGATTAGTTCTGCACCCTGTCATAGAATCACAATCCCTTACGAAGTAGATAGAGATAGATCTGTAGAATTTTTTTGGATGCCAGGTATCACTCAGAATGCTTCCCCAGAAATGCTAAAGGGAGTGTGAAGGAAAACAACAGTAATAATAACAACAACAACAATAATAGTAGTAGCTAGCATATATCCAACTCTTACTGGCTCTGTGCTGAATCTGTCCACCCGTGATTTCACATCCCTCTGTGTGTCAGGGTTATTATTCACCTCCTTTTACAGTTGAGGAAATGAACCTGGAGATGTTAGGTAGCTTGTCAAAGGTCACATAACCAGTCAACGGCAGTCAAGGAGCTAATCGGGGCACCCTGACCCAGGAACCCACTCTCTTAACATGAACTTACTGGGTCTGTCTTCTGCCTATATTCCACTGAGAACCCAGTGAGGGCAAGGGTGATAGCTTTGTCTCCTACAAGTCCTGCACACAGTAGGTGCTCAAAAATGTTCAAATCAGTGGTTCTTTCAATAAATATGTGTCTAATTGGGGCCAGACCAGTTCTAGATCCTGGGGATACAGTGGCAAATGAGGTAGCCAAGATCTCAGTCTTCATGGGGCTTAAGTCACAATGGGTGGAGGGCTCTGCTTTTAAAAATTTTTTTTAAATTTTATATCGGAGTATAGTTGATTTACCATGTTGTGTCAGTTTCAGGTGTACAGCAAATTGGAGGGCTTTGCATTAACCCTTGGTTTGCTATGACAAATTCATGGCTTCAAGCAGATTCTCTGGTTTTCCAGGGAGTAGTGTCATGAACCTCAGACCACCTACATCCAGCCTGCAGGGCTGTAAGTGTGTCTTGCTCACAGCCCCTGAGCAGTTGCCCTGCATGTGACCTGATTTCTTTTCTTCCAGAATCTAGGATACAGAGATAAACTGATCCAGTTTAGGCAACGGTAGAGAGAGAAGCAGAAGGAAGTATCATCCTGGCCGTGAGATTGCAGGAAGGAGGGCCAGAGATGGGGGTCTCTGGCTGCCAGAGAGTCCATTCCTCCTAATTTACAGTCTAACTGAGGAACGTTTTTAGCATATTTTGTTTGCCATCAACATCAAAATGTCTCTCTTGATTGTAAATTTCTGGAAGGTGAGACTGAGAGTAGTTGTGATTAAGCAGAAGGTCCAGAGTAGTATTACTTCACTGTTCCTCCAGCAGACTTTCTACAGCCAGAATTCTATCATCCCTTTGGAATTGGGGGTAATTTAGTGACCCTTTCTGGAACTCAGCTTTTCCATCAGTAAAATGAGGAGGTTGACTCCAGGTTCCTTCACCAAGTAAATGTTTGACCTTCTCCTGGGTCCTGTATCACATGCTCTGTATGTTCTATGATGCTTCAGTGATGGTGCCCAAGCTACCTTCGTTCATTTAACACCGAGTGTTGAATCTGGTTGGGACATGGGTGAGGCCAGGGCAATGGGAAAATAGCTGGCAGTGCATTGGTCTCCACTGAGAATGCTGGGATCCAGGAGCAAATCCTTTCGGTCTAAGGGAAGCAGTGACACACACACCCCTTGAAAGGCACCCAAGCGAATCTTGCCACACCCTATCCTATTACCTGCCCATTTCAACCCCAGGAGCCTTTTGTCAAGAAAGGTAAAGAAGAGCT
This sequence comes from Balaenoptera musculus, assembly GCF_009873245.2. Classification (NCBI taxonomy): domain Eukaryota; kingdom Metazoa; phylum Chordata; class Mammalia; order Artiodactyla; family Balaenopteridae; genus Balaenoptera; species Balaenoptera musculus. Next base: position 27,739,020 of record NC_045803.1, on the reverse strand, counting down.
TCTGAAGACAAGTTCTCCTTGACTCAAGTTTCCATCTTCACACTGATTTTATTTCTCATTATTTAATTTCCTTCTCATTAGACAGAATTAAATACCAAATACAATTCCCAGGGCTTCTAGAGTCCAATTGCCCCAATGCTTTGTTTCCAACTTATATAAAAGTTTAAGTTTCCTCTTCCCCTGCTCAAATTTCTGCCAAAACAGTCATCACCAATGAAAATGTTGAAGATAATTAGCATATCAGATATCTGTAATAAGCTAATAATGTATTTCTTGGATTGTGCTTCTCTGGTTAGCAGTTATTAATCACAAATATTATTCATGTCATGTGAGATATTCCTGTTGGCGGATGTTTTTATGCTTGAAGGATTCCAGCTAAAAGTCTTCAGCAACAGATGGGGCCCCCCTGCCCCACCATGAGAGGCGAGATTGGATTGTGTCTTGTTGAACAAGGGTTAACCTTCAGGGGAAACAACATTAAGGGAAGTAATTATCCATTCACACTGAGCTGGCTACAAAGAAAGTGAGAAAATCACCTTCTCAGAACTCACATGAAAAACATAATGTAGTTAATATTAAATAAAGAGATTGGGCAACCTAGCCTCTTTTTACAGTGTGTTCTGATGTGTCCTTGATCAGGGGCTGTTTTGTTTATGATTAATGAATGACTCACCTTGGGCTGTGTTCCGTTCAATGCATACCTCATTATGAATTTGAAGAGGTCATTTGTTCCTTGGGTCTAAAATAAAAACCTTTTTGTACATTCAGAAGGTTACAAGTTTGATATTGGTACAAAATTAGCACAAAAAGCAGCGAGACATTTGCTTTGGGGTTGTTTGTTGTTATCGTTTTGTTTTTTGTTTTTTAAACTTTTGGAATTTGGAGAGAAATTCTAAGCCTGAGTTCTGATTTTTAAAGTAGATCCTAAAATTATGTGGCTTGGGCCCAACTTACCTGTGGTAGCAGGACTGCCCTGTGGGTGCTGGGAATCAGAAGGGCTTTGGGTAGGTAGAACGGACACGGGCAAGGGATCTCATGCTGCTCTTTAAGGAGAATTCAAATGGCACAAAAATCAATCAAAAGTAAACACAATCAGAGACTCAAGTACTTAGATAGGACCAGTTCTCTTCTTTCCACATAATCCACCAGACTCCCTTTTTATCACTTCTCTTCCTCTGTAAATGTTCCTCTGTAAAATGTTCATTCTGTCCATTTTAATTGACTGATAATTTCACTCATATTTAAATGTCAGGATGAGTAAAAATTTGCACTGTGATTTGCCAGACCCTACAAAACCCAAATCTGATGCCGTAGGTCATAATGGGGGGGCAAAAAAAAATTCAAGGCCTGTTTGTTTTTGCAAGGTTCCTGATAAATAAAACCCTCTGATAAGGAAATACATATGGTAACTCTTTATCATGATACCTACACACACATACACACACAATTACATTTATCTGAGGAAGATAGATGGATGGATAAATAGGTATCCATTAATCAGTCTACAGGTATAGATTTTGTTTTTTCATGCAGATACAGGCAAGGGGCGTCCTCTATCTACGAGAAGGAGCTCGTGTGTTTGGAACCCATAACCCTACACTGGGCAGTGAACACTTTCATAATCAGCATGGTTTCCAGCAGCACACACACAAACGTGTGGTTGACTATGTAGGAGCCCCACCACAGCTCAGTTAATGATCTTTCCACAGGGTATGTGTGTTCACTTGTGCATTCAAATGAGGACTTGTCACGCAGAAATAAAGGCACGCACAGGCACAGGCCTTAGCGGTTGACTAAGGATACCGCTTCATGGTAGACATAGTTCACTAGTCACCTAACTAACTTTTTTTCAAGTCAAGTTATTTCTTTATGTGTGAGAGAAACTATGTCCTTTGATCACAGCCATTCAGATGGGATTAAATAACAGCAAATCTCAGGGACTGGAGTGTTACTCCAGGCTCTGTCACCAAATAGCTTGGCCAGGCCATTTCTCCCATCTGGGTTTCAGGACCATTGCTATAAAATAAGGGCTTGGGACTAGATAGCCTTTATATGGTTCCTTACCATCAGTGTTCTACTTTTTTTTTTCTAGAACGATGTCCCTCTGGTTAGTATTCTATGATTCTGTTCCAGAAACAAATATATGAATAGCCAATATAAGGTAGGAGGCACCTCCACGGCAAAATGTCCTTTCCATGAAATTGTCTTTCTCTTTCTCAAACTAAGTTCAGAAGATCAATGTGTCATCCTTCTCCATAACCTCCATTTGCCTCTTAGGTGTGAGAGCACCAACCAAACACGAAATACCTTCAGGTTCTGTTGATGACTATTGTTAAGTACCCTCACGACCCCACGGCAGACTGGCCACTTCAGCAGCAACAAACAAATATACAATTTTTACAGCTAAAACTAGAGGTCTCTTTTATCTTCTGACTTCAACAGTGAAGATATAATGACTGGAATCATATTACTGCTAAGGAGAACAGCAAGCACCATCTCCTTATAGATATTTTAATACAACTTGGCAATTTCCAAAACAAAGTAAACTTCCAAGAAACTTCACAAAATTCCTTAGGAAAGCTTCCTCCAATTACCATAAAACACTTTTTTAAAGATTCAGGATCCAAACAGCAGTAATGATAAGTTATCTAATGCATTACAAAATTAGACAGAGGATTTGGAGGAGCAAAGATTTTTTTTTTTAGATTATTACTCCACACTCTTTAAAAAACCCACCAATTTGAAAAAAAATGGAGAAGGAGACAGAAGTTTGTGTCAGTTTTATTATATACCACACTGGTAGCCATTATCTATGTATTTTAACTTGAAAGCTAATTACACCAGATTGGAAATACTAAAGCAACAAACAAGCAAAAATCCTCTGATTTTAAGACAAAGACTGTGTGTGTGTGTGTGTGTGTGTGTGTGTGTGTGTTTCATCTTCCTAACACAAGATACCTGCTGTATCTCCAGAAACCCCACCCAGTAACTTTCTCTTACAACTCATTGCCACAACTTCCTCCTGTCCCAGAGACCCCAAGGACCATCACTGCAAGGTCCCCATGAAGAAGGAGGTTGAAGAGGAAGTAGCTCAGCTGTCCGTCTGTATAGGCCATACTTGTCTGGTATCACACTGATAATGAGTGACAGTCAACTCTCAAGTGATGCTTGATGATATTTCTTACTTTTATTTACACTAATGAGCTATGTAATATGCTTATTTCCTGGGAATCCCAAGCCTAAGTTCTGGGCACTTTTCTCCTTACAGGGTCTACTTTACTTGTTATGAGGGCTCAGATGCATAAGATTAGAATAACTGATCTTACCTGCTTTAGCGCACAGAAGACTGAATGACCCACTAGCTTTCTCCTAAATGCTTCCCCTGCCTCCTTCTTCCTGACTGTGAGAAGGAAACCATGTCATCTTAACATGAAAATGCCTGTGGAATATGATTTGAGTTGACTGTGTATCGTATGGGAGAGAAGATAAACTCAGCCCACTCACACTGTAGGATTAGAGTGAGGAGTTGGGAGCCATGAATTCCTTCATTTAAACTGGTTTATCTCCATGGAAGATGCTTGCTGCTTTTTCCAATCTGCATTTATTTCAGCTTTTTGCTAATAACACACCACTTTTCTTTTGTACAAGTAAACTACCCTCTTCTTAGTCCATGGAGTTCAGGGTGAATAACCCCATCTCCACGCTTCAAAGGTGACAAGCGACCTGAACCTGGCCAGTCAATCAGTGCACAGCTCTCTCTCCAAAGAGACTGGCTCAGAGAGTGTCTTAGTCATTTCGGGCTGCTATAACAAAATGCCATAAATGGGTTTGTTGACTTGTAAACAACAGACATGTATTCCTCACAGTTCAGGAGGCTGGAAGTCTGAGATCAGGATGCCAGCATGGTTAAGTTCTAGTGAGAGCCCTCTTCTGAGTTTCAGACTGCTGACTTCTTGTATCCTCACATGGCCGAGAGCAGAGATTGGAAGCAAGCTCTCTCATGATGCTTATAAGGGCACTAATCCTATTCATGAGGGCTTTGCCCTCATGACCTCATCTAATCCTAATCACTTCTTAAAGACCCCACCTCCTAATACCATTACATTGGAAGGGGATAGTGTTTCATTATATGAATTTGTGAGGGGACAAACATTCAGTCCACAACAGAGAGGTCATGCTATTATAATAAACCAAAGAGAACTTTTCATGGACCTTTGCTGACACCATAGATGAGAGATGCCCTTTCTCTTCTGGGGATGCTAGACTCATATATTGTAATATGACCTGCATCCTCTGCCACTGACTGTTAGAGTTAGAGAGACTGACTGATGACAGAGCACAGGGAAACAGAGATGAGGAAAGCAGAAAGGAGAGAGAGAGAGAGAATTCTGATGATGCCATTTTAGCATCTGAATCCTCCCTTTATTGCCTCATCTATTCAGTGATACATCACCCCCAAAATTTGTTTTTGTTTTTTAACATAAGTCAACTTAGGTTAAATTTCTGGTCACTTGCAATTGAAATGATCCTAAAGGATATCTAACAATCATAATCATGACTTACTGGTATGTATGGTGCTTTATGGTTAACAAAACACTCACACATTTTTTTCTCATTTAATCTTCACTGTGAACCTATAAGGGAGGTAGTATCATCCCAGTGCTTACAGGGGACACATGGACTAGCTCAGAACTTGATGTCTTCATTCTACTCACTCTGAGTGGTTATTGAGTTCTCGGTGTGTACAAGGCTCTGTGCTGAGTGCTTGGGGGGGGTAGTAAACAAGTCAGATGCCACCCTGTCTTCAGGGGACCCCAGTCTAGTTGGAGAGCTGACAATAATCACCAATTAAACAATTCACTGTCAGAAACCCCCTGAGTACATGCAATAAAGAAGCAGTACAGAAAAGTCTAAGCGGTCAAAGGACATATGCTGAGGACTTTACAATTAAACTGAACTCAAAAAGATAAATTAAGAAAGGAAAGTGGAAAGAGAATTCCAGGTAGATGGAAGAGCAGATGCAAAGAACCTGGGGCAGGAACAAGTATGGCATATTGGAGGAACCCAGAGATGTCCCGCGTGGCTGGAGCAAAGAGAAAAGCAGGAGAGAATCATGGGAACAGACTGGGAAGTAGGCAGAACAAGGGCTGGCTTAGCCTGTGGATCATATTAAGAATTTTGGGGCTTCCCTGGTGGCGCAGTGGTTGAGAATCTGCCTGCCAATGCAGGGGACACAGGTTCGAGCCCTGGTCCGGGAAGATCCCACGTGCCGCGGAGCAACTAGGCCCGTGAGCCACAACTACTGAGCCTGCGCGTCTGGAGCCTGTGCTCTGCAATAAGAGAGGCCGCCATAGTGAGAGGCCCGCGCACCGCGATGAAGAGTGGCCCCCGCTTGCCGCAACTAGAGAAAGCCCTCGCACAGAAACGAAGACCCAACACAGCCCAAAATTAATTAATTAATTAATTATTTAAAAAAAAGAATTTTGATCTTCATCTTTATGCAAAGACAGCAAGGGTTTTTAAGAAGAGGTGTGACATAACCTTATCTTTATTATAAAGATAACACTTTATAATGTGAAGAATGTATCAGAGAAGTAAGAGTGGATTTGGGGAGAAGTTAAAAATGCCTGGCATAGGATATGGAACTTAAAAAATATTTCTACTAAATGAGCTTAGTCATTTTCCTGGGACCAGAGAGCCACTAAGTGTCAGAGCCAGATGGGGTCCACAGAGTGAGCCCAAAGCCAGTTTCTTAACCACTGTGCAATAAGGAACATAAACTAAAAGACATTTTCTACAGTAGAATTATTAGAATATTCTTTGATTATTAACGACTTGGCAGCTGGCTCTTTCAAACTTTTCCATTTGGTTCCCCCCACCATTTTTTAGTAATAGTTGCCCAATTCTTCAATGTGATTCAAGCAAAAATCCACTTGCTGTTTGTGTGTCAAAGTTCAAACACTCCATATTGTGTCATCACTTTTCAAAAATGTGTGACCAAGAACACTTAGCAAATTCCAGAAACCTTTGAACCTCAGTTTGTTGAATATCGTAGTTTATGTTTTCTCTAATTTGTTCCGAACCATTTGTACCTGGAATTATTAATCTATAACCAAACACAGCTCTGGCAACCTTCCCCCCAACACACACAGCAATGATGACGGGAACACGACCAAATCCATTATCTTTTCTTTGAATTCTGTCAATATATTTATTTCACATCTTTATTATGGCTTCTTTTTCCCTTTGTATTTCATGGAAAAACTTTCCAGATAAGATCAGAACTGCTTTGTCATTCATCAGCCGTAATCAAGTCTGACTCAAGAGCAGAGTTCAAAAACATATTTTTTTCCACACTCAGATGCAAAAAAGCCAAAACAACAAAATTGTAGGCCACAGCTGTCTGCCTTTATATTTGTGCATGTAAATGTATTAGATACCCCTTTGGTGGATTCACAGTGTAAATTAATAGACATTCATGGAGGCTGGAATATAGGTGAGCTACTGACATTGAACTTGAGGAACCTGGAAGGTTAGTTCCTAGAAGGCAAAGTCTAACAAGCAGCAGAGTGGGTAGATGCCCTCATGCCAGGCTCTAAGAAAATACTGTGTCCCCCCTCAGGGGCTCTGTACACTTGCCCCTCTATTTCATCATCTGCACAATTTGGACAACAACGGTCCAGACCTCATATGAGTTCATTCTATAATTAGTCAATGAGTATTTATTGAGTACCTACTGTGTACCAGGTGCTTTCACTGGCACTGGGATACTGAGTCCACATTGTCCTGGAGTTGACATTCTCATAGGACACAGAGACAATAAGCAAATGGATCAAACAATGATTACGAATGGTGATAACCCTATAGCTTTAAAAATGAAACAAAATCATGGGAAGAGAAGTGAATGGGGACTTTAGTTAGATTCTAGATAGGTCTCCAGATAGGTTTGCTACCTGAAAAGTTGGCATTTGAACTCAGCTATTGATGAGAAGAAAGAACTAACCACACAAAGATCTAAGGGAGGGAAGACAACATAGAAGAAATAGCCAAGTCCCATTTGTGAAATGAAAAAGGCCACAGCCCTGAAGCAAAGAAGATGGGTAAGAGGGAGATGATATGAGGTGATGGTGGGAAGGTAGGCAGGGCCAAAATCATGTGGGACCTTGAAGGCCATGTGAGGAATTTGAACTTTGGTCCAATGCAATGAGAAATCGCTAGCGTGCTTTAACCAGGGGGTAAAATGATCTGATTAATGACAGTGGAGAGGCTACCTCCCAGTTCTCTTTGTCAGTAGTGATTTTCAACCTGTAGCTCGTATGGCATAGGTACCCAAAAGAAAGTGGGTCATGATCCAATATGGCTTCCAAAATATTGGAAGTGTGTGAGTGGGGTGTGCCAGTGTGTGCAGAGACCCTGACAGAAACCTGCCTCCAAGATGATGCCTTGGATGTTCCTCAGCCCTACTAACCAGGACATGTTCAGCTTCTGCCAATAAAAGCTCTCAAATGCAGTTCTCTGGATGGTCCAGAACCGATATGGCACTGCAATGATGTCAGGGACACAAACTTTCTCTCTTTTCCTATTGTCCTGCCAACCTCAACATGCAGCTGCCTTCTCAATGACCACAATAGCTGCCAGCTGCCATCCTGGTTTCTGTCACCACGGCTACATTTCAGCCAGAGAAAGGGGGGAAAGGGAAAGGAAAGAAAGCACTCTTTCCTTTTAGTGTCACCACATGGAAGTCGCATACCTCATTTTCGCTCATTTTCCATTGACCAGGACCTACTGGTGTGACCAAGCTTCAAGGGAAGCTGAGAAAGGTAGTTTTCAGCTGAGCAACGTTGTACCAAGATAAAACTTCTCTTATTATAAAAGGAAATAAGAGGGACCCAGTGCAAAAGCAGCTGGAATTGCCTTCAGCCCTTGGAGAACCAGCTTTGTTAAAAGAAGTTCTGTGCCCAGAGGACTCATTAATAAAATAAACAATAATCATAAATAATTAATAAAAATAACTAAGTAATCGAGACATCACCATATATTGATAATTCTTCCCTACACAATCCTCACTCTGTGCCACATGCAAACAGCAGGGGTTGTTTTTTAATTAAAAAAAAATACTGAACAAACATGTTACTGTTCATCTGCCTCCCTTAGGGCCTGCTCTTTGAGCTGTTTTCCTAGAAATGGAGATAGATTTGTACTGTTTTATTTCTATTTCATTATCTGGTCCCCTTTCCTTTGTGATTAGTGGCATGCAGTTTCAAGTCAGCTTGTTTGGGTTCAGAGTGTCCTTTTGCATAATAAACAAAATAATTTTAAATCATTCATTATTAATTTGTAACTTTAAAAATCATGTTATAACTGTGTTAACAAACATTTACCCCATGGCCCCATTTGGTGTGTCATCTTAATATTATTACCAAGATCATCTTCCTAATCCATTCAAAAAGTTTTGAGTACTTAGCATGTGTAGGTAGTGTACTGACAGTTGAAAGTTATTCCCTGGTTATATTTGAATAGAGAAAACAAGGTTGTGATTATAAGGTATCAAGAGAATCAGGGTTTTAGCAATTAATCTGTAGGTTCAATTAACATAGGTGAATATTAGAGGAATTCAGTTGTATGACGGCAAGAGAATTGGAGTTGAAGTCAAGAGATCAACATGCTGGCTGTGCCAATGACTTCCCATGTGATCTTAAATTATTTTCCTTTCCTAGCACTCCAGTCCCTCATCTGTGAAATGAGAGACGGGCCCTACCCTGCATTGGCCAATGCCTGGCATAGTGTTGCCCATCCCACACCTCTTACCTATGCAGACATCACTAATCAATCACTGTGTTTCTCTCTTTTCCACACATAGCCTCACATTTCTCTCAACACATTCCTCCTTCTACCATAGTTGGACCAAAAGGTGAAAACTTTTTGTCATCCCTGAGTTACACAGCTTCTTAGGCCTCTTCCAGCATTAACATATTAGAATCTGATAAGTAAAAAGCAAAGCAAAACAAAAAAATATGTTGAATTAATACATTAATCTGACAATTTGCAATGTGCAATGTTTGTCCTTGAATATGAAACAGTGAAGCTTTCTGGCCTTTGCTAATGAAAAAAGACGGATCATATATTTTGGAAAGAATGATGTACCATCTCCTTCACCTTAAAGCCAGAAGAGGTTAAGAATATAAATGCAAATTACATGCACATGTACTTTAGGGACCTTCCTATTTCAGAGAGCTGACTTCAGCTTCTGGGGAAATATAGAAGATAACTTCAAATCTGTATTTCCCAGGAGTTAACTTAGAAAGTTTTGAAGAGCCTTCAAAACGGAAATTGCCACCTTCCATAATAAAATAAAACTTGGGTTTTTCAAGTTAGTATTGAAGGAAGCATTTCCATGTGAGGATGGAGAGTGAAACTTGGCAGCTGCGACTCTTAGGCCTGAGAACCACCTTTCCCTGGGGCTGCCCCCGGGTGCTAGTGTAACCCCCACTCTGGCCCATGGTGAGGTGAAAGGGGTGCCATTGATCACTACTGCTGTCTACCCACTGGGAGCACAAACCCTTCCTTTAATCCCTCATAGCATTAAGATGAGGTGGGAGGAACAAACACAGAGAACCATGGAATAAGTTTGCATGGCTTGTTCAGTTTGGCAAGTTCTCACTTTGGGCAGCTCCTCTGACCTGCTTCCAGGTGCCAGGGACCATCCTGGGTGTTTCTGCCCAAGTAGCACCATCAAGTACCTTGTCAGAGCTCTCCAAAATAGTCCATACCAACCAGATCAAGGCCAAAGACAAACTAGAGTTCCTCTCCTGTGGATTCCTCTTAGATTCCTTTTTTTCTGTCCTAGGATCTCCCTGGATGAGTGACAGTGAGAACGCCCATCTCTTCCAAGAGGCCTACACACACCCACAGAGTCTATACCACGTGAAAACCCATGTATTTAAGACTGATGGAGACCCTTTAAGTAAGAGGAATTATGGTATGTTGGACGCTGCTTTTAAAGAAGCTGTAGTTAGGACAGTGCTTCTCAAAGGTTAATGCATGAGAATCACCTGACAATGAAGTTAACATGCAGATTCTGATTTAGCAGATCTGGGGTTGGGCCTGCAATTCTGCACTTTTAATGAAGAGGCGCAGGATATGCTACCGCAAAATACACCACTTTGGCGTGTGAATTATTTTGAACTGAAGGCATTTGAGTTCCTGAAATCCTTTATCTTCCTAAAAGCAGAGCCTCTCACAAAAGAACTCAGTTATAGTAAATCCCCTCCCTAGAAGCAATTCTAACCTTCTTTGAGAGGAAAAGTCAACATCACACCCAAACTGATACTATCACAAGTCTATCATATCTCCTCTCTCTTCTCCTAAGGGTCCATTTATCTTTCTACCCTCTTCCCTTTTCCCTATTAAATTAGGTATTTAGGCCCCAAATTCTCATCACCCCTTTGAATTACTCAACACTGAGTTCTCTCACAAGGACATGCTGTGCATATTAATAAATTTGTATGCTTTTCTCCATATTGTAAGTTTAATTTGCAGGCCCCCAGAGACTAAACCTAAGAGGGAGGGGAAAAATTTTTCATGCCTTATATTAATAAGCTCCCAAGTGATGCCAGTGATTCTTATCCTAGAACTACACTTTGAGTAGTCATGGCTTAGGACATGTGCTCTGATGTGGATAAGGGGAAAACTACAGTGCAGGGCTATCCAAAGAACATGGAATCAGATGTACTTAACCCATATCTGAGGCTGTCCAAACGACTTCACTCTCCTACATTTGGGACTCAGAAAGACCCAGAGCTAGGACCAAAGAAAGAGGAGCACAGAGGATGCACTGAGCAGTAAAGTCCAAGACCAGCCCCCAAGTACAAAGATCTAGGAGTCCGGAACTAAGGGACCAGTCACCAGAGCCACTCTCAAAAAGGAGTTTGATATCCCAGTGCATTACTGCAGAGCGTGACAGGCTGCTGAAGGGTTTTAGAAACAGATCAGATGCTGAAGTAAGGAAGAGCCTGGAGAGGAAAAGTTTTGTGTGTAGCATCGCCAGATTGAACAAATAAAAATATGGGACACTTGGTTAAATTTAAATTTCAGATGCAAATATATTTTAGTATAAATATGTCCCACATAATGTTTGGACATACTTATACTAAAAAGTTATTCATCTTTTAATCTGAAATGCAAATAAACTGGGTACCCTATATTTTATCTGGCAACCCTACTTAAGTGGGGTGTGGGATAGCTTCAACTCCTTGAGGATTGGCACGAGGCAGTCTTCTGCTGCATATGAGAATCAGCTGGGAAGCTTTAAAAACAATGCTGTTGCCTGGGTCCCACCTCCAGAGAGTCTGATATAATTGTTCTGGGGTTCAGTCTGTGCTGGGATGTCTAGACACTCCACAGGTGATTTGAAGGTACAACCAAGGTTGATAACCACTGGATTAGACTGACATAATCCAGAGTCAGGTGGTGGAACTAGAGCCATTGAGGGGCCATTAGAGACAGAAGAGTTTTAGCTCTTCCTGTGAACTTTCAAACAAGAAAGGTCTAGTGGCCTCAATAAGTAATGAGCCTCCTGTCATGTGCAGTGTGCAAGCAGTGGCTTGATGTTCTAAAGGCAATTTGTTTTCAGAGGGAACTCAAGGATCAGAGGGAGTATAGATTTGATTGCTGGGAGGGTGGGGTAGGATTGGAGGAGGTAGTGGGTGAAATGATTGTTACAGCCTCTCCAATTTTGAAATTTCAGGATTGCTTTATTTGTTAGATTAAAAAAAAATAAATGTGTCACACGATGATCCACAAAGACATGCAAAAAAAGAAAATCAGCGCATGCAAAAAAATGGTGACATCTGAGTAAAGTCTGTAATCTAGTTAATCGTATTATGCCAATAATTTCCTGGTTTTCATGATGCATTGTAGATGTCACCATGAGGGGAAGCTGGGTCCTGAGCCCAGCGGATCTCCCTGTACTATTTTTGCCACTTCTTGGGAGTCTGTGATTATTTCAAAATAAAAAGTTGAAAATAAATGAATTAATTAGATCGCACGGAACAACTGTTCTTCCAATGAAGGCTGAACCATGCAAGGCAGCAAGATGAGTCCAACAGGATATGAAGGCTCCCCACTGGAGAGGTGTGAAACCTGCCTCTGTCCCTCTCACACCCCCCTGTGCGGGGATGTCCTCTTCTTTTGGATTCTCCGGGCATCAAGGCAGATGGGGGAACCAGAGCCCTTCCAGAGGGTATGTTTACAAACAGAAACAGGGCCAGTGGAGTCACACGGAAAATAAAGCCACCCAAGCTTTTCCAGTGTTCATCGAAGGCGGGGAGCAGTACCCTTTTCCCTCTGGTCAAAATGAATTCATCATATTCCAGCTTTCATTAGCAATACAAAGAACGAATAATAAAAATGAAAGCCCAAACGGAGTCAAGATGAGGTAACAACAGGGGCCTGCAGTGACTCTGTGCGTGGGTGTTGAGTTGTGTGTGCATTTTTAGATAACAACTTCTATTCTGCACGTGGTAATTAGGGCCCCAAGGGGGTTGTGGATTTTTTTCAAGGTTGGCAAGGGTCAGGAGGGGGCAGCTAAAATTCCCACACATCTGGGGCAAACAGATACTCCAATTTCCTGTCAGCACCGCTGGTTTCTTGCGGAATTACTGGCTAAGTAAATGATTGTTATAAGACTATGAAGATTCGGTCAATCGAGTTAACCCCTTTCGTCCATCGCCTCCCTCCCCCCACCCGAACGGTTCACTCCATTTGCCTAAACTCGGTGGCTTTTGAAAACGTCTTCAAGCTTGAAGGCACCAGCCTTCCTCACATTGGCCGGGTGTAACCTGAGCGGGAACCGAGGCCCCCAATTGTTTTGCTAATCAAGATTATTGCCCCATTGAGATGTGGCCGCACAGCCCGGCTGACAAAATTTGTCAGTTTCCCATGAAATAGTTCTGTCAGTTTAGCCCCGTTGCTGGCAACTATTAACATATAAATGAAGTTTCTCCCTCCTCCGCTCCCCCTTTCTCCCTACCCCTCAGCCACTCACCCTAATGGATGCACGGGAAATATAAACACACATTCCCACCCCCCAGCTCCCGACTCCTCGTGTGCTTAAATCAAACCAGCTTCTTTTTCTCCGGTGCCTGCAAATCCTGTGGGCCATGAGGACTCCAAAAGAAAGGGGGCTGGGAGGAGCTGAGTTGCACAAAACTACTTTTAAGGCACGAAACTGCCAGGCCCTAGTCCCCCGCTGACAGCAACAGACAACCGGCTGGGCCGGTGACGGTAGGCATGGCCCTCTGAATGCCAGGGCAGACCTCCAAGGCAGCCCTCAGGGACAGAATGGCAAAGTGGAACACAGGCTTTGAAAGAGTGGTCTTGCTCAGGGGTCTGACACCCAAGATCTCCCGTGCTAGTTTCGCTGCCTGACAGCAGGACCAGGGCTGGGTGGCGACCCGGAGGTCCAGCACCCCCATGCCTTGCTGGCCCGTCTCACACTGGATTCTGGGACGAGGGTGGGGCTGGGTTGAGCGTGACTTTTACTTCTTCACCTTAAAATCAGGACTGGCTTCCCCACAGTGTGGCTTGGGTTCTTAGCTGAGCTAAAAGAAGAAAGGAAATAAAGTCCTGGTCTTCCTATTTCTTCTGGGATGGAGTTAGAACCATAGGGAAGAAGACCAAAGGATATATTATTCATATATATATAGTATATATAATAATATATATGTATGTATCATCTCAAACACTCTGGTAAAATTGAATTCACAATGCTGAAATGAACAAATAATTTCTGTACATATGTGTATATATGTATGTATGCATATGCATATATACACATGTATATAATATCTCAAGCATTCTGGTAAAAATAAATTATATATACATATGTAAATTCAAAACCGTATGTAGTTATATATATTATGTATGTATATATATATACATGTACATATGTATAATACACACACTCACACACACACACACAAATCTTCAAGTCAACAATATTAGCTATCTGGTGCTAAATTTGTTTAGTTCTGGAAAGAAAGTTCTGCCAGGAGCCTTGTGTGGTTAGAGGAGAACCCAAGATCCTGATAATCCATTGCATAGACTTTACAAGGTGGAGATCTACACAGAGGGACCCTTCAATCATGATTTGTTCCCGCTATCTGGGAAACAAGCAGATTATGCTTTTGTGGCTGGCGGGGACAAGGCTGTGAATGAGTCTCCCTTCCCCCACCTCCAAATTGCATCAGTTTCCCAATCTTCCTGCCAGCTGGGAAAAGACACTGGTGAGTAAATGGTCCCCAAGGAAGCCCACCAGGAAGAACCCTGAGGCTGGTAGAGCTGAACTAGTCTTTGCCTTTGATCGGGACTGGAGAATGCTTTCCCCACAAGCAAAACTGCAGAGATGCAGTGAATCTGTGGGACTTCCCAGTCAGGAAGGCCTGGGTTGAAATGTTTTCTTTAAGCCCGGGCACTTAGCTAATAGTCAAACACTGAGGCTTGTTTTTGGAATGGGAAATCATTTTTAGTTTATTTGATGTGACTTTGAAATTTTTCTCCTGAGAAAGTAGGGAAGTAATCCAAAGGGGTTTTCACCGTTAAATCTGTAAAAATTAGTCTTTCAATAAATATAGTTTAAACATTAAACGTTCAACATCAGGCTGCCCAGATTCCCAGTGTTACTGGACTCACTAGCTGTGTGACTTTTGGCAAGTTATTTAACCTCTCTGTTACTTAATCTCTCTGTTATTTAACCTCCTCTTCAAAATGAGAATATTAAAGCTACCTATTCATTCTTAGGTCATGAAAAATATACAAGATTATGTTTACAAAGTGCTTGGATAGTGTCTGGCATATAGTAAGTGCTATGTGTTTGTTAAATAAGGCAACGTCTAGAAAGAATTCAATAACACTCCTTGTATACATTGATTTATTGTATGATCACTTTCTCCTTATAAACAACAAGAACATTTAAATTTCTTGGTAATGACCTAAGGTTTTCTTTCAAAATATATTTATTTAAGTAGAATATGGAGTCAATTTAATGAAAGATACTAAATAAATCATAGTACAGGGAAAAGGCAGATGTGTTAAAAACATAAAGATTGTAGAGAAATGACTAAAGTTTAAAAAAACACTATTATAAGTGATTAGACTTGGGGCAAATTCTCAGATGTTTATCTCAAAGACAACCAAAACGTGCAATGGGATTCTTTAGTTCTCTGTTAGCTTTTCCCCATAACTTTGAATTTTTACATGAAACTTGGGATTAGGCTTTGTTATGGACTGAATTGTGTCCCCCAAATTCATATGTTGTAGCCCTAACCCCAAAGGGACCTTAGGAGACAGGTCCTTTAAGAAGGTGATTAAGGTTATATGAGGTCGTAAGGGTGGGACCCTAATTCAGTAAGACTGGTGCCCTTACAAGAAGAGAAAGGAACATGTAGAAAAGGCCAAGTGAGGATACAGGGAGAAGGCGATTACCTGCAAGCCAAAAAAAAAAAGCCTCAAGAAAGACCAAACCTCCGGACACCTCAACTTTGGACTCCCAGTCTCCAAATCCATGAGAAAATACATTTTTGTCATTTAAGCCACTCAGTCTGTGTTTTTTTTTTATGACAGGCTGAGCAGGCTAATACAGGCTTATATGGGTGAAGGGAAGAGCTTTTTTCCAGAAAGTTCTTTTTTCCTATATTTAATCTGAATTCAAAAAAAACCAAAAACAAAAAAACACAGCGAGAAATAAGTGTGTATCAGAGATAACCACACAATTTCCAACCCTTCTCAACTATTAACGACACAATTAAAAATGACTAAAATGTACTGAGTACTAAACTGGATTGTTCACCGTCAGGGCTACACATACCATGTGAGTAATATCACTTGATTCTCACTACAAATCCAGGAAGAAAATTCTAGACATGTGAAAACTACAGCTTGCAGAGTCTGACAATCTGCCAACACCCCTTACGAAGAAAGTTCAGAAATTGTAGGCTGGACTCGGGTCTTTCAATCCCCATGGCATTCTGCTGGCACAATTTTCTAAATTCAAGAGACTTTCTGAGGGCTGCTTACAAGGAGTCAGGGGAACAGCCGAACCTCCAAGGGATGCTGCTCAAGCCCGCTGGAGGGCTGATGGGTTCTGGGAAGGGCCCCTCGGCCCCCCCCCAGAGGACCACACTTTCATGACCTGGGTCATTTTCTAAAATAGTTTCATTTTTAAAATGAACATGGGCTCTCCTGGAAGCAGCCAACATTGGCAGAGATTAAATAATTAGCATTTCAAAGTGTTCATCTCATTTTCCCCTTTGCCAGGGTGAGAACCAATGCAGGACAAAAATGAGCTCGTCTTTTTTCCTGCCTCAGACTGGGAAGGATCTTCCCAGAAGAAACACCACCGGCCCATTGCTGCAGCTGGCTCCCCAGAGCTGGTCCCATCTGAAGGCTGGTCCCATCCTGGCCAGGCCAGCCCCCATGACAACCCAGTGAGGGATGGCTTATCAACCCCATGACTCAGCCCTTCCCAACAGACCCAGGGGGTCAACCCTGGGACATTGCTTACGGGAATTAATGAGAGCACGATGCTGGTAATTTTGGCATTGGCAGATTACATTTAAATTTTTAGAAATCCCTTTATGGAGCTGAAGAATAGCACCAACACACCCATGTAATAAAGGAAGGAGATTTATCTGAGTTAATAGAGAGGCCCAGAGCTGTACCATTGGGCACAGCGGCCACTAGCTACATGTGGCTATGAGCACTCACAAAGGGGCAGGGGTACATGGGCACTTTGTGATGTGCTTTCACAAGTGTAAAATAATCACCGGATTTCAAAGACTGAGTGTAAAGAAGGGTCAAATGTCTCATCATCTTGTCACTATTTCTTTATATTGATTACCTACTGAGATGATAATATTTTGGATATATTAGCTTAAATAAAGCATATGATTAAAATTAATTCCACCTGTTTATTTCTTTTTGCATTTGTGAATGTGGCTACTCTAAAGGGCTTCCCTGTCTCTCTAAATCTTTCTCTCTAATTCATCACCTTCTTTTACCCTCTCTCTGGCCCCTGTCACCATCTGAAATTCTCTGATTTAAATATTTGTTTGCTCCTACGTTTCCGTTTCTCCTTCCTGAATGTAAGGTCCCTGAAGGCAGGGGCTATCTCTATCTAACCCATTGCTTTAGCTCTAGTACTCAGTGCCAGGCACCAGATAAGCATTCAATATATATTTCTAGGTTGCATGAAGGAGGAAAGGGAACACAGGTAGGAGGAACTCCTTGCTCTGAGCTCCTAGATTGCAGGAAACTTATCGTGATTACCTTTTTATCCCCAGGCAGACACATAGGAGGTGCCCAATAAATGCTTAATGCATGCACAACCATTGAAACTCATTTTTTGTAGTGTAGAAGTCTAAAATGAGCTAACTTTCTCAAACAAGGGACCATTCTGGCCTTGGCTAAATAATGTTCTTTTCTCTCTGTCTGGTCCTCTTAATGGCCTCCTTTTCATGACAAGAAAACATCCATATTTCACCAGTAAGATATGGCTTTGGCAGTCCAGCTGGATGGGAGAAGAGCATGATAATACAAATCACTGTGTATATAGTAATTTTTTAAATATTTATTTATTTATTTATTTGGTTGCACCGGGTCTTAGTTGCAGCAGGCGGGCTCCTCAGTTGCGGCACGTGGACTCCTTAGTTGTAGCATGCGAACTCTTGGTTGCAGCATGCATGTGGGATCTAGTTCCCTGACCAGGGATCGAACCCAGGCCCCCTGCATTGGGAGCATGGAGTCTTAAGCACTGTGCCACAAGGGAAGTCCCTATAGTACTTTATATTTTGGTAGGTACTTTCATGTACTCTAGCATTTCATTTGACACTCAAAATTACTTTGTAAAGTAAGAGCAGCAGACATTAGCATCCTATTTAACAAAAGAGGAAACAGGTTTGGAGAGGTTGC
Organism: Balaenoptera musculus; assembly: GCF_009873245.2. NCBI lineage: Eukaryota > Metazoa > Chordata > Mammalia > Artiodactyla > Balaenopteridae > Balaenoptera > Balaenoptera musculus. The sequence continues at coordinate 27,721,053 of NC_045803.1, read as the reverse complement.
CCAAGCCTCTTGGCTTGCCTGTAGTAAGTAACTGGCAGAGCTAAAATTCAGGCCCGGAACTTTCAATTCCTCCTTCAGGGCTTTTTTTTAAGGCTCCTCTGCCTAGAATCCAATAGACCACTTTCTGACAAACATAAGAAAACAAGGTCTCTTCCATTAACCATAACTCTGTCCAGAACCCTTCAATGACTCTCTGTTACAGATAAAATCCAAACCACTTATCCCAGTATGGGAAGCTTTCTGCAATCTTTCCTTTCCAGCCGTATCTCCTGTTAGTGACCCCTTCCCCTACACACACCCACGTGCTCACATATATAATCCCTCACATCTCAACTTGCCCCGAGTGTGCCTTGTACTTTCCCACCAACTGTCACGTCCACTCCATTTACCCTACCTGGGCTGCCTTCCCCCAAATCCATTCACATTCTTTTCTTCCAAATTTCCAGCCTTGTTCATTAGCCCCTCCAGGCCACATCCCTGCTTTCCTTCTACCATTTTTCTTTTTTGCCAGTGTCTGGAAGCTTAAGCCTAGTGTTCCTTATTGAGCCATTAATAGTCCAAATGACCTGCCCAGTGCCTCGTTCACAGAGCCTTCACTCACGCATACTGGGCATTTGAGGTGTTATATGCGAGCAACACGACAACTATTCACATCCTTAAGGGGGAGCTTCCAGTTTCCTACAAGATTCCAGCCCGTGCCATGGTTAAATAATTCAGGATGGGTATTTCACTCAAGTGTGTCCAATCAAAAGAATCTCTTTAATGGCTGCCTCAGGAGATGTAACAGTGAGAAGCTGAAGACAGTGAGCGAGAAAGAAGTCGCATAAAGGTAGAGGCATATACGAGGGATGGAAATTTATGGTTGGTTTCAAATCTCTGCCAAGCTGCCCTTCCATAGGCACAGGCTCAGCTATCACAGTGTACAAGTCATAGAGCTCTGACCAGCCAGTGGATTGCTTCCCCTTGAAATAAGTGCTCTCTCTGGTCTAATCAGCTGTGGCGGGATCCCATGGTACAGACCTTGGAACACGTCTGCTTTCTACGGCTGATATGTGCAATGGATCTTGACTTTAAAGGCTAAATCCTCTTTCCTATTGGGTAGAGGGAAGGGTGTTTGTTCTTAAGAGAATGTACTTTGAAATTAACAACTGAAACCCTCTGGAAGGCAAGGTGAGCTGATTGTCTCTACCACTAGCATGGCTGAGAGCTGTTCAGAATTCACAAGCAAGCCACGTAGAAACCCACAGGCTCACAGAGCAGGGTCTTTGTCCCTGCTCCCAGTGAATAAGCCAGGTCTGTGAGTTGGAATGTTGCACAAAAACTCCAAGCATCAAGCGGGGAGTCAGATTAGATGATGGTCAATACACCTCCCAATCTTAAAATACACTAAGATACTTAGATCCTCCAAGGTTTTCTAATAGCCTGTCTTCATTTCAGCACATCTTCTGCACGGTGACTCTGCTGGAAAAGGCATCCCAGCTGGTATTCCTCCAGCTTGGGTGCGTTCCTTTGCCAAATGTTGCCAATATGCTTACTTCTAGTACAGGGAAGAGATTTTATTTCTGACAGGCCTAGTCTCTGAATTAGCCATCTTTGTGAGTCGTCAAGAATAGATTCCAGGGCAAGTGGACCAAACCAAGGGTGTGATATGTGTGTGTGTGTGTGAGAGAGAATGACACTCAGAATAGAGCAGCAACAGATAAAACCAAAACAAAGAGATGCTTGGCTTAAAATAGATAAGAAAGCATCAGAACTTCATCTCATAGCTTCTTTCCCGTTTATCGGGAACGTCTAAAGAACTCCCCGCAGGCACAGTATTTCACGTGGGCAAAATATATGGGCATAACACAGGGATGTAGTCCCTGACCGCAAAGAATTATTTTAGTTTGGTAGCAAATTGCTTGTTGGTGGCTCCTCAGATCAACCGACCCAAAAGTGGACTCATTACCACCACCACCCCCTCATATACACACACTCTTTCCATTTGCTTCTCTCCCATCTCCAGATGGCACACCAAACACTCAGTTACATGGGCAAAAACACTTGGGGCCAACCTTGATGCTTTCTGTGGATTCTGCCTTCTAAATATTTCTCAAATCTGTCTCCTCTCTATTCTGGTGTAAGCTTCCACTCTCTCTTGCATAATCCACTCTTTTAAGTTATCTCTTTGCAGGCACTTTGGAATCTCGTCCACCCATCCATGTTCTAAACTACTGCCCGAATGATCTTTTCCCTCCAGCTGTATTGAGGTATAAATAAACATATAATAAACTATACTTGTTTATACTTCAAGTTTGGTAAGTTGTGAGATGAGTTTACATCCATGAAACCATGGATCAATATAATCATCAAAATGTCTTTTGACCTCTTGTAGTCACATCCTCCCATCCCCCTCCACTCCTCTGGGTCCCAAGCAGCCACATGTCATTCTGTCACTATGGATAAGTTTGCATTTCCTAGAGTTGTATATAAGTGAGTATATAATATGTACTCTTTTTGTCCGGCTTCTTTCACTTAGCATACCTGTTTTGAGATTCACCCAAGTTCTCACCTGTAGCAATAGTTTTATTTTTATTGTTGTTTTTAATGGCTGAGCAGTATTCCACTGAATGGATACACAATTGATTTATCAACACACCTATTGATGAACATTGTCATTGTTTCCAGGTTTTTTACCTATTATAAATAAAGCTACTACGAAACTATGAAAAAGAGTTTGTGTGGATCTAATTCTCTTAGATAAATACCTAGAAATGGGATGGCTAAATCATATGGTTGGATGTACATTTAACTTTTTAAGAAACTGCAAACTGTTTTCCAAAGTGGTTGTACCATTTCACATAATCAGTAACAACATGTGAAACTTTCAGTTGGTGAACATTCTAACCAATGCTTGGAGTCATTGATTTTTTTTAAATTTTAGCCATTCTAAGTGTGTGTAATATCACACCCGCTGTATAGTAGTGCCATATTGTGGTTATAATTTCATTCCCTAATAACTAATGATGTTGACAATCATTTTGTATGTTAGTTGCCATCAGTATATCTTTTTTTTGGTTAAGCGTCTGCTCAAACCTTTTATTAGTTTGTTTATTTTCTTATTACTGAGATTTGAGAGTTATTTAAAATTCCAGATGCAAGTCTTCTACCTCTTCAATTTTCCAGAAGAGTTTGTGTAGAACTAGTATTATTTCTTCCTTAAATGTTTGGTAGAATTCCCCAGTGAAAGCACCTAGCCTAGAGTTGTCTTCATGGGAAGAATTTTAACTAAAAATTTATTTAACAGATATAGGACTGTTCAGCTTAATTATTTCTCAATGAATAAGTTTTGGTAGTCTGTCTTTTCAAGAAATTTGTCCATTTCATCTAAGTTGTCAAATTTATTAGAATCAAGGTGTTGATAATATTTCCTTATTATCATCTTAACATCTATAGAATCAGTAGTGATGCCACTGCTCTTGTTCCTGGTATTGGTAATTTCTGCCTTCTCTCTTTTTCTCTGGTTAGTTAGGCTAAATATTTGTCAGTTTTACTGATCTTGCCAAATATCTAGTTTTGCTTTCACTTATTTCTGTATTGATTTGGTTTTCTTTTCATTTATTTATTTTCTGATCTTTATTTGTTGCCTTTATTTTCTTGCTTTGAATTTAATTTGCTCTTCTTTTCCTGGTTTCTTATGGTAGAAACCTAGTTCTGCCCAACTATAAACTACTTTCCACTGTCCTTTTGCCTTGCCAAAGGTGTCAAAAAAAGCCTCTTATTTCCATCCACCAGTCTTGGAAGAGTCAATTAAGTCAACACAGCTACGTGAATATACATATAAACTTGGAAAAGTCAGAATGCCTTTCATATTCCAAATTGTTATTTGTGAGACTGCTGTCCATCAGTTCATCATGCCCTGAACCCATCAGGCTCCAAATGTACTTCTCCATCCAGCAAGGAGCACTACAGGAGACAGTGCCTCTCCCTACTGCCCCCAGCCCACCTTGATATTGTTTGGCAGCCTCTTTCCTCTCTAGGTGAGCAGATACACCTCTGGTCCCACATTGTAGCCCATTCTCAACCTGTTAAATAGTGATGGATTACTGACATCCCCTTGGTACTGTGCTCAGAGCTGTCAGGAAAGGAAAGGAGAAAGTCTCCACCCTCTGGGACATCTCAGCCCTGGTCAAACAGGAGGGACATGTATACGGAGGTACCAACACTGCCCACATGTGTGAGAGGATGAAGCTACTGCAAATGGAAGGAGGCTGGTAAGATAGGTCCTTGGGGGATGATGTCGTATGGGTACATTTCCCAGAGAAGATTACCTTAATTTGCCTTTAAAGATGTCTGGTTTTTAATTTTTATTTATTTATTTATGGCTGTGTTGGATCTTCGTTTCTGTGCGAGGGCTTTCTCTAGTTGTGGCAAGTGGGGGCCACTCTTCATCGCGGTGCGCGGGCCTCTCGCTATCGCGGCCTCTCTTGCTGCGGAGCACAGGCTCCAGACGCGCAGGCTCGGTAATTGTGGCTCACGGGCCTAGTTGCTCCGCGGCATGTGGGATCTTCCCAGACCAGGGCTCGAACCCGTGTCACCTGCATTGGCAGGCAGATTCTCAACCACTGCGCCACCAGGGAAGCCCGATGTCTGGTTTTTAAAAGAAATGTCCTCTGTCTTTTCTTCCACTGTTCCATATCCTATTTTCAAGATCCAAAGATCCATCTCAGGGCTCACTTCCTCCAGAATAAAATAGAATGATTAAAAACATACTCTCCAGGGGACTTCCCTGGTGGTCCAGTGGTTAAGACTCTGCACTTCCAACACAGGGGGCATGGGTTCGATCCCTGGTTAGGGGAACTAAGATCCCACATGCCACGTGGCGCGGCCAACATGCTCTCCAGTGTCTGAGATTTGGGTTCAAATCTCAACTCCACTGCGACCAGCTGTGTGACTTTGGGCAAGTTCTGTAAACCCTCTGTGTCTCCGTTTCCTTCTCTCTAAAAAAAGAATAGTGTGTACCACATAGGTTCCCCGTCCTTTTGGGCCATGTTATTGAATTATGGACTGTGAATGTAAGCTACTTCTAGACCTGGTACATAAAAGCCTCCCACACAATCCTTTGCAGTCTCCTCCTCTGTTCACTGGTTAAATGGAGAACATCCTGAAACCCTAGAGGAGGAAGGGGTCACAGATGCAATGAGCTTCGGTCCCTGAATGACTGCGTGGAGCAGAGCGTCCCTCCAACTTCCACCTCAAATTGGATTTTACTTGAGCAAGAAATATATTTCTATTATGTTAAGCCTCTGAGATGTTGTTTTTTTCTCTGTTATGGCAAATAGTACTGCCTTAACTTGTATAAGAGCCGATGGGAAGGGGGACAGAGAATGTTTGCTGGGGAGGTAACCAACGCCTACCACAATGACCTCCAAATAGCTCTGAGGCAAATAGCTCTGTAGTCATGTGGCACTGCTAACCAGATTCCTGGCTGTGTCATCGCAGGTTTTTATGCATTACAAAATACAGAACAATTCAACTCAGAGCCTGTGTGGTTTATGTAATGTGCCTAACACAGCACTCTGCCCAGGTGACTTGTAGCATCGGCATGCAAAGAATCCAGGACTTGGGATTGATTTTTCCAGTGCTTGGATGTCATATTCTTATCAATATGATTTTCAGCTATGTGCTAAAAAACCCATAGTATAATAAGTGGCTATAAAAATGTCAGTGTTGGCCCACAGTTAAGACGGTGATAGGTGATACGGCCTGTTGCTCAAGACCATCAGGTCAGCAGCCCCTCTTTTCAGAGCAAACCCAGAGAAGTCTTCTCCATTTCCACAGTCTCAAAGAACTGGGTTTGAAATATTCGGGGGGGAGGCGAGGGTGGAAGGAAGGGTTTCCTTAAAAGTTCATAAGAATGAAGTTTAAAAATGCATAAAAATTAGGTTGTAGCTTGAGTTAGGATGTCTAACTAATAGGTGGGGGGAGCGTAGGTTTAAAAGGTAGAGGGAGTCTCTGAGAGGTGGCAGTGACACAAGTCTGCTAATGTGGCTGCAGGGACAGGATAGCAGAAGAGAAAAACTGGATTTTATAATAGACGCTTCTAAATCTACACTTAACTGACTTATCAGGTTGGTTCATCCCAAAAAAGACCAACTGACATGCCCACAGGATGCCAAATATACAGCGCCCATAGACTCATTCCTGATATTCCTGGCTCTTTGCTGCCCACCGGTTGAGCTTTATGCTTATCACGAATTATTGTGTAAGCCTCCCAGGCTGTTAATGTCAGTTGCATTTGTTATAATGATGCCATTTATAGACAAACTGATGCAACGAAATATAAAATAAAATAAAATAAAAATGTGTAGACTAACTCCTGGTGGGTGAGAAGTGTGGGAGAAGGGAGGTGGTCTTTGGCCAGAGGGCAGTATCAACAGACAACAGGATGCTGGCAGGGTAAAAATCTTGGGAAATTTTTAATAATTTGGAGAGAAATATCTAGGGTTAGGCGTTTCAAGGAGAAGGAGCAGAAGTGTTGATTGAGGATACACGTATAAAGCCAATACGTATGAATTGGTCCTACATGTGGGGGATTGTAATTCCCTTTTTTCTTTATATAGCCCAGCTCATAGCAAGTACAGTAATGACACGGGTAATGATGAAGAAGAGGATGGGGAGGTATCACCTTTCCGTGGAAGCCTTTCCTAATTACACCCGTGGCTAGGTTTTGTCTCTTCTAGGGCAAGTTGCATATCTTTATAGAACGAAACATGACTTGTCCATTTCTTTTATATGGAATATGGAAGGCTGGAAACAGTGGCCTTACCTAGCCCTGTTTTCCCAATACTTTTCACTCTCCCTGGCACATGCTGTTTAACCATAATTTGCTGAATGGATACAAGGGGAATGAATTCTTTTTTTTTTTAATTTTTTCTAAATTTATTATTTGTTTATTTATTTATGGCTGTGTTGGGTCTTCGTTTCTGTACGAGGGCTTTCTCTAGTTGCGGCGAGCGGGGGCCACTCTTCATCGCGGTGCGCGGGCCTCTCACTATCGTGGCCTCTCTTGTTGTGGAGCACAGGTTCCAGACGCGCAGGCTCAGTAGTTGTGGCTCACGGGCCTAGTTGCTCCGCGGCATGTGGGATCTTCCCAGACCAGGGCTCGAACCCGTGTCCCCAGCATTGGCAGGCAGATTCTCAACCACTGCGCCACCAGGGAAGCCCGGAATGAATTCTTAAATATGTAAAAAGAGGAGGTTACTCTTTATCAGCCTTTATCAGCTCTTCAACAATGTTCTCTTTTGATAACATTAATATCCTGCACGTCACCTCTTTTACCTCTCAAGATCCTGGTGTGTCCCTCCACCAGAAATGCCCTGCTTGGTAGAGAAAATGTAGGCATTTCTCCACCAGCCAAGAAGATCTTCAGTGTTTCTTTGTGTGTTTTGTTCTAGGAAAGCAAAAATGCTCTCCTGCCCCTGCTATACAATTACAACAACAGATATTCTTTCAACACCCACTTCCCCAGATTCGGATCTGCACCCATCTCCCAGGGGGTGGTATCGTCCCGGCTCCCTGATTTGAGAGTTTCTGCTCCAGTTCATCCCTGAACCCTTTTACAACTCAAAATTCTGTGAGCCAGTTTGTTGCCAACATTTGGTCAGGAGATGAATGGGAGACAAGAGGGATTTAAAAAATATATTGGGCAGCTTTGTTCGTAAGCTGGCATTGGTGCCACTGTGTATCTGGAGAGGTTTTGTGGTCAGATTTTGATTATTTGCTAGTTTTGGCAACTGTTGAGTTGTTAGGTCTCATATTGTTTCTATCATTTTTTACAGTTTCTTGTTTAACTCTTTGCTGGCAGAACGTTTTAGGCGCGCATCAAGATCAGACGTGATTTAAAACAAAAATGGCAATTGTGTCTCCTTTTGACTTCAGGCTCACCTGGCAGGACCTGACTCCAAGCCGTTGGACAACATTCAACCTCCACTATGTGTTAGTGGATTGTTGTGGGCTGTGCGTGGTCAGCGTGATCTCATAAACAGGACAAAAGACTTTATTCCATCTAAAGAAGAGAGAGAGTTAAAATTCCCTACAAGTAGGACCAATAAATGCATATTGGCTTTATAAATTTATTCTCAGTGGGGGGGGGGGATAAATCAGGAGCTTGAGATTAACATATTCACATTACTATACATAAAATAGGTAACTACTATATAGCACAGGGAACGCCACTCAATATTCTGTGATAACCTATATGAGAAAAGAATCTGAAAAAGAATGAATACATTACATGTATAACTGAATCACTTTGCTGTACACCTGAAACTAACATAATGTTGTAAATCAACTATACTCCAATAAAATTAAAAATAAATAAATAAATAAATTTATTCTCCTTCAACACTTTTTGATATACTTCTCCTTGAACATCTGATCCTACACATTTCTCTCCAGATTCTTACAAGAATCTGGAATTACAAAATTCCCAAGGTTTTTGTCATTCAGCAGCTGGTTGTCTGTTGCTACCGTCCTCTGGCCAAAGACCATTTCCCCTCCCCCCATGTTCCCCACCCTCTCGGAGTTTAGTCTATACATTTTTAAACTTTATCCTTAGGAAATTTAGAGGAAACCCTTCCTTCCATACTCTCTTCCTCCTCAAATATTTCAAACCCAGTTTTTTGAGACTGTGGAAATGGATGAACGCTTCTCTGCATTTGGCCTGAAAAAGAGGTGTCACTGACCTGACAGTGTCTCGAGTCACTGTAACTGGCCCCCAGTGATCGCTGTCTGCTGAAATTGTGGAATCTCCTCTCCTCGAGGGAGGGCTGAGGCTAGCGCTCACTTCTAAAGAAAAGTTTACAAATACAGCAAAAGTGATAGGATGTCATGTTCAAGATTAGGTTACAAAAGGATTCTGGTTATCACTTCTCTCTCCTTCTCCCTCTGGCTCTGAAGGAAGCAAGGTGCCATGTCATGAATAGCTCTCTGGAGATCCCAAGTCCTAAGGTCAACCAACAGCCAGTGAGGACCCAGGGCGTGCCACCATGGGATCTTCCTCACGTCCACTTTTGAGATGACAGTAGCCCTGGCTGATTCCTTGATTTCATCCTTGCCCTGAGTCAGAGGTACCTAGCTAAGCTGCTCCAGATTCTTGACTGCCCCACCCCTGCAAATTTGTAAGATTATAAGCCTGTGTTGTTTGAAGCCAGTACATTTTGGTAATTCATTATGCAGCGATAGATCACTAATACAGACTCCTAAGAAATGTGGCAAGGAAGAAACTGACAATAAGAACCTGTATGAATCTCACTCAAGCTTATGTCCTTTGGGATCAATTAGACAATTTGGGATCCTAATAAAATTCTCAAATCCTTATCTTCAGAAGGGAAGAGTGAGGGTCCATGTGTCCTCTCTTCCCTCGTCCGGGCACCCAGAGTAGCCCCTTCGCAATGGTAGCCCCTTCTCCCAGAAGAAGGTCTGTAAGTGACAGCACTACATAGGGATGGGGCTACCTCTGGGTTTTTCCTTTACATTTCTCATTTTATTGCTGGAAACATTTTCTTTTTCACATTAAAATATTTCGAATTTTCCCCCCAACTGTGTGTTTAAAACCTCCCCAAGTTTCTCCTCCAGAGATTATCATCCCTTTTCTTTTAGTAAATGTTTTCCTCCCCGAAGTGGTTCACTCCAGGGAGAAGGAGATGTCAGGGCTCCTTGCAATTCTAGGGGACTTTCCCCATCCACACCTTCCCACAGGTGACTGTGTGACCATCTGGAGCAAAAGTCAAATGGCGAAAAGCTTCATTAACAATAATTGACAGTGCTTGGACCTGGGTTGAACTGAGTGCTAATTTTAAATCTGGTCTGGAAGAAGAATTGGATAGGCAAATAATATAAATCAGTAGATTTTCTATTACCTACAGCCTCAGGAAAATAATTCTGGAATTGATCATGCTTAACACAGAACTGGCTCTCATACTGGTACCCGGAACACACCCAGCACCCAGGACTCAGCTTGGCACAGATCAGGGATTGAACTAGTACTTGTTGAATAAATGAATGACTAGCACTTATATGGATTGCCCCTTCTTCAAGGAATCAGAACATGAAAAACCTTTAACACTAAAATGCTACTGAAAATATTAGAAACCTCTTTGGTTCTGAAATGGCATGAACAGTCATAGACACTTTAAAGAAATGTTCAGAAGTAGCATTAAGGAAAAATTTCCAGTGATAGAATATTTATTATATCAACATTATTGTAGTTGATGGTTATTAATGTTTATTTATTAGGCAAAATACCTCTGTAAAACATGTTGTTGAAAAGGATAGAAATAACTTTTATTGAGTCCTACTATATGTCATTAGCTTGTTTATTTCCTTCCTACCACTGATTACTACTAGAAAAGGTTTTGTCTATTTAGTTGTTCATTTCTGTCCCTCCATCATATACACACCATACTGAACGTAAACCCCAAAAGGGTGGCAATGGAATCATTTCTATTTACCACTATTCTACAGCCCTGGAGTACAGACCTGTCACATTGCAGGCCTGCAAACAAATATATACATATGTTTAAACTTATAAGTATTTGTTGAATGACTGAATTAATAGCTCATTGACTGCAAATTGATTAAAGCGTGTTTTCACTTAGTGCAAAGAATTTAAAGACCAGGTCCTCGAGGCAAGAACTTTTAGAATACTCCTCCACCCCTAACCATTCCTCAACCCTTTTCTTTATTAAGAACAAAATACTTAATCCTCTGTGGGGTCCCCAGTTTTGTGGGACTTCCCTCCTCCCAACACAGGGAGGTTGCCTGGGAAGTAAGCCCCCAAATTCAGCCTAAGGCTAGATGGATGGTTTCAAGGGGACGGAGGGAAGGGGTTGATGCAGGGACCATTCAGTGCCTCCGAGCGGGGCCCACAGCAAGTGCTTTCCTAGAGACCCCATAGCTCCTGGATGTTGGACTCTGTGCCAGTTAATAAATGAGATCTGACAAGACTTTAATCTGAAATGGCATTTCCCTCTAAGGCTCCTCTCAATCTTAACTGGAGCCACAGATAACAGGAGAAAAATAGAAGGAAACATTGTGAAACTGGGGAGACTGCTGTTGTTAACAGCTCAGAGGGGAAAAAAAATTTTTTTTGGGCATTCATCTCAAATTACCTAAGACTTCAGATTTAAGCTCAATTTGCTGCAAGAATTGTATCCAAAACTGGGATAACTCCATTCCTTTTATTCGAGTTCAGTTTTTCTCCTTCTGGTTTTTATTTTTAGCAGTGCTTCAATTATTTTAAGATGATAATAATCATCAGACTACTTTTTTTTGGTTCTGAATTTAGGGAGAACGAGGCCAACAGTTCTCTTTTTCAAAGTCTTCAAGAACCCAAACTTTCACAGTCCCACATTCTGCTCCCAAGACATTAACTCTAATTAAGCTAATCAAACCCATGCACAGTCGTAAGAATAAAAAGTACTAAAGAACAAGACAATTCTATGAGAAACAGATATTATACAATGAAAATAAAATGAATTCTCCAGACTTTTTAAACTACTGTTCCATGAAATACACTTATTTTTTTAATGAGCTTTGATCTTTTTTTCATTTCATAGACCAAGATGTTGTCATTAGAGGAATGAATTACTTCCTTTAGGTTGACCTCATTCATATTCTATCGCAAGAGCCAATCCGATTACAACTGCAATTGAGCATAATCCAATTACAATTTGTATTCCAAAATATAACGTGATCCTCTGAACTTGAGAACCAACTGGATTCCGAAGTTGGTGAGAAAGGCAGAAATTCCCATTTACGTGAATCAGAAAAGACTGCTTACAGGCAGATTTGGAGGAACTGCATTCCGAGAGTTAGAAAAATGGAAAGACCAGCCCACAGCTCCCTCACACTAAAAACCTCAGTCAGATGTCCTCCTGGACTAGGCAGATAAGTCCTGGCCTTGGACCATCCCCCAAATACCCTTCATTAATCTATTTGCTTTTACTTCCCACCGCTCTCAACTGCATTGTTTTATGTCTTCACTTTCATGGGAGCTTCCTGGCTTTTCCACCCACCTCTTCTTTTTGCTCCCCCACCTGCGGTCATGTCTTTTGAGCTTCTCTCAAGGCTAGTTTTAGACTGAACACCTCCACCCACATAGATGCCCTTTGTCCCACTGGGAAAAGATTGACATTCAGCTTGGCCAAGGGTTCCTACAGTTGATTCTTCCTGAGTCTCTCATTGGTTCATGAGAAAACAGATCATTTTATTTTCTTGGTTTACCATCTAGGAATGCTGTAGAGGTAAAAAAGTGTTTCGTAAAACAAAATCTATAAAGGGCCTTATGCAAGAATGACTAATACTGCAGTGTCTTATTCTGGAAGAACTCCAAGGAGAGGCAGTGATGAGGAATCTAAGTGGCTAGAACCTCCTGGAATTGTGCAGCGTACAACTCTATGCAGTGGCCCTGATGTCAGACAAATGTGTTGTCCTTACAGACATATTCGGGAGAATAAGGCATAAGGACTGAAGGGAGAATAAGGACAGGAGAAAGCAAAAATAAAGAAAAAAAGATGGGAAAATGACAGAGAAAAGAGGCTGGTGATGTGGAATGATGCCCATAAACATGTGTGTGTGTGTATCCATAGAAAAAGATCTAGGAGGATATGTACATGCTCTTAATAAGTGCTACATCTGGGTTGTGGGATGGGGTATGATTTTGATTTTTAATGGCAACTTTTATAGTTTTCAAAAATCAATAATAAAAGAAGATGCAAAGGATTTGAGAAGCGTGCACTAAATCCTGGTTAGGGAGGGGGTTGATAGAGAGAAGACACACAGCTGTAGACTTTAGCATCAGACTTTGACACCCATCATCCGTTAACATCCACACTTACATATGCAAGAGACAAGGGTTAGTGACAAGGGGGAGAAACCAGGGGGAATCAATAAAGTCAAGCTTGGGGAACGCTGCCCACTAATACTGTCAAGTGAGTTCCTCTTGCCTCTCCTGGCTTTGAGGATTCATGTTGAAGTGATGGCTGAAGACAGGCAGTAAGTCGCATCACCAAGGGAGTCAATATAGATGAAAGAGAAGACCACAGTGGTTAGACGCTCGTAAATACCCTCTTTGGAGCACACAGGGGAAGATAAAAGTTGGTATGAGAATGAAAGTCATCCAAGAAGAAGGAAAAGCATTGTTAGAACTGTGCTGTGGATACCAAGGGACCGAAGAAAGAGTTGGCATTATTACAAAGCACTATTAGGGGTGCAAATGAGAGAAATGCAACTCAAATTGGCTTAACTCAAATTTGCTCCAATAACCAAAATGTCTAGGGATGTCTTAACTCCACTCCATCCAACACATCTTGCCTGTACAGCATCTGGGCACCATTCAATCCTTTGGTGGTACTCACATCCCAAGTAATTTTAATATATATATATATATATATATATACACACACACACACACACACATATATATATACACACACACATATATATACACACACACACATATATATACACACACACAACACACACATTTTATGTCATGAACTCTTTTACTGCATATTACAGTTTCATGCTTATTACTGAGGCACTTGGAACAGGAAAGCTAGAGACCAATTTTACCAAATATTGTAATTTCTCACCTTTCAGAAGCAGTAGGTTTGTGGTGATGGCTGTAGGAAATATCTTACTGAGTGTAGCTCATTCTTGAACAGTTACTAATAACATTGCCTTGCAAATATGAAGAACATAGTACTTTTTCAAAGGGTTTTCTCATCTATCATGTTGCTTTGCCCTTGGAGCAACCCTGAAAGACAGGCTGCGTGATCTCATGCCCATTTGAGCGATATCGTAACTGAGGTCCTCCCCAAGGCTGTAGCTAATCAGAGGCAGAACTGAAGCAAGAATCCAGGATTCTGAACTTAGATCTAGGAGGTATGGTTTAATGGTTAAGAGCACAGGCTCTGAGTCAAACTGTTTAGGTTTAATTCCAACTTCATCAGGCATTGGTTATATGCTCATAAGCAAGTCATTTAGCTGCTTTGTCATTCAGTTTCCTCACTGTTAAAATGAGATGTTGTAGATTGAATGATGTCCCCCCAAAAGATATGTTCAAGTTCCAACCCCAGGCAGCTGTGAATGGGATCTTATTTGGAAGTAGATGTAATCAAGCTAAAATGAGGTTATTCTGCACTAGGGTGGACCTGATGACTGATGTCTTTACAGGAAGAGGTAACGTTGAATGCAGACATACAGAGAGGAGAATGCCACAGACAGAGAAGGCCATGTGATGCCGGACACAGAGAAGAGAGAGATGCAGCTGGAAGCCAGGAAATGCCAAGGATCGCGGGCAACCACCAGAAATTAGAAAAAGGCAAAGAAGATTTTCAGAGCGAGCATGGCCCAGCCCCTTGATTTCTGACTTCTAGCTTCCAGAACTGTGAGAGAATACATTTCTATTGTTTTCACCCAGTTTGTGGTAATTCATTATGGCAGCCCTCGGAAACAGATACCTGGGATAATCACATTTCCTGCCTTTGGTAGATTGTGTTATTGTTCAATACTTTTGTTCTTCCCTATGGGAAGATGGATACACCCTCATCTAGTTGATGTCATGTTTGACCATATCACTTGCTTTGGCTGGGGAAATGTTGGTGGGAATGAGATGTACCACTTCCAAGCGGAAGCTCTTAGAGCCTCGTGAGGTTCTGCCATCTTATCTTTTTCCTCTCCCAGGGACACACAGTTCTCAGATAGGGACCACTCCTTCAGCCGAGGTACCCAAATGAAAATAACATGTAACATAGTTGGGGAAAAACTGAAATAAGCAGTAATGCAAGCAAAAACAAATCTCTGCTGTTACAATCCTCTAACATCTGGGGTTGTTTGCTACAGAAGTATAATTTAGCCTAAGGTGACTGATAGGCTACATCATACAATGTTTGAGGACTCAGTTTCATGATGCTTGTAAAGTGTAGTCCTGGGCATACATATTACTAATATTATTTAAACACTATTACTGTTTTCTTAACTCAAAGAGCAGATTATAATAATTGAGTGCCAATTATGAGCCTAGATAAAGTGTTTGGTTCAGAGATGTGTATGTGACCCGAATTAGATAAATACAAATCCTTCCTTGGACTTTTGCTGGCATGTTCTCTTTGGAAGAAGCTGCTTTCTTTTACCTGGACTCCCAGCTACAAGAGTAACATATGCCTGGCACCGGAGGGGGCTATCTTTTCCACGGTAAGGAGAGAGTCTAGCTGAAAATGAAGTCAACACAGAGAAAAGATGCTAGAGTTAGAGAGAGGAAGAAAAAGCAGTCCTATGGACATCATGTAAGCCTCTCGGATCCAGCTATGCTTAATCAGATGCACCCTTAGATTTCCCAGTTACATGAGCCAATCCTTTGCCACTTTTCTTAAGCTGTTTTGAGTCGGGCTTCTGTTAATAGAGAGATTCTTGATGCCTGGGGAAGTGTCCTAACTTCCGGCTACCAGATGGATGTTCCTCAAGGATAAAACTTTGCCTCACTCATCGGTGTAATTCTTGTAGCTCTCAGCTCAATGGCACGTATGGGTGTCCACTCAATAGTATGTTTGGGAATTTAAGCAGACGATAGGCCCTTAAGAGTAATGTTGGGGGCTTCCCTGGTGGCGCAGTGGTTGAGAATCTGCCTGCCAATGCAGGGGACACTGGTTCGAGCCCTGGTCTGGGAAGATCCCACATGCCGCGGAGCGACTAGGCCCGTGAGCCACAACTACTGAGCCTGCGCATCTGGAGCCTGTGCTCCGCAACAAGAGAGGCCACGATAGTGAGAGGCCCGCGCACCGCGATGAAGAGTGGCCCCCGCTTGCCGCAACTAGAGAAAGCCCTCGCACAGAAACGAAGACCCAACACAGCCAAAAATAAATAAATAAATAAATAAAATAAAATTAAAAAAGAGGAATGTTGGTCTCTATATACACATAATCCACAGAGGAAGTTGTGATTTATGCTACAAAACTATCCTCAGAAGATCACAAATAATGTGTATTCCAAAAAGTATTATTTGAAAAAATCTGAACACTTGAGGAGAAGGAAAGTTAGAAATTAAAAGCAGTAATTTATCATGTACAAAGCCATTCCAAAGAATCTGTTCAACCTTTCTGAATCTCTGTTTCTTCATCTGTAACATGGGATAATATTAAAAACTTTCTTTTCTTCCTTGGGACCCAATGAGATAATACATGCAAAAATAGGCTACAGAGTTTTACAGCAAACAGTAGACATTGTCATCATACATTCATAGCTAGAAACACGCTATGTAGACTGAACAAGTTCTACTGGACACTCTTGGGACAAAGAATTGGGATAATGGGGTGATTCCCTTTGAGACTTGAAGGCTTTTTTACTGGTATAAGCGAAGTGACCCAGTTTATCACAGCAAACAGCCACATTGAAGTTACGTTAACCCCAAGAGGAGAATGACTAAAATCAAGGTAAAGTATGGATTTTGAGCCTGATTCCTAGAAATCACAGAAGACCACCAGTGAGACTGACAGCAAGTAATCAAACTCAGCAAGACTTGGAAGCCAAAAATATAAAAGATAACATACTGGCTGAAGCTGACTACAACTGAGGAGGACAAATAAAGACACAACAGGCGAGAGGACAGGACAATGGCCAACCTTCCCAGGTATGGAGACTCATAAGAGCAATCTGCAAGGCTGGGCATTTTTTTGTTCCCAGTGGAAAATATGCTTTTTCTCTAACAGCTCATTCTCCTGACTTGCTTTCCTGTGGTCCATGTTCCATACAACACCCATGGAGATCTTTGCAAAAAAGTAAAACAAAATTTCTGCATTGGTTAAAACTTCTAAGGGTTTCCTATCACAATGAGAACAACATCCCAACTCCTTACCGTGGTCTAGAAAGCGCCCAGTGAACTAGCCTCTGTCCCGTTGCAGGTCTTTCTCTGCCTAACTAGGCAGTCACGCTAGCCTCTTCCAACACAGCAGGCTCATTTTCACCTCCAGACCCTTGTGCTTGCTGTTCCCTCTGCCTGGGATGCTCTTAATCATGTCTCTGCATTGCTTGTTTCTTTCTTAGATTCCTCTCTCAGATTGGTGCCACCTTCCGAAAGGTCTTACCTGACCGCCTGATCTAACACTGCTCATTCCCCCACATTACTCTCTCCTATTTCTAATTCTCATTGCCTGAAATCATGGCTTTAATTTGTTATATGGATATTTACACATGTATCTACATATAGGTATACACATACAGATATGTATACATACAAACACATATGTCCTATATACATAAATGTGTCTATGTGTATTTTTGGCCCAAACTAAATATTAAGTTTTGTGAATGTTGGGCCTCTATTCTTGCCTTGTTCACCCCTGTGTCCCCAGTGCCTGGCTCATAGTAGTTCTCAATAGATTCTTATTAAATGAGAGAGCAAATCACTCCCAGCAGCCCCTTCTCTTACCTGATTTCTGCATTTGCTGACCTTGCGTCCCCCCCCACTTCCCGGTTCCTGTAATAGAGTATTGACAAATTCCAGGACTGAAATGACCCTGAAAAGTCCATTCCCCCACCTGTAGACAAGACTATGCCTGAGCCATTTCTGATCGATAGTGCCCCTCCCCCATTTAAATGCCTGTTCATAGATAACCCGAGTGGTACATGACCCGGCAGAGATGAAGTTTCATTCCTGTATTTAGTATTTCTCTGCTTTGCAAAGTAGAAAGGAGAAGAAAGTCCTGATATATGTCAAGTATAACAAGTAGTTTTCAAGTCCAGATTACTGGTGTCTGCCTGGAGTGACGTGTTGAAGAATTTTAGTGCCGTGTTGTGAGCTCTTTTTTTAAAAAAATCAATCTTGGGATTGAGTAGCAGGGTCTGCATGGGCAGAGGATAGGGGGATAATGGTTTTAGGGATTTGCAGTTCCTAAAACACAGTTTCCTCTAGATATCTACACCATCCTGCCTGCTTTTGGTGATGTCACCAAAAGATTGTGGGTAAAAGAGCTGGGTCACTACTTTCCTATACCTCATAATGAAATACTTTCTTTAACTATCTCTTATTTTCCCTAATAAGCTATAAAAGCACTAAGTCCCATTACCTTCCAAACTGGGAAGATTTCCAAGCCAAATCTATAAGTAAATAATATCTCACAAGCAAGAAAATAAAACAGGGCAAGACAAGAGACAAATGAATTCCCCCTACACGAACATGATATTCTAAGTTGAAAGACTAGATCATAGGTCTCCAAGGATGTGTCTAAAGATTCAGGGCTTCAGCTCTAGGTTGGTCTGTCTCTTCCTGGACTCATATTTCTAACCTCCTCCTATACATATCAACCTGGATGTTGCGTGGGTAACTCAGACTCAACACGTCCAAAACAACACGATCTTATGATTTGCTTCCACAATGCTCAAATGCTGCTTTGCTTCTCGTCTTCTCTAGTCATTCAGTAGATATATCTTCAGCACCTTTTTATGTGCCACGTACCATTCTAGGCACTGGGCCACAGAAGTGAATGATACAGAGGATTTAGAGAAATGATGGACAAGATTACCAGATTATACAACTGTAAGGGACACCAATTATGTTGTGTTCTTTGTAAATAATGTTGCTGGAGTTGTGAAACATGGTGGCCCTTCTCATGGAACTCAACTTCTAGAAAGGAAGATAGGAAAGAAATGTGTATACAATAAATAGAAAAAACCCTTTTCAGATAGTGATAAGTCTTATGCAGAAAATAAAGCGGTAGAGTAGAGAGTGGGTAGCATTGGGCCACATCTGACGGGAGCACTAGGGAAGGGAAAACATCATTGAGGAAATGACATGAATGGAGATCCAAATCAGGCACCAAGTCAGCCATGTGAAGATTGGGGCAGAGCATTTCATACAGAGACATAAGTACAATATTCAGAAGGTGGCAACAAGCCTGGGTATTTGAGACCCACAATGGGGAGCCCTTTGGTTAGAGAGAATGAGTAAGGAGAGAGTGGCAGGAGATGAGATCTGAAAGCAGGACCACATCAGGGTGGAATCTGCAGGTCACAGCGTGGAATTTAGCTTTTGTTCTAGGCCTATGGGAAGCCATCAGAGATCTTGGGTAGGGAGTTGCAAGATCACTGTCTTAGCTGGCATCCCCCGTTCACCCAGTTGCCCAACCTAGAAATTTAGGTTTCTTTCTCCCATCTGGGAGGTCACCAAGCCTTATTTATTGTCTCCCTTAAATGCCTCTCAAATTGCCCCCTTTCATTTCATACCCATGGCCTAGTCCTTTCTTATTTAAGCTTTCCCAGGAGGCCTCCTAGGGGGCCTCACTGCCCTACTCTCTCCCAGAACTCTCTGACTTTGATATTGCCACCCAAAGTAAAGTTCCCTGCCTAGAAATCTTGGCTTAGTCTCTGCGGCCCATTGGTTAGGGTTCAAGTCTGAGCATCACTCCGACCTTCTTAACACCTCCTATCTCTAACACTCCTCATACTTTTAGGCTCACTGAACTCACTGCTTTACAGGAAACATTCTTTATGTGCCCATATTTATGTATGCTTTTCCACTTCCCTGGAATGCCATTTTCATTTGGCCAATGCCAATCGGTGCTTTAAGATACATCTCAAATCCACCTCTTCTGAGAATGTTTCCCTGACTTCATCACGTAAAGTCCTGTGTCAGATTCTAGGACATTTCTCCCATAGCTTTTGCCAAGTTGCGTTCAGAGTTCTCTGGGCACAGGACCAACGTCCTCAATCTTGGAAGCTCCTGAGAGCAGAGATCATAGCTTGTGTCTCTAAGAATGTCAGGGCCAACCAGGTGCCCAAGAAATACTGAACTTAAGAGAGGCATTCCATGACCCACAGAGACCCCTACAGAGAGGAAGGAGGACATGTGCCATTTTCTAAGGCATCTTGAAGGACCATCCTTGGGTACAGCAGCCAGCAGCCACAGCTCTTCAAATGCTGGCATCTAAGCTC